>NC_135236.1:241315354-241616745 GCF_051348905.1 Ranitomeya variabilis | reverse complement strand
TACACTCTACCTCTATAAATATGGTTCCTTATTATGTGCTGAGCTTTCTTCATTTTCACCCTGTAGTCGCAGTTCCAATTAGACTGCTGCACATGTTTAAAATGGGGTTTGTCTGCAGATTACTCCTAAGGCAGCAAGTAAATGCTGTTTTTTTTTACTGACCGGTTCTCCAAGAAAATTTGCTCCATGCAGGATGTGCATGGGCTTCTACATATCCCATACAAATACAGTAAATAAGACAGTTCCAAAATTTCTGCATTAAATCTTCCGCATGTGAACATATTCTTGTGATAGAATACAGAGTGATCAAAATACTCTATATGCAGACGTCATAGACTGCTCCTTTCGGACATACATTTTCCTTGTTTCAGTCTTTCTATGCAAAATGATGAAGTTGCAAATTACTACCTTTTAGTTCGTGATCATTAGTGAAAGCTCTATAATGAACTAGAAGAGCAGAGGTGTAGTGAGAAGATCAACTTGAAAATTATGGACATCGCAGCAGGGACTTATACAGTATACAGACGCTGTGGCTGGCACCATTCAATGGACATGTTAGGCTACTTTCACACTAGCGTCGGGCTCGGCCCGTCGCGGTGCGTCGGGCCGAGGTTCCTGACGCTAGCGTTGTCTCCGCCGCACAACGGGGGCAGCGGATGCATTTTTCCAGTGCATCCGCTGCCCCATTGTGAGGTGCGGGGAAGTGCGGGGAGGTGGGGGCGGAGTTCCGGAAAAAGCGGACCGTCGGGAGCAAAAAGCGTTACATGTAACGTTTTTTGCTCCCGACGGTCCGCCACAGCACGGCGCAACCATCGCACGACGGTTGCGATGTGTGTCATGGCGTCGCAAATGCGTCGCTAATGTTAGTCAATGCAGAAAAAACGCATCCTGCAAGCACTTTTGCAGGATGCATTTTTTCGGCAAAACGACGCATTGCGACGTAATGCAGTTAACGCCAGTGTGAAAGTAGCCTTAGTGTCTTAGATCTCCTGGACTCAAAGGCAAATGATCTGCAGTACTCAGCAGTGGCCACTAAGTGATGTACAGAGCTGTAGTGTGTATTGTATGTGTATTAATCATCAGTGGTAGTGTTGGTTGTTGGACCCCCATCCTCTTTCATAATGTTGATGTATCCTAAATTCTGGACAAACCCTTACATTTGTAATTATGAAACATACATTTTTACCCCATTCATGTATTGTTATCATGGATTAAAATTGTTATATAAAGTTTTTTCTTCTTTTCATTTTGTCCACTGAAGTTGGATTTAGTTGGTTAGGGATTTTGTAATACAGTATTGAGGTGGGTTTTAATACATGTTGGGATTTATATTAATTTTAAGATTTGTGGTTTCTTTTTTTTACCTTTTGCAATGCTTTATCCCCTTTCTGACATTAGACGTACTATCCCGTCGAGGTGGTATGGGCCCGTATGACCACCGATGGGATATTATGTCTAACGCAATCAGCCATACTCACAGGGGGAGGGCGGCCGATTGTGGCCAGGTGTGACTATCACAGTTGACATCCGGCACTATGTGCCAGGAGTGGACCGCTCCTGGCACATTAACCACCGCATCACTGCGATCAAACATGTTCGCAGCGTTCCGGCAGCATAGGGAAGCATTGCGCATGGAGGGGGCTCCCTGTGTGCTTCCCTGAGACCCTCGGAGCAACGCGATGTGATCGCGTTGCTCCGAACATCTCCTCCATCCTCCTCCCTGCAGGCCCCGGATCCAAAATGGCCTGCTAAGAGCAGGCGCCGGGAAGCCTCCTGCAGTGCTTGTCAGTTTGCTGATCTGACACAGTGCTCTGCAAAGTGTCAGATCAGCGATCTGACACTATAACATGATATCCCACACTGGGACAAAGTAAAAAAGTAAAAAAATATATTTACATTTGCAAAAAAAAAACTCCTAAATAAATAAATTATTATTATTATTATATAATTTATATAAATATAATTATTATAAATTATATTGTTCCAATAAATACATTTCTTTCTGTAAATAAAAAAACAATAAAAGTACACATATTTAGTATCACCGCATCCGTAACATCCCGACCTATAAAACTGTCCCACTAGTTAACCCCTTCAGTGAACAATGTAAAAAAATAAAAACTAGGCAAAAAGCAACGTTTTATCATCATACGTCGAACAAAAAGTTGAATAACACGCGATCAAAAAGACAGATATAAATAAACATGGTTCCACTGAAAACATCATCTTGTCCCACAAAAAACGAGCCACCATACAGCATCATCAGCAAAAAATAAAAAAAGTTATAGCCCTTAGAATAAAGCGATGCAAAAATAATAATTTTTTCTATAAAGTAGTTTTTATTGTATAAAAGCGCCAAAACATAAAAAAAGATATAAATGAGGTATAGCTGTAATCATACTGACCCAAAAAATAAAACTGCTTTCTCTATTTTACCAAATGCGGAACGGTATAAATGCCCCCCCCCAAAAGAAATTCACAAATTGCTGTTTTTTGTTAATTCTGCCTAACAAAAATTGGAATAAAAAGTGATTAAAAAAATGTCATGTGCTCAAAAATGTTGCCAATAAAGACGACAACTTGTCCCGCAAAAAACAAGACCTCACATGACTCTGTGGACCAAAATATGGAAAAATTATAGCTCTCGGAATGTGGTAACGCAAAAAAATATTTTTTGCAATAAAAAGCGTCTTTTAGTGTGTGACAGCTGCCAATCATAAAAACCCGACATGAAAACCCGCTATAAAAACCCGCTATAAATAGTAAATCGAACCCCCCATTATCACCACCTTACTTAGGGAAAAATAATAAAATTAAAAAAAAAATTATTTCCATTTTCCCATTAGGGTTAGGGCTAAAGTTAGGGTTAGGGTTGGGGCTGAAGTTAGGGTTAGGGTTGGGGCTAAAGTTAGGGTTGGGGCTAAAGTTAGGGTTGGGGATAGAATTGGGATTAAGGTTTGGATTACCTTTACGGTTGGGTTAGGGGTGTGTCAGGGTTAGGGGTATGGTTAGTGTTGGGATTAGGGTTAGGGGTGTGTTGAGGCTAGGGGTGTGTTGGGGTTGGTATTACGGTTAGGGGTGTGTTGGAGTTAGTGGTGTGTTGGGGTAGGGGTGTGGTTGGGGTTGGGATTAGCCTTAGGAGTGTGTTGGGGTTAGGGTTGGAGTTAGAATTGGGAGGTTTCCACTGTTTAGGCACACCAGGGGCTCTGCAAATGCAACATGATGTCTGATCTCAATCCATGCAATTCTGCGTTAAAAAAGTAAAACGGTGCTCAGGACAAATTGGACAGTACCTTTTGGGGTCCAATTTCTACTGTTACCCATGGGAAAATACAAAACTGGGGGCTAAAAAAATCATTTTTGCGGAAAAAATTTTTTTTTATATTTTCACGGCTCTGCATTATAAACTTTAGTAAAGCACTTGGGGGTTCAAAGTGCTCATAACACATCTAGATAAGTTACTTGGGGGGTCCAGTTTCCAAAATGGGGTCAATTGTGGGGGGTTTCTACTGTTTAGGTACATCAGGGGCTCTGCAAACGCAACGTGACGCCCGCAGACAATTCCATCAAAGTCTGCATTCCAAAACACCACTTCTTCCCTTCTGAGCTCTGCCATGCGCCCAAACAGTAGTTTTCTCCCACATATGGGGTTTCAGCATACTCAGAACAAATTGCACAACAACCATTGGGGTCCAATTTCTCTAGATACCCTTTGGAAAATACAAAATTGGGGGATAAAAGATAATTTTTGTGGAAAAAAAAGATTTTTTAATTTTCACGGCTCTACATTATAAACTTCTGTGAAGCTCTTGGGGGTTCAAGGTGCTCACCACACATCTAGATAAGTTCCTTAGGGGTATATTTTCCAAAATGTGGTCACTTTGAGGGGTTTCCACTGTTTAGACACATCAGGGGCTCTCCAAATGCGACATGGCGCTGTATCTCAATTCCAGCTAATTTTGCATTGAAAAGTGAAATGGCACTCCTTCCCTTCCAAGCTCTGCCATGCGCCCAAACAGTGGTTTACCCCAACATATGGGGTATCAGCATACTCAGGACAAATTGTTTTACAACTTTTGGGGTCCAATTTCTCCTGTTACCCTTGATAAAATAAAACAAATTGGATCAGAATAAAAATTTTTGTGAAAAATAGTTAAATGTTCATTTTTTTTTTAAACATTCCAAAAATTCCTGTGAAACACCTGAAGGGTTAATAAACTTCTTGAATGTGGTTTTGAGCACCTTGAGGGGTGCAGGTTTTAGAATGGTGTCACACTTGGTTATTTTCTATCATATAGACCCCTCAAAGTGACTTCAAATGTGATGTGGTCAGTAAAAAAAATGGTGTTGTAAAAATGAGAAATTGCTGGTCAACTTTATAACCTTATAACTCCCTAACAAAAAAAAACCTTTTGGTTCCAAAATTGTGCTGATGTAAAGTAGACATATGGGAAATGTTACTTATTAACTATTTTGTGTGACATATCTCTGTGATTTAAGAGGATGAAAATTCAAAGTTGGAAAATTGAGAAATTTTCAAAATTTTCGCCAAATTTCCATTTTTTAAAAACTAAACTCAAGTAATGTCAAAGAAATTTTACCACTACCATGAAGTATAATATGTCACGAGAAAACATCTTCATAATCACTGGGGTCCGTTGAAGCGTTCCAGAGTTATAACCTCATAAAAGGACAGTGGTCAGAATTGTAAAAATTGGCCAGGTCATTAACATTCAAACCACCCTTGGGGGTAAAGGGGATAAAAATTATTTTAAAAAAGCAGTAGGGGACAGGTATAATAAAGCAAGACTGCAGGATAGACTGCATTTGTTTGTAAACTTTTACAATTAAGATGCATATGTATATAATAAGTAAATTGCAGCCCACTAAATTATAAAACTTGGTATTGCAAACAGTGGGGTAATTAAATCATAACATTTAATTACTCTGTTTAAAAATATCCTAACTACATAAGAAGAATATACACAACAAATGTTTAAAAATCAATCAGCAATAATACCAAGACACTCTCAGTGTTGGGAATATCCTTGCCAGGGCAAGCGTTTAACTATTCTCATATATAAGATGCCATTTAAAACTCAGATAATAAAGTAACCCAGAACAATCTCATTCAAATCTATCAATGATATTGAAGATGTTCAAAGTTGATCCTTTGAGTGTTTTATGGGAAGGAGACTCTGTTGTCAGAAGGATTCCAACCATATATCTCCCGACGTGTTCCTAAATCTAACACATCCTTAGGAGAGTCTGATGGTCATTGCAGTGACCAGCCGTAGTCCTGCTCAGTTCAGATATGTATGCAGTATATTGTGGCCGTTAGTTAACTTCTTGTTGGTTGGTTCATATAGATTTTATGTGTACATTGTTCTTATGTAGTTAGGATATGCTTAACCTGAGTAATTAAATGCTACATTTTAATTAGCTACCCTACTTTTTGCTATTCCACCTAAGGTGCATATGTACAATACACATGCGAGCCTTAAAGGGCCACTGTCACCCCCCCCCAGCCATTATAAACTAAAAGAGCCACCTTGTGCAGCAGTAATGCTGCAGTCTAACAAGGTGGCTCTTTTAGTTTTTGATTCATTTATTACCTCAATAAAGCGTTTTAAAAATTGGCCACAAATACCAGATATTGTACCTGGAGGCGGTCCGAATCGTCCTCTATCAATCTCCCAACTGCCGTCACTCTTCTCTTCAGGGGCGATGGTCGCCGCCCCCTTCGTGCTGTTGCTTCTTAAATCCGGCGCCTGCGCTGTGCGTGCCTGCCTGGGGCCTGCGCAGTCTTCATCGTCAGTCACAGCTCAGACGCAGGGTGCCTGACTGCGCAGGTGTGGGCAGTGCGGCCACCCTGTTCCTGAATCCCCGCCCCGTACTGTGTTATTCATTATGCACAGTGCGGGGCTGGGGTTCCTGGGCATGCGCACTGCGCTTGTCAGACGCTGCCCCGGTCCCCCGCCTTCCAGCGTTGTTCTTTGTGGCTGTTCAAAACGTCGGCAATGAAACCTGTATATTCCGGCAATGCTGGAAGGCGGGGGACCGGGGGAGCGTCTGACAAGCGCAGTGCGCATGCCCAGGAACCCCAGCCCCGCACTGTGCATAAGGAATAACACAGTGCGGGCCCCAGGCAGGCACGCACAGCGCAGGCGCCGGATTTAAGAGGCAACAGCACGAAGGGGGCGGCGACCATCGCCCCTGAAGAGAAGAGTGATGGCAGTTGGGAGATTGATAGAGGACGATTCGGACCGCCTCCAGGTACAATATCTGGTATTTGTGGCCAATTTTTAAAACGCTTTATTGAGGTAATAAATGAATCAAAAACTAAAAGAGCCACCTTGTTAGACTGCAGCATTACTGCTGCACAAGGTGGCTCTTTTAGCTTATAACGGCTGGAGGGGGTGACAGTGGCCCTTTAAATGCAAAATGATAGATTTTTTTTAAAAAAAAGACTATTGCAAAGTTCCTGCATTTTTCTTTTTAGATACATTGGAACAGTAATAGGTTGTGTGTGAAATTGCCTTAAAAAGTGTTCTCAATTAAAACCTTTAATAATATATTGGTATCATAACCCATCAATGTTTAATATGTGGGTATCTGACCATTGTGAACCTTGCCATTTAATAATAAAAAAAATGGTTCTAGAAAGGCAGCATCCTTATTTTTTCTAGATGTTGCATGGTCACCAAATGATAATGATGAGTATTATCCATTAAATAGTGTGCCAATAAAGTGAAAAGTCTCTTTAAGATTTTTCTGTGATCACTGATCACTTGAATGGCATGACCCATACAAAACAACTTAATACCAATTTGTAGAAATTATGTGCTTTAAATTCTTTTCTTACTTTTATCAAAATAGTCTCTTTTTGTAATCATCTATACCAAAGAAATGTTGCTATAATATTTTGATCATAGCATTAACTTGTAATTGTAATAGTATTACCACGGTACAGAATCAGGTGTTCATGGTAATATGAAAGTGTGACTCAATAAAACAAAATCATCTCAGCCAAGAAATGTAATGATAATTTAATAGTAAAAAGGTTTGTTGGTCAAAGTGGCAATTTTCTGGTTATTTAACCATTTTAATGAAAAACACAGTATATGCTTACATCTGCAGATGCTACATGAAGCATAAAATTTCCTTCAGTGTTAAAAAAAAAGCAAAATCTTTCCAGTAACCCATTAAACAGGTGATGAAGAACATTTCGCGTTTTATGAGCCCATACAATCATACAAAGACACAGATTCCAATTTCAACGATAAGGTATAAGTATGAGCATCAAACAATTGGCATTTAATCAATCTTACCACTCTAATCAACATTGGCACTTGCTAATTACCTCCAAAAAAACTCTAATCATCATATAACCTAGGATATTTGGACAAAAGCATTACAATGTTCCTGATTTATGTATTTTTCACATTTCTATCAAATGTAGGTTTGTTTAACAGCAACCCTCAAGTACTATATATCTTGTATATCATCCAATAACAAAAATATATTGTCTTCCTGTTTACAGACCCCAATGTTGTCACTTCTCTCCTGGGACCTGCTCTAGTGACGTCTGCTTCTGTCATCAGGAGCCACGGTATTTATTCTGCAGGAAGGGCTGGGGTTGGAGGACATGTTGAGATCAGAAGCTCATGGTGGTTCAGGCTTCATCCAGCCATGGAGACTAAGATGTTTGCTACCTTTAGTATCATCCAGTCTGGTCACATAGGTCTGTGTACTGTCCAGTTGGATCAAGTAGCTCCCTTGTTTGGTCATTGTTTGGACAGCACCAGCCCCTACTAAAACTCCCAGCTTACTGCAGGGAGTTGCCAGATAAAGTTTTAAAAGGTGTATTTCTTGTCTGTAGTCCACTTCCTCTTTAGCCTGCATTATTTCTTATCTGATCTTGGTCCATTTTCTAATTATTCTTCTGTCTTTTAATTTTGTTCCTTGTCTGCTCTCTTGGTTTTGACCCAACGGCCGGATTATTTGCTGTCAATTCGCTTCAATGGCCAGTAACTACTTTGAGAACTCAACCCAGGTGCCCAGTTTGAGTCCACGTACCTGTACAACAGTCATATTTTAATTGCCTATGTAATTTGATTCTCACTTTATTTTTGTTTTTGATGAATAAATGATCTATTTAACCCCATGCAATTGTTTACAAACAGCCACCATTAGACTAAAATAATAAAGGAGCAAAGTAGCATTTATACTGCACAATTTTTGGGAACAATCGTTCCTATTATTATTATTAATAATAATTTATTTATAATATATTTCACGATAATCATGCAGTCTACAGAGGTTAACAGCAGATCAGCTGACCAACTAATGAATGAGCAAATTGTTTGCTCTTGTAAAACATGGTTTGCCTAAAAAAAGCATAATTAGATTGTGAGCCCTCGCGGGCAGGGTCCTCTCTCCTTCTGTACCAGTTGTGACTTGTATTGTTCAAGATTATTGTACTTGTTTTTATTATGTACACCCCTCCTTGCATGTAAAGCGCCATGGAATAAATGGCGCTATAATAATAAATAATAATAATAATAATTGATAAATGACAGTCTAGGCACACTGAATGATTTAATAGTGATCAATATATGTGAATCTGAAAGGGGTCGCCTTTGTGTAAACAAGATATTAACTGCTGACCAGAAAATATGTTGCCAGTCAGTGGCAGGCCTGGCATCTTCACTTTTTCTTTTCTGTACAGCTTACCAAATAATCTGGGACAGAAAAAAAAATTATGGACACATTGGAAACCATAACAAATCATTATGATTATAAGTCATACATGTCTGCTCTCCATAATTCTAATATGAAGACATCAGCTGCATTCATTGTAAACTGTAAGAATATGATAATTGTAGCAACCACATAAAAATAATCTGTATAAGGCTAGTTTCACATTTGCGTTTAAATCCGCAGCGTTTAATCCGCATCCGCAAGTGGTGGAAAAAATGCATATAAACGCGTACAAAGGCGGCATTTTTTAGATGCATGCGGTAACGCATGCAGTTTAAAAACGCCGCGTTTACAGTGGGGCAAAAAAGTATTTAGTCATTCAGCAATAGTGCAAGGTCCACCACTTAAAAAGATGAGAGGCGTCTGTAATTTACATCATAGGTAGACATCAACTATGGGAGACAAACTGAGAAAACAAAATCCAGAAAATCACATTGTCTGTTTTTTTATCATTTTATTTGCATATTATGGTGGAAAATAAGTATTTGGTCAGAAACAAACAATCAAGATTTCTGGCTCTCACAGACCTGTAACTTCTTCTTTAAGAGTCTCCTCTTTCCTCCACTCATTACCTGTAGTAATGGCACCTGTTTAAACTTGTTATCAGTATAAAAAGACACCTGTGCACACCCTCAAACAGTCTGACTCCAAACTCCACTATGGTGAAGACCAAAGAGCTGTCAAAGGACACCAGAAACAAAATTGTAGCCCTGCACCAGGCTGGGACGACTGAATCTGCAATAGCCAACCAGCTTGGAGTGAAGAAATCAACAGTGGGAGCAATAATTAGAAAATGGAAGACATTCAAGACCACTGATAATCTCCCTCGATCTGGGGCTCCACGCAAAATCCCACCCCGTGGGGTCAGAATGATCACAAGAACGGTGAGCAAAAATCCCAGAACCACGCAGGGGGACCTAGTGAATGAACTGCAGAGAGCTGGGACCAATGTAACAAGGCCTACCATAAGTAACACACTACGCCACCATGGACTCAGATCCTGCAGTGCCAGACGTGTCCCACTGCTTAAGCCAGTACATGTCCGGGCCCGTCTGAAGTTTGCTAGAGAGCATTTGGATGATCCAGAGGAGTTTTGGGAGAATGTCCTATGGTCTGATGAAACCAAACTGGAACTGTTTGGTAGAAACACAACTTGTCGTGTTTGGAGGAAAAAGAATACTGAGTTGCATCCATCAAACACCATACCTACTGTAAAGCATGGTGGTGGAAACATCATGCTTTGGGGCTGTTTCTCTGCAAAGGGGCCAGGACGACTGATCCGGGTACATGAAAGAATGAATGGGGCCATGTATCGTGAGATTTTGAGTGCAAACCTCCTTCCATCAGCAAGGGCATTGAAGATGAAACGTGGCTGGGTCTTTCAACATGACAATGATCCAAAGCACACCGCCAGGGCAACGAAGGAGTGGCTTCGTAAGAAGCATTTCAAGGTCCTGGAGTGGCCTAGCCAGTCTCCAGATCTCAACCCTACAGAAAACCTTTGGAGGGAGTTGAAAGTCCGTGTTGCCAAGCGAAAAGCCGAAAACATCACTGCTCTAGAGGAGATCTGCATGGAGGAATGGGCCAACATACCAACAACAGTGTGTGGCAACCTTGTGAAGACTTACAGAAAACGTTTGACCTCTGTCATTGCCAACAAAGGATATATTACAAAGTATTGAGATGAAATTTGGTTTCTGACCAAATACTTATTTTCCACCATAATATGCAAATAAAATGATAAAAAAACAGACAATGTGATTTTCTGAATTTTTTTTTCTCAGTTTGTCTCCCATAGTTGAGGTCTACCTATGATGTAAATTACAGACGCCTCTCATCTTTTTAAGTGGTGGAACTTGCACTATTGCTGAATGACTAAATACTTTTTTGCCCCACTGTATATGCGTTTTTTCCTGCATTTTCGTTTTTGGTGCGCATGATGACAAATTTCACAAGAGAAAAATCAAGATAACCAGACACCGCCAATGGGACTACAGAGGGTGTGTATTATGGGATTTCTTTATATAGACCCCTGAACAGCTGTAATCTTCAGATTTTGCTCCTGTATCCTGTATCATGATGGATCTTCGCATGGAGAGCTTTTATTTCAACCTGGATTTAAGCATCAAGCTGTTTCTTGCCTGTGCTTTTGCTAGGGAGCAAGACAGAAATCGCAAAAGATGGAGAAGGAGACAACGTAGGTGTTTTTGGAGACACCCCATTATCGAACTACGTGAGAGCCATGGAGCCTATCACACGCTGTATGGCGAGCTTAATGCCAACCTGGAGAAATTCCATGAATATACAAGGATGTCGCAAGACTCATTCTGGGATTTGCTTGCTCGTGTCCAAGGAGCCATACGGAGACAGGACACCCAGCTCCGTAGAGCGATTCCACCGGAGGAACGTCTGCTGGTTACATTAAGGTACGTTCAAGAGGTTATTCAAGAGGTTATGTGAAATATCCATTCAGTCACCCAAAGCCTTGATTGCTTCGTGTAAAACCGAGCTCAAGTGCAAAAACTCAGGCATGAGTGACCAGTCCAATGCCCTCTGCCGCTGCCGGGAGGAGCCCAAAAAAAAAGGGGCAGTGGAAGAGGACTGCGAAAGGGGAAGACCTGATGGACCAGCTCCCTGGTCTCCAGTTAGTGTGGAAGGCCCACTTGCTGCAGCGCTGCTGGATGGCTGGGACGGGTCCGTGGCTGTCGGATGAAGGACCGCTCCAGAACCTGGGCCAACAGTTGTGCTCCATGTGCTGTGAAAAAAGGAAAAAGAAAATTAATACCAAAAATTAACCAGACGCAAAATCCTGTGGAATAGAAAAATACAGATTATGGCAATACAATACAACGTAATGCACATGATAAATACTTACGTTCTCTGGGCAAGGACTGGTCTTAAAAATGCCAGAACTCGATAGTATTTGTATCTTCTGATCCTTGCTCCTGAACCACTGGGAACACGGCTCTCTTGACGCAGGTCCTTGTTGAAGCGGTCCTTCATCGAACGCCAACGTGTTTTGACTTTGGCCACTGTTAAAAAAAAAATTATGGTCAGAAAAAGGACTTTTGGCCGTGCTCAAACAACTGTGTGTGATGACAGAAACTCCTGAGAGTTTCTTTCATCACACACAGTCGAGTGAGCACGGCCAAGGTCTCTGCTGCTTCAAACTGCAGTGCAATACTTACCAAATGCATTTTGGACCCGAGTCGGGGCGTTGTCCCAGCCATCCCACATCTCTTTGGCCTCCTCATTCCATAGGCACCGGATCGTGACGTTGTTTGAGTGCAGTGGATCCCGGGTGTCCCACAACGGGACTCGCTCCTAGACGAGGGAGATGAGGAGGTCATTTTCAATTAGGTCATCCTCCCGTTGTGGAACCTAAAAATTAAATAAAGTCATTAAAGTTTAGTGAATTAACATAAGGAAAAAAAAGAAAAAAGATGCTGAGAAATGGCATGAATAGGAAAGTCAACATACAAAAGGATTCCAGAAGAAAAAAGTTAAGAAATAGGAATGGAAAGAAAAGAAGATTCAAGAATATTACACTGAGGATACAGTAAACAGTCAGCCTTGTATACGTACCCGCTGCCGTCTTTCCACCCGACCTTGAGTCTGCTGCTCCTGCCCAGTCTGTGCCGCAGTTGAAGAAGAGCTCTAAAAAAATGAAAAATTCAAATTGTCACATGTGTAGATGTGACAGTGAATACTTACCAATCTGACGAGGCAAGTACTCACCTCAATGACATGCTCGACTTCCGACGGCCCAGGACGAAACTCCTCATCAGAAGAAGAAGCAGAAGACATTCTGATGCATGCAGAAAGAAAGAAATGCAAGAAATTGGGACATGTAGAGACAGAAAATAGAAAATAAAGGCATTGGCTAGGATATACTCACATTGTTCAGTGTCTTGTTTTCCTCCAAGATGTAGCCTTTGTCTTGTCTGCTTCAGTGTCTGCTGAGTAGTGACCTGCAAATGTCCACTCCCTCCCTTTATCATCTTGTATGTGGGGTTGACTAATTAGTGTCTAGACGTGTTTTTCTCTGGTGCAACGCATGCATTCACAATCGCAAGCAAACGCATGTGCTTGTGAACACATGCGTTCATATAGTCAGCAATGCGTTTTTTTGCCGCAATCCTTGGGCAATTGACCGCATGCGTTTCCAGACGGCAAATTGACACCTCTAAAAATTACTACATGTTGCATTTCCGCGCCAAGCTGCAAACGACGAAACGACGCATGCGTCTTCAAACGCGGCAAAACGGGAAAATTCAAAAACGCATGCGTCCCTAATGTTAAATATAGGAATACACAATGCATGTGGATATATGTGGTAGAAACACTGCGGACACAACCGCAAATGTGAAACCAGCCTAAGTTTATTCAGCTTAAAAATATTAACTGACACATTAACATTTTTTTATGGACATGGAAAAAAGTGCCTTTTTTTATGGACTGTCCTGAAATTTTTTATTTGTCCTGTGCTCCATTGGTCCTCATTCAATCAGTAATGGAGTGGTGATAAGTTAACACCATTAAACCCTTCATGACCCAGCCTATTTTGATCTTAATGACCTGGCCATTTTTTGCAATTCTGACCAGTGACCCTTTATGAGGTAATAACTCAAGAACGCTTCAACGGATCTTAGCTATTCTAAGATTGTTTTTTGTGACATATTGAGCATCATTTAGTGGTAAACTTAGGTCGATAATTGTTGCATTTATTTGTGAAAAAACGGAAAATTGGCGAACATTTTTTTACAACAAAATTTACAAAACCATTTTTTTTAAGGGACCACCTCACATTTGTTTCAGTTTGAGGGGTCTATATGGCTGAAAATATCCAAAAATGAAACCATTCTAAAAACTGCACCCCTCAAGGTCCTCAAAACCACATTCAAGAAGTTAATTAACCCTTCAGGTGCTTCACAGCAGCAGAAGCAACATGGAAGGAAAAAATGAACATTTAACTTTTTAGTCACAAAAATGAACTTTAGCAACAATTTTTTCATTTTTCCAAGGGGAAAAGGAGACACTTGACACCAAAATTTGTTGTACAATTTGTCCTGAGTACGCCGATATCCCATATGTGGGGACGTCACTGTTTGGGCGCACTAGAGAAACAAGACGTGCAATCTGGGAATCGTGTAGTAGGTGCTGGTTGAACCCGGAGAGATCCAGATAATACGAGCTTTAGAAGAAAACAACCGCACTCAAACTGTAGATTTGCGTCATAAATGTAAAGAATTTAATAGGGACACCGCAGTGATACAATCAATTGTTCAGGTATTGCAGAGGTAACGTTTCGACCCTAACGTGGGCCTTTGTCAAACCTCACTGAAAAGGTACAGAAACAAAAAATTAGAGACATGCATGGAACAAGACAAAAAAAAAGAAACAAAAAAGCAAATATACATATGTTGCTAGCCGAATGAGAGAGTATACACAGGAGAGCCCCATATAATATCACAATATATACAATATATACTGTTTGGGCGCACGACAGGGCTCAGAAGGGAAGGGGCGCCATTTGACTTTTTGAATGAAAAATTGACTCCAATCTTTAGCAGACACAATGTCGCGTTTGGAGAGCCCCTGTGTGCCTAAAGATTGGAGCTCCCCCACAAGTGACCCCATTTTGGAAACTAGACCCTCCAAGGAATTTATCTAGATGCATAGTGAGCACTTTCAACCACCAGGTGCTTCACAAATTGATCTGTAAAAATAAAAAAGTACTTTTTTTCACAAAAAACTTCCTTTAGCCTCAATTTTTTCGTTTTCACATGGGCTACAGGATAAAATGGATCCTAAAATGTGTTGGGCAACTTCTCCTGAGTACACCAATACCTCACATATGGGGGTAAACCACTGTTTGGGCACACGGCAAGGCACGGAAGGGAAGGAGCGCCATTTGACATCTTAAATGAAAAATTAGCTCCAATTGTTAGCGGACACTATGTCGTATTTGGAGAGGCCTTGTGTGCCTAAACATTGGAGCTCCCCCACAAGTGACCCCATTTTGGAAACTAGACCCCCCAAGGAACTTATCCAGATGCATAGTGAGCACTTTCAACCCCCAGGTGCTTCAAAAATTGATCCGTAAAAATTAAAAAGTACTTTTTTTCACAAAAAAAAATATTTTAGCCTCAATTTTTTCATTTTCACATGGGCTACAGGATAAAATGTATCTTAAAATGTGTTGGGAAATTTCTCCTGAGTACACCAATACCTCACATGTTGGGGTAAACCACTGTTTGGGCACACGGCAAGGCTCGGAAGGGAAGAAGCGCCATTTGACTTTTTGAATGAAAAATTAGCTCCCCGATGAAGCTGCAGTTGCAGCGATACGCGTGGGGCTCTTGCCTCACCCCTTATTTGGTCCCGTGTCTTTGCTGGCTACCTGTATTTGATCTACTCCTTAGCACCGGTGCTGCTATCTTCATCTTTGGCACCTTTGTTCCATCTTGGTTGATCCCATGAGCTCATTGCCCTTTATTTATATTGGCATTATGCCCCACTCTTGGTTAACCCTGTGATCTTAGGGTGCCGCGCTATTTATTTTGTTGGGGTTCACTCTTTCAGCTTACGCTCATATTGTGATGGACACATCGTGGCTAACATCGTTCTGGGTATTGTATATATGCATATAACACTGCAATATACTATGTTTAACCTATTAAGCTACCAAAATGATCCATTGTGACTACAGTACATTGTGTACCATCAGTTAGCTCTTTTTCATTGCATAAGTAATATTCTGTTTGTTGCAGTATACTTGTCAGCTTTCTGTTGTACAAAATTTATGTACAAGGGACATTGCACATTTGTATTAACATTGCTAAACACTTTATTTATATATATATTGATTGACTTTTGTATTTTCATGCTCTGCTAATGTTGTATTATGTATGATTCGCATAGGGGTGAGGGCTACTGGTCCTATACTTAGGCCTTTTAAATAGTTTTATTCTGTGTTTGTCTTTTTCTTGAGGTGTGATTAAAGTATTTTTTGATTCATTTGTATTCTCTGTGTGTGCATACCATTATTGGTCTAGTCTTTCCTCTTCTGTGTTGTACCTGGGTTCAAAGGCTTATTGGGGTGCATATGACTTGATAGCAGGGCAGGCCTTGCAGGTAATACATAAGAAAACAGTATGGCAGGACCAACTGAAAAATGTGAAGTGGCTTTTCCTGTGGCCATCTTGTACCTGGGTTCAAAGGCTTATTGGGGTGCATATAACTTGATGGCAGGCCTTGCATTCAATGCAACATCTTTTCAGGAATCTCTCCTGTACCTCTCGTGAAAGGGGTATTGGGGTGCGTTGTAATTGTTGGCAGCCCAGCCACTCACTTCATAGTCAATAACAGCATAGGAGACCTACTGTTTAATAATGGCCCTTTAAGAGTATTAATGCCGCCTGATGCCCCTCTAAAAATAGGCTTTGAGATTTTACGCCTGAGTCCTTCTTTCATAAATGAAGCAAGATGTGTCTCCTTATGTGTCGCACACCACATGGCCAGCTAGAGTTGTTAAATGTTACAATGACATTTCCCAGTGAATGCATTAGTATTTGTTGAAAGCAATGTAAAAGTTGAAAAACGCATCAAAAGCGCTGCATGTGAACATAGCACAAGTTGTGGAGGAACATTTTGGTCTGTGGTAAATTATTTTGTCTTATATACAAGTCATTAGCCTGGAAAGGATGTACCTTAAAGGGAACCTGTCACCCCCAAAATCGAAGATGAGCTAAGCGCACCGGCATCAGTGGCTTATCTAAAGCATTCTGTAATGCTGTAGATAAGTCCCCGATGAATCCTGAAAGATGAGAAAAAGAGGTTAGATTATACTCACCCAGGGGCGTTCCCGCTGCAGTCCGGTTCTGATGGGGGTCACGGTCCAGTCCGGGGCCTCCAATCTTCATAGGATGACGTCCTCTTCTTGTCTTCATGCTGTAGATAAGCCCCTGATGCCGGTGGGCTTAGCTCATCTTTGATTTTGGGGGTGACAGGTTCCCTTTAACATATTTCCCAGCAAAATCCATTTTGGTTACGTTTTTGTATGTTTGTTGGTGCACCTGTAAAAAATGGCGTGAATCTCTGACAACATTGCTTACAGCTGTAACCTAGAAGTCAGAAATGCTTCCAGAGTTGATCCCCATGATGTTCCTGTGTCATTTAAGTGTTTCCATCATTTTCTGATGTTTTAGACCTTAAAAGGACCCCCAGGGGGATCGCGGTAAAAATACTCGGGTCTCCCATAGACTTACATTGGGCTCATTGCTCAGGTCGAGTACCCGAGTATTCCAGTTTGCTCGACCCAAGCAATGAGCACCCAAGCATTTTAGTGCTCTCTCTTCACTAGTGACTAATTGAATCCAGACAAATTTTTTTTGGAGTGCTATATACCACAGAAATGTCACAGAAAGCACCTAATACTCTATGGATGACTAATTGAATACAGACACATTTTTCAACATTTTTGTGGAGTATTATATAACATTGAAATGTCATAAAGAGGACCTAATACTCTTTGGATGACTAATTGAATACAGATAAACTTTTCAATGCTTTTTAGGAGTGTTATGTACCACTGAAATTTAACAGAGATGACCTAATTTTCTATGGATGACTAATTGAATAAGGACAAATTTTTCAACGCTTTTTTGTAGTGTCTCACACCGCTGAAATGTCACAGAATGTACATAATACTCGACTACCGTATATACTCGAGTATAAGCCGACCCGAGTATAAGCCGACCCCCCTAATTTTGCCACAAAAAACTGGGAACACTTATTGACTCAAGTATAAGCCTAGGGGGGAAAATGCAGCAGCTACCGGTAAATGTCAAAAGTAATAATAGATACCAATAAAAGTAAAATTAATTGAGACATCAGTAGGTTAAGTGTCTTTGAATATCCATATTGAATCAGGAGCCCCATATAATGCTCCATACTGTTCATTATGGCCCCATAAGATGTTCCATATTAAAATATGCCCCATATAATCCTGCATAAAGGTTAATAAAGGCCCCATAAGATGCTCCATAGACACATTTGCCCAATATAATGCTGCACAAATGCTGATTATGGCCCCATAAGATGCTCTATAAAGATATTTGCCCCTTATAGTGCTGCACAAACGTTATGGCCCTATAAGATGCTCCATACAGACACTTGCCCCATATGTCGTAGTGCCCTACAAACGTTAATTATGGCCCCATACAGACACTTGCCCCATATAGTGCTGCACAAACTTTATGCCCCTATATAGTGCTGCAGAAACGTTATGGCCCCATATAGTGCTGCAGAAACGTTATGGCCCCATATAGTGCTGCAGGAATGTTATGGCCCCATATAGTGCTGCAGGAATGTTATGGCCCCATATACAGGTCCTTCTCAAAAAATTAGCATATAGTGTTAAATTTCATTATTTACCATAATGTAATGATTACAATTAAACTTTCATATACTATAGATTCATTATCCACCAACTGAAATTTGTCAGGTCTTTTATTGTTTTAATACTGATGATTTTGGCATACAACTCCTGATAACCCAAAAAACCTGTCTCAATAAATTAGCATATCAAGAAAATGTTCTCTAAATGACCTATTACCCTAATCTTCTGAATCAACTAATTAACTCTAAACACATGCAAAAGATACCTGAGGCTTTTAAAAACTCCCTGCCTGGTTCATTACTCAAAACCTCCATCATGGGTAAGACTAGCGACCTGACAGATGTCAAGAAGGCCATCATTGACACCCTCAAGCAAGAGGGTAAGACCCAGAAAGAAATTTCTCAACAAATAGGCTGTTCCCAGAGTGCTGTATCAAGGCACCTCAATGGTAAGTCTGTTGGAAGGAAACAATGTGGCAGAAAACGCTGTACAACGAGAAGAGGTGACCGGACCCTGAGGAAGATTGTGGAGAAGGACCGATTCCAGACCTTGGGGAACCTGAGGAAGCAGTGGACTGAGTCTGGTGTGGAAACATCCAGAGCCACCGTGCACAGGCGTGTGCAGGAAATGGGCTACAGAGAAGCAGCACTGGACTGTTGCTAAGTGGTCCCAAGTACTTTTTTCTGATGAAAGCAAATTTTGCATGTCATTCGGAAATCAAGGTGCCAGAGTCTGGAGGAAGACTGGGGAGAAGGAAATGCCAAAATGCCTGAAGTCCAGTGTCAAGTACCCACAGTCAGTGATGGTGTGGGGTGCCATGTCAGCTGCTGGTGTTGGTCCACTGTGTTTCATCAAGGGCAGGGTCAATGCAGCTAGCTATCAGGAGATTTTGGAGCACTTCATGCTTCCATCGGCTGAAATGCTTTATGGAGATGAAGATTTCATTTTTCAGCACGACCTGGCACCTGCTCACAGTGCCAAAACCACTGGTAAATGGTTTACTGACCATGGTATTACTGTGTTCAATTGGCCTGCCAACTCTCCTGACCTGAACCCCATAGAGAATCTGTGGGATATTGTGAAGAGAAAGTTGAGAGACGCAAGACCCAACACTCTGGATGAGCTTAAGGCCGCTATTGAAGCATCCTGGGCCTCCATAACATCTCAGCAGTGTCACAGGCTGATTGCCTCCATGCCACGCCGCATTGAAGCAGTCATTTCTGCCAAAGGATTCCCGACCAAGTATTGAGTGCATAACTGAACATTATTATTTGATGTTTTTTTTGTTTGGTATTAAAAAACACTTTTATTTGATTGGTCGGGTGAAATATGCTAATTTATTGAGACAGGTTTTTTGGGTTATCAGGAGTTGTATGCCAAAATCATCAGTATTAAAACAATAAAAGACCTGACAAATTTCAGTTGGTGGATAATGAATCTATAATATATGAAAGTTTAATTGTAATCATTACATTATGGTAAATAATGAAATTTAACACTATATGCTAATTTTTTGAGAAGGACCTGTAGTGCTGCAGGAATGTTATGGCCCCATATAGTGCTGCAGGAATGTTATGGCCCCCATATAGTGCTGCAGGAATGTTATGGCCCCATATAGTGCTGCAGGAATGTTATGGCCCCCATATAGTGCCGCAGGAATGTTATAGCCCCATATAGTGCTGCAGGAACGTTATGGCCCCCATATAGTGCTGCAGGGATGTTATGGCCCCATATAGTGCTGCAGGAATGTTATGGCCCCCATATAGTGCTGCAGGAATGTTATGGCCCCCATATAGTGCTGCAGGAATGTTATGGCCCCATATAGTGCTGCAGGAACGTTATGGCCCCATATAGTGCTGCAGGAATGTTATGGCCCCATATAGTGCTGCAGGAATGTTATGGCCCCATATAGTGCTGCAGGAATGTTATGGCCCCATATAGTGCTGCAGGAATGTTATGGCCCCATATAGTGCTCCAGGAACGTTATGGCCCCATATAGTGCTGCAGGAATGTTATGGCCCCATATAGTGCTGCAGGAACGTTATGGCCCCAAATAGTGCTGCAGGAACGTTATGGCCCCCATATAGTGCTGCAGGAATGTTATGGCCCCATATAGTGCCGCAGGAATGTTATGGCCCCCATATAGTGCCGCAGGAATGTTATGGCCCCCATATAGTGCTGCAGGAACGTTATGGCCCCATATAGTGCTGCAGAAACGTTATGGCCCCCATATAGTGCTGCAGGAATGTTATGGCCCCATATAGTGCTGCAGGAACGTTATGGCCCCATATAGTGCTGCAGGAATGTTATGGCCCCATATAGTGCTCCAGGAATGTTATGGCCCCATATAGTGCTGCAGGAATGTTATGGCCCCATATAGTGCTGCAGGAACGTTATGGCCCCATAGATGCTCCATACAGACACTTGCCCCATTTGCTGCAATAAAAAAAAAAATCACATACTCACCTCTCCGTCGCTCAGGCCCCCGCACTTTCAATAGTCACCTGCTCCTCATTCCGGCGCCGATCTGTCTCCAGCACTGACGTTCAGCAGAGGGCGCACTGACCACGTCACCGCGCCCTCTGACCTCAGCATCACTGCTGGAGACAGATCGGTGCCCGGAACGAGGAGCAGGTGACTATCGTGCAGCGCAGCGCTCCCCTCCCCGTATACTCACCTGGTCCTGCCACTGTGTAGATCCTGCTTCCCCGATGCCGCAGCGCTTCATCCTGTACTCAGCGGTCACATGGTCCCGCTGATTACAGTAATGAATATGCGGCTCTACCCCTATGGGAGGTGGAGCCGAATATTCATTTACTGTAATGAGCGGTACCATGTGACCGCTGAGTACAGGAAGAAGCTGAAGCTGCTGCTGCCGGCGCCGGGGAAGCAGGGACCGTGCCTGGACTAGGTGAGTACTTTTAGACAGCCCCCGCTCCCCCTCCCCTGCCGACCCCCGGTATGACTCGAGTATAAGCCGAGAGGGGCAATTTCAGCCCAAAAAAGTGGGCTGAAAATCTCGGCTCATACTCGAGTATATACGGTAATTGAATACAGTCAAATTTTTCAACTTTTTTTGGAGTCTTATATGCTACTAAAATGTCACAGAAAGCACTATATACTATATGGACAACTAATTTAACACTGACACATTTCTACGGATATGTCACATAGAGCACCTAATACTCTATGGATGACGAATTGAACACTGACATATTTATAAATTTTTTTTGGAGGATTACGTACCACCAAAATGTATCAGAGAGCACCTAATAATCTGTGGATTGCTAATTGAATACAAGCACATTTTGTAACACTTTTTTTAGAGTGTGAGAGTAAACGTTGCGGGGTGCTTGGTAGCTCGGGCATATCGCCCACCCGAGCACTACGGCTACCCTCCATGACTGACTAAATCTAGGAAGTCCTGTTACCTTACTCCCCAGCTAACCCCTCCTGTGTTAACTATCTACAGGGTGGCTAACACTAAAGAACTTTGTGCCCCCATCTAGAGTCTAAACTGTAAACTGCACTGTCCCTATAAAGTACACTGTACAGCAGAAAGTATATAATACATAAATATATATATATACAGTATAGACCAAAAGTTTGGACACACCTTCTCATTTAAAGATTTTTCTGCATTTTCATGACTATGAAAATTGTAAATTCACACTGAAGGCCTCAAAACTATGAATTAACACATGTGGAATTATATACTTAACAAAAAAGTGTGAAACAACTGAAAATATGTCTTATATTCTAGGTTCTTCAAAGTAGCCACCTTTTGCTTTGATGACTGCTTTGCACACTCTTGGCATTCTCTTGATGAGCTTCAAGAGGTAGTCACCGGAAATGGTTTTCACTTCACAGGTGTGCCCTGTCAGGTTTGGATTTCTTGCCTCATAAATGGGGTTGGGACCATCAGTTGTGTTGAGCAGAAGTCTGGTGGATAGCACGGTCCCATTAGCAGAAGGGGCACAACGTGTGCAACAAAATGTAATTACAAATTAGCGTTCACTTTAGGCAGTACTGGCCACATTGCTCCTCTCTCTGGAAGCACATCAGGACTCTTTTGCTCGGGGGATGCGGAACAGTCCCATATGCTATTTTTTTATACAATCAATGCAACAAGTACAACACACACATTTTGTAAGGTTCACAGTGCAAAGTTCACCAGCATGCATCCCGTGCCGCTTTATCATCTGGGTTCCATGCCCGCGTGGGGGCGGACAAGGACTCTGCAGCTGCAGAGTCCATGAGCTACCAGGGTGAAGCAGGGGTGGTGCTGGAGATGGATGTCCCATGTGGGACTGTCTGTTCCTGGTTTGGGCCCACATACAATTCTAGGCCGCAGTCCTCCGGGCACAGTGTTACAGCTACTGCATAGTAACCCCTCTGACAGTCCTCTCTGAAAAAGGAGACCCAGTCCCACTTCAATAAGGGTCTCCCATGTTTCACGGAAACAGCAGTAATATATATTTTGGACTCTGTGCCTGCTTCCCGTATAAAGCCATACCCTTTTTCGATGTTGGCAGATACTAGATGTCCATAAGAGCGGCATTCAGCCATGGTGGCCTATCCCTGCTGATATAATTGGGCCCAAATTTCTTTCTCCCGTACTTTCTTTTGGGCAATGATGTCTGCTATCCAGACAGACTGACCAAGGTTGTGTGATGGGCCCAGTACTACCTGCTATGCATGGACAGTGCCTGTTATCAGAACTACGCCCGGTGTGGAGCTTGCCTCCCTCTCCTGTAGGCTACAAGACATTTCAAGTGGCTCCGTACTCTTATCAGGGAGCCGCAGAATTGACTGACTGGCGGGGCAGATGGTTGTGGCAGGGTCCAACCCTCAGGGACCAAGGACTTGGGCGCACTTACCGCTCCTGGTCATGAAGCACCGTCCGCTCTCATTCGACTCGAGTTCGCTCCATCATCCGTTGAGTCACCATTTGCTCAGCACTGGAAGCCTTGTAGATCTGGTGGCGCCCATCCTGCGTGTGTGGGATTCTTCCACGAGTGTGGCTGCGCACTCTGACTGGGGCCTTCTTTTCCAGTCTAGTCTCCTCCAGGGTTATCTCAACTTCTGGTCCCCGTGGTTGCTGTGAAACTGGCTCCAGCACAAAGTGTTCCATCTTTCGATGAAACTTCTGCTCTGGTTCCAGTCATTGTGGAGGTTGCGGCTTGGCGTCCCATGGCTCCAACTCGGCATGTTCCTCTGGCAGATGTTCCCATGGGGCAGTCACTGGTTCTGGCTCTGGGGGATGGCGTTCCTGCTTCGCAGGACATGATGGCTCAGGCCCTGATAGCTGCCAGAGATCCTTCACCGCAGGTACAGTTCCTTCTTCTGAGCTCTACCAATTCCAGGGTTGGGTCGCTTCCAGCTGCTCCACCCATTTTCTAGGGACTGCTTGCAGGGGGCGAGTTCTTCTCCTTCATCGTTGCACCCACCAAAGGCAGACCTGGGATTACTGACACCAATCTTTTGGCGCCATTACTGCACCGTCATGCCCACGAAGGGTGTTGTCATGGTGGTTATACTCCTTTGTGGCGCCAGAGCTCTCCATCTTCATGGCCATCATCTTATTACTCACAGTGTCAGTCCAAATTACATCTTTTGTCAAATTCAGTCCTTTAGTCACATCCGGTATTTTACTCACATTCTCAGAATCTCCAACTCGCACTCCTCGGGTCACAGCTGTCACATTTAAATCATCATCATCATTATCTTCTTCTTCTGCGGTTCCTCCACAGGGCAAGGTCTCGGTATCCTGCCCACTATGCCACTTGTAAATTTCGGACAGTGTAGTAGTCGTGACTGGGTCTCTCTGGCAAAATATACCCTGTCCTCCCCTTACAGAAAATTCACATTTCTCTACTTGCCTCTTCATTCCTGGCACCAACAGGGCTTACCATCCTTTTAGTGTGGTCGCCTTTGGCTTCATTTGAATAAACAGAGACACAGTCCAAGCATATCTCAAAATGCAAAACTTTACTTTTGGATCTTTGCAGCACACCCAGATACATTCCATCAACAACAATAGTTTCCACATTACACAACACTGCATCTCTCCCTTCTCTTCTCTCCATGTCACATGGCTCGAGATTGGGTCATACCTCACTGTACATTTTCCCGGCATCCTCATTATGTACACTCACTGTATGCAGGTGGTCCCTCATCCGTTTCACCCTGGCAACAATGGAGTCCACCCATGCTAGCAATCTCCACATGTTGAGTGACCCGCCCGTCTGTCCTGCTGTGCCTTGTCCTGCAGTATTCTTCCTGGGAAACTCAATCCTTTGTTCCTTCAATCTTTTCTCTGTGTATCTGTCACTCCGCTAGGTGACCCATTGTCTCTGGATGACTGGGCTTCTGCTTCAACTTTGGGGGTGCTAGGTAGCTCTGGCACATCCCCCACCCGAGCACTATGTGCTACCCGCCCAAACTGACCAAATCTAGGAAGTCCTGTTACCTTACTCCACAGGTAACCCCTCCTATGTTAACTATCTACAGGGTAGCTAACACTCAAGAACTCTGTGCCCCCATCTAGTCTCTAAACTGTAAACTGCACTGTCCCCTATAAAATACTCTGTACAGCAGAAAATATAATACATATTCATATATATATATATATATATATATATATATTACACAGCAGCATACATTAATACATTACACATGGTTTAAGGGGTTAGGGGTGCCGCATATTCCTTGTAACCCCTTCCACCGAGCTCATCCCCATTAGTCTTGGCTTGAAAAAACTTGCAATGCTGAAAATTTGTTTCCTGTAACTTTTTAAGGTGAGATAAATAATTGATATATTTTCTTTGGAAATCTCATGCCTTGAACATTTTTCCAGGAGTAATATGGTAATAGAAATTTAATGCTTGAGTATTAGGATGACCTAGAGCATTGTATAGTAAATTTCCAAACTGGATTGAAATTGAAAGTGCCCATTGTATTTTACTTACACTAGATATTTACTGTGGTTGTAAAATACATATGTTTCTTAAGACCAGTACGGTACATAGTATTACAATGTTTAAATCTTTTTATCATTTTCACAGTAACAGATTTTGTACATTTATTTTATTTTGTATATAATGCAAATGATTTATGTTATCTGTATAGATGACTCTTGCGTTAGTTTTAAAGTTTTACTTTTACATATTAGCAAAAATAAAGTGAAACACTAAATTTGACTTGCTGTCTAAATTGCTTTGTATACATTAAAAATTGATACTATAGGTCCCACGCAAATACATTTTAATTGGCAAATGCAATTGTGCTTTACTGCTTGATAATGTTACATATTACAATTTTACACATAATGACCCATATTATTTTCTTATGTAAAATAATAACTACTAAATAATGATCCTGCATTTTTACTCTCAATTTATTACATATTTAGGTCTTTGCCATTAGATGGGCATTCTGAATTCTTTGCTGTAATTGCAGAATGTAAATTATTAAATTTGCTTGTTTACATATCTGCATATTTTACCGATTTCCCCAAAAAAACATCTGGAAATGTATTTACATTTCAAAGAAAGTGTTAATTTTTATAGCTAAACAAATATAATATGTATCTTCTAGAAACATCTGTAAGCTTTGTTTTCAGCTTGAATTCCCAATGTTGAATTTACATTCCTGTATAGTAGACCCCTGAAATTACAGCAGACATTCATATTATGTTATTACATGGTTCATGTAGAGGGTAATGCTGCTTGGCATCGTAAACTATCGTTACACCTCCCCAAACCCTGAGGGAACAGTGCAGACAAGAGAAATGTGAAGTAATGAGGAATCAAATTGCTGAACACATTTGTAAATTTGACAAAGGATCAATACTCTGAAGACAGTGTTATATAATTACCTAGAAATGAGAGATACAAAGCAATTCTTCTCTAAAGTAAACCTATTTATGAAATTGTAGACTCCCCATGAATAGTTTAACACTAGTCAAGAACCAAGACGTCTATCGTAATACTATATCTAATGTTGTCAGATATTAGTCCATAAAAGATAGCAATGAATCACTTATGGACAAATTACAAGAGATGATAATCGGCAAATGAGTAATCATCAGAATGCTCATTCCTGATCATCGGCCCTTTTAAACATACCACTGGCCAGCCATCAAATGAATAAAGCACTAGTTCGTCAACTGATCATTTGTGCAGGCAAGAAAATCGTCAGCAGCACATAGTCCTGTATAAACAGGGGATGACTATATGTATGCTGTATGAGGACAGAACAATTATATTAATTATCATTTCATCCTCATCTTTTCATTGGTCTATGTGAACGGTCTTTTCAACGAATGCTGATTGACTTGCACATATTGGATCGACGCTTGCTTCATTGGCCAAAATTGTCAAGTGTAAATGGGCCTTAGAATCAGCTAACTCAGCCTATCCTTAGATAAACATTACATTATACTTTTATATAAGAACACCATGGAGTCAGAAATTGTCAGAAATACCGTGCATCTTCAGATATTGCCTGAATCCATATTTGCAGATTTTTTCCAAGATGAAAAAAATATGGCAGATCAGAGATTTCATTTTTCTGGGCTTCTAAATCAGAAAGGCAGCTTTTCTACTCTCTTTTTGCTTTTTCATTACTTTTGTACATTTTTATATGAGACGTAACATTTTAGAAAGCAGTAATTTCTGACCTAATTTATGTTCTACTTTGTCAAACAATAATGCCTGAAACCAGATACGATATTAAACATTTCGAGAGATTTAACTTCCTCTCAAGTGGACATGGAATAAAAAACATATTTCCTCCATTCCCTTTACCTTTGAGCAAAATAGAAGCAGCATTAAGTATAGAATTCACTTCTGGAATTATAATTTGCATCTTATGATACTTAATTGGATGTGTTGCTCTTTAAAACAGTAGAGGACATTTTTAATCTATATTTTTGGCTTTAAAATAAGTAATTTTTGCCAAAATTTTTACGAGTAAATACATTGGTTTAATTAGCAGCAGCATGTTAGCTGTAACCAGTGTATACTGATTTCATGCTTTGTGAATAACCAGCCTAAAAGTCATAATTATGCAAATTGATCAGCTTAAAATATTAAAACAGGAATAAATGTCTGAGCGATTAAAGGTCAGCATGCAAGAAGATTGATTAATGTAATATAATGGTTGTACTATATATCTGACAGTGGAGGCTTAAAGTGGTTGTCTGGCTTTAAACTACAAGTCTGCAGTCATTCTATGTGACTGCAGACTTGTGAATCCTCACAACGCACATATTCCACTGTTGTGAATTTGGATTCTGGGCTCCCCCGGTGGCTACTGGTGGAATTGAACTGGTGTTTTCATCTTCTCTGTTCACCTGTTCCCATCAAGATGTGGGAGTCGCTATATAACCTTGCTGCTCTGTTAGTTGCTTGCCGGTCAACAATGTTATCAGAAGCCTCTCTGTGCTTGTTCCTGCTCCTAGACAACTACTAGATAAGTTGGACTCTTGTCCATGTTTGTTTTTGCATTTTTGTTCCAGTTCACAGCTGTAGTTTCGTTACTGTGTCTGGAAAGCTCTTGTGAACAGGAATTGCCACTCTGGTGTTATGAGTTAATGCCAGAGTTTTAAAGTAATTTCTGGATGGTGTTTTGATAGGGTTTTCAGCTGACCATGAAAGTGTCCTTTCTGTCTTCTGCTATGTAGTAAGTGGACCTCAAATTTGCTAAACCTATTTTCATACTACGTTTGTTTTTTCATCTTAATTCACCGCCAATACATGTGGGGGGCCTCTGTCTCCTTTCGGGGTATTTCTCTAGAGGTGAGCTAGGACTAATATTTTCCTCTGCTAGCATTATTTAGTCCTCCGGCTGGTGCTGGGCATCTAGAATCAACGTAGGCATGCTACCCGGCCACTGCTAGTTGTGCGTTAGGTTTAGTTCATGGTCAGCTCAGTTCCCATCTTCCAAGAGCTAGTTCCTATATATGCTGATGCTATGTTCTCTTGCCATTGAGAACATGACAGTTTGACCGGCCCACTAAAGGGTTAAAATCCTTGGCTGAGAAAGGAGAGAAATAAGAAGTCTGCTGAGAATTTTTTTTTTTTTTTTTTTTTTTTTTTCTAATCTTTGAATGGCTCTGTGTCCACCTGTTTGTAATGGATCTTCAGAGTGTAACTGCAGGTTTGAATAATCTCGCCACGAAGGTACAAAATTTGCAAGACTTTGTTTGTCATGCACCTGTATCTGAGCCGAGAATTCCTTTGCCGGAATTTTTCTCGGGGAATAGATCTGGGTTTCAGAATTTTCGAAATAATTGCAAATTATTTTTGTCCCTGAAATTTCGCTCTGCCGGAGACCCTGCACAGCAGGTCAGGATTGTGATTTCCTTGCTCCGGGGCGACCCTCAAGACTGGGCTTTTTCATTGACACCAGGGGATCCTGCGTTGCTCAATGTGGATGCGTTTTTTCTGGCCTTGGGGTTGCTTTATGACGAACCTCATTTGGAGCTTCAGGCAGAAAAAACTTTGATGTCCCTATCTCAGGGGCAAGATGAAGCGGAAATTTACTGTCAAAGATTCCGTAAATGGTCTGTGCTTACTCAGTGGAATGAGTGCGCCCTGGCGGCGACTTTCAGAGAGGGTCTCTCTGATGCCATTAAGGATGTTATGGTGGGGTTCCCTGTGCCTGCGGGTCTGAATGAGTCCATGACAATGGCTATTCAGATCGATAGGCGTTTGCGGGAGCGCAAACCAGTGCACCATCTGGCGGTGTCCACTGAGAAGTCGCCAGAGAGTATGCAGTGTGATAGAATTCTGTCCCGAAGTGAGCGGCAGAATTTTAGACGGAAAAATGGGTTGTGTTTCTATTGTGGTGATTCTACTCATGTTATATCAGCATGCTCTAAGCGCACTAAAAAGCTTGATAAATCTGTTTCCATTTGCACCTTACCGTCTAAGTTTATTCTATCTGTGACCCTGATTTGCTCTTTGTCATCTATTACCACGGACGCCTATGTCGACTCTGGCGCCGCTTTGAGTCTTATGGATTGGTCCTTTGCCAAACGCTGTGGGTATGATTTAGAGCCTTTGGAGACTCTTATTCCTCTGAAGGGGATTGACTCCACCCCATTGGCTAATAATAAACCACAATACTGGACACAAGTAACTATGCGTATTAATCCGGATCACCAGGAGATTATTCGCTTTCTGGTGCTGTATAATCTACATGATGATTTGGTGCTAGGATTGCCTTGGCTGCAATCTCACAACCCAGTCCTCGACTGGAGAGCTATGTCTGTGTTGAGCTGGGGATGTAAGGGGGCTCATGGGGATGTACCTGTGGTTTCCATTTCATCATCTATTCCCTCTGAAATTCCTGAGTTCCTGTCTGACTATCGTGACGTCTTTGAAGAATCCAAGCTTGGTTCATTACCTCTGTACCGAGAGTGCGATTGTGCCATAGATTTAATCCCGGGTAGTAAATACCCAAAGGGTCGTTTATTTAATCTGTCTGTGCCTGAACATGCTGCTATGCGAGAATATATAAAGGAGTCCTTGGAAAAGGGACATATTCGTCCATCGTCATCTCCCTTAGGAGCCGGTTTTTTCTTTGTGTCAAAAAAAGACGGCTCTTTGAGACCATGTATCGATTATCGGCTTTTGAATAAAATCACTGTAAAATATCAATACCCATTGCCGTTGCTGACTGATTTGTTTGCTCGCATAAAGGGGGCCAAGTGGTTCTCTAAGATTGACCTTCGTGGGGCGTATAATTTGGTGCGAATCAGGCAGGGGGATGAGTGGAAAACCGCATTTAATACGCCCGAGGGCCACTTTGAGTATTTAGTGATGCCTTTTGGTCTTTCAAATGCTCCGTCAGTTTTCCAGTCCTTTATGCATGATATTTTTTGCGATTATTTGGATAAATTTATGATTGTGTATCTGGATGATATTCTGATTTTTTCGGATGACTGGGACTCTCATGTCCAGCAAGTCAGGAGGGTTTTCCAGGTTTTGCGGTCTAATTCTTTGTGTGTGAAGGGTTCTAAGTGTGTTTTTGGGGTACAGAGGATTTCCTTTTTGGGATATATTTTTTCTCCCTCTTCCATTGAAATGGATCCTGTCAAGGTTCAAGCTATTTGTGATTGGACGCAGCCCTCTTCTCTTAAGAGTCTTCAGAAATTTTTGGGCTTTGCTAACTTTTATCGTCGATTTATTGCTGGTTTTTCGGATATTGCTAAGCCATTGACCGATTTGACTAAGAAGGGTGCTGATGTTGCTGATTGGTCCCCTGACGCTGTGGAGGCCTTTCGGGAGCTTAAGCGCCGTTTTTCCTCTGCCCCTGTGTTGCGTCAGCCTGATGTTGCTCTACCTTTTCAGGTTGAGGTCGACGCTTCTGAGATCGGAGCTGGGGCAGTGTTGTCGCAGAAAAGTTCTGACTGCTCCGTGATGAGGCCTTGTGCCTTCTTTTCCCGTAAATTTTCGCCCGCTGAGCGGAATTATGATGTTGGGAATCGGGAGCTTTTGGCCATGAAGTGGGCTTTTGAGGAGTGGCGCCATTGGCTTGAGGGGGCCAGACATCAGGTGGTGGTATTGACTGACCACAAAAACTTGATTTATCTTGAGACCGCCAGGCGCCTGAATCCTAGACAGGCGCGCTGGTCATTATTTTTCTCTCGGTTTAATTTTGTGGTGTCATACCTACCGGGTTCTAAGAATGTTAAGGCGGATGCCCTTTCTAGGAGTTTTGAGCCTGACTCGCCTGGTAACTCTGAGCCCACAGGTATCCTTAAGGATGGAGTGGTATTGTCAGCCGTTTCTCCAGACCTGCGGCGGGCCTTGCAGGAGTTTCAGGCGGATAGACCGGATCGTTGCCCACCTGATAAACTGTTTGTTCCTGATGATTGGACCAGTAGAGTCATCTCTGAGGTTCATTCTTCTGCGTTGGCAGGTCATCCTGGCATTTTTGGTACCAGGGATTTGGTGGCAAGGTCCTTCTGGTGGCCTTCCCTGTCACGAGATGTGCGAGGCTTTGTGCAGTCTTGTGACGTTTGTGCTCGGGCCAAGCCTTGTTGCTCTCGGGCTAGTGGATTATTGTTGCCCTTGCCTATTCCTAAGAGGCCTTGGACGCACATCTCGATGGATTTTATTTCAGATCTGCCTGTTTCTCAGAAGATGTCTGTCATCTGGGTGGTGTGTGACCGTTTCTCTAAGATGGTCCATTTGGTTCCTCTGCCCAAGTTGCCTTCTTCTTCCGAGTTGGTTCCTCTGTTTTTTCAAAATGTTGTTCGTTTGCATGGTATTCCTGAGAATATCATTTCTGACAGAGGGACCCAATTCGTGTCTAGATTTTGGCGGGCATTCTGTGCTAGGATGGGCATAGATTTATCTTTTTCGTCCGCTTTCCATCCTCAGACGAATGGCCAGACCGAGCGGACTAATCAGACCCTGGAGACATATCTGAGGTGTTTTGTGTCTGCTGACCAGGATGATTGGGTTGCTTTTTTGCCATTGGCAGAGTTCGCTCTCAATAATCGGGCCAGCTCTGCCACTTTGGTGTCCCCGTTTTTCTGTAATTCGGGGTTTCATCCTCGATTTTCCTCTGGTCAGGTGGAATCTTCGGATTGTCCTGGAGTGGATGCTGTGGTGGAGAGATTGCATCAGATCTGGGGGCAGGTGGTGGACAATTTGAGGTTGTCCCAGGAGAAGACTCAGCTTTTTGCCAACCGCCACCGTCGTGTTGGTCCTCGGCTTTGTGTTGGGGATTTGGTGTGGTTGTCTTCTCGTTTTGTCCCTATGAGGGTCTCTTCTCCTAAGTTTAAGCCTCGGTTCATCGGCCCGTATAAGATATTGGAGATTCTTAACCCTGTTTCCTTCCGTTTGGACCTCCCTGCATCCTTTTCTATTCATAACGTTTTTCATCGGTCATTATTGCGCAGGTATGAGGTACCGGTTGTGCCTTCCGTTGAGCCTCCTGCTCCGGTGTTGGTTGAGGGTGAGTTGGAGTACGTTGTGGAGAAAATCTTAGACTCTCGTGTTTCCAGACGGAGACTCCAGTATCTGGTCAAGTGGAAGGGATACGGCCAGGAGGATAATTCTTGGGTGAATGCATCTGATGTTCATGCCTCTGATCTGGTTCGTGCCTTTCATAGGGCCCATCCTGATCGCCCTGGTGGTTCTGGTGAGGGTTCGGTGCCCCCTCCTTGAGGGGGGGGTACTGTTGTGAATTTGGATTCTGGGCTCCCCCGGTGGCTACTGGTGGAATTGAACTGGTGTTTTCATCTTCTCTGTTCACCTGTTCCCATCAAGATGTGGGAGTCGCTATATAACCTTGCTGCTCTGTTAGTTGCTTGCCGGTCAACAATGTTATCAGAAGCCTCTCTGTGCTTGTTCCTGCTCCTAGACAACTACTAGATAAGTTGGACTCTTGTCCATGTTTGTTTTTGCATTTTTGTTCCAGTTCACAGCTGTAGTTTCGTTACTGTGTCTGGAAAGCTCTTGTGAACAGGAATTGCCACTCTGGTGTTATGAGTTAATGCCAGAGTTTTAAAGTAATTTCTGGATGGTGTTTTGATAGGGTTTTCAGCTGACCATGAAAGTGTCCTTTCTGTCTTCTGCTATGTAGTAAGTGGACCTCAAATTTGCTAAACCTATTTTCATACTACGTTTGTTTTTTCATCTTAATTCACCGCCAATACATGTGGGGGGCCTCTGTCTCCTTTCGGGGTATTTCTCTAGAGGTGAGCTAGGACTAATATTTTCCTCTGCTAGCATTATTTAGTCCTCCGGCTGGTGCTGGGCATCTAGAATCAACGTAGGCATGCTACCCGGCCACTGCTAGTTGTGCGTTAGGTTTAGTTCATGGTCAGCTCAGTTCCCATTTTCCAAGAGCTAGTTCCTATATATGCTGATGCTATGTTCTCTTGCCATTGAGAACATGACATTCCACGCTATCAGGAGTCTTCAATGCCGGCGTCAGGAATGGTGGGGGCATGAGAGCATGTATGCGATTTTTATGAATGCGGTCACGTGCCAACTAGACTGTACGGTATCCAGCCATGCTCAATGCAAGTGTATTGAGCAAGGTCAGATACAGCCTAGTCGGAATGTGGCCGGAAGTAAGCAAAGTGCACGCTTGCTGTCATGCCATTCCGGAGAATCTTCACAGCATGCTATGAGCGCAATGTGAGGATTCACAAGTCTGCACTCACAAAGAATGACTGCAGTCTTGCAGCTGAGACTGAACACCCTTTTTAAAGTATAAACTCAAGGTGGTTCTAGATACTATAAAAAGTTGAAGGGATCAGTAAGAAACTTATTTTTATGACTTGCTACATTCAAAGTCTGCCACTTGGCTTAACATATGCTGTAATATATCAACTCTATCTCTAGATTTGCTTGGGTTAGCAAGCATTACAGTTTAACTCAAAATGGGCCCCAAAGCATCTGCAACTATTGGTCATATATAAGGATATATCTATGAGTATTATTTTCAAATCAGCAACTTTGCCCTATCACATGCTCAAAAAAGGATAATCCAGAACTTAATTTATAGAAACAAATAAATCTGCGTAAACAAGTACTTTAATTATTGCCTTATTAGTAGCTCATTAAGAAGGCAATGCCAAATGCCTTTTAGACTCATTGTGCTTAATGCTATGAGTGTATTACAGCTTCATTAGTGGCTAATTAAACAATAATGCATTACTTTGAGAACCAGTGCATAGCCACTACTTGCAGATATGCTATGGATATTAGCCTAACAAGGGACCAAATCTCTCAGTACGGTGTCACAATAGTCACTATTTTCATTAATAAGTATGATAGACTTATATTTATATTTTTTTCTAAAGTTTTGTAAGTACATACACAAGGAATGGTATATACACAAGATGCTCAAAACAGAAGAAACACTTTTATTACTATCAGATAGAAAAGGACTTAACCCCTTTCTGACATTTGTTGTAATAATACATCCCTGTACCCTGGGCCTATCTGACCAGGGACATATTATTACTGCATGGCAATCACCCGTGCACACGTGCTGTGCATGGACAATCGCAGCCGGGTGTCAGCTGTCACCCGACACTAAGCGCCCAAAGTGGTCACACACCTCTCCTGGCACTTTATCCCCCTAAAATTGCTGTAGAAGTGATTACCCTTCAAAAAATGATAGTCCCATATTGGGCTAAAGTAAAAAAGTAAAAACAAAGTTAAGAAAAGTTTTTAAAAAATAATTGTAAAAATATATTTTTTTAAATGTCAAAAATAATAATTAAAAAATCAAAAGATATTGTATCTATAAATACAGCCACATATGAGGTTTTGCTACATTCAGTAGAATTTGTGGGACAAATTTTGTTGCCATTTCTACCTACTTCTTGTGGGAAAATGTAAAATATGGGGCTGAAACACAATTTTGGTTTTAAGAATGTAGTTATTCTTTCTTCACCGCCCAATGGTATAAAATTCTGTAACACACCTGTGGTGTCAAATTCATCACTGCATCTCTAGATTAATTCACTGAGAGTTGTAGTTTGTAAAATGGGGTCACTTTTGGAGGGTTCTGCTGTTCTGGCACATCTGGGGCTCTCCCAGTGGGTCATGGCTCCTGCAAACCATAATGGTAAAATCTAGCACTCCTTCCCTTCTGAGCTTTGCACTGTGCCTCAAAAGTAGTATTCCCCGACGTATGGGGTATCAGCGTACTCAGGAGAAATTGCACAACAAATTTTATGGTGCAATTTATCCTGTTAACCTTATGAAAATGCAACATTTTGGGCCAAAATGACTTTTTTGTGGGGAAATTGTATTTTTTTTATTTTCACGGCTCAACAATATAAACTTCAGTAAAGCACTTGGGGGTTTAAGGTCCTCACCACACATCTAAGTACATTCCTTGAGGTATCTAGTTTCCAAAATGGGGTCACTTATGGGAGTTTCCACTGTTTAGGCACATCAAGGATTCTCCAAATGGGACATGACATCTGCTAATGATTCCAGGAATTTTTACATTCAAAAAGCCAAATGATGCTCCAACCCTTTCAAGCCCTGCCGTGCGCCCAAACAGTAGGTTTCTCCCTCATATGGGGTATCGGCATAACCAGGAGAAAATGCACTACAAATTGTAGGGTGCAATGTCTCTTGTTACTCTTATGAAAATGCAGTATTTTGCGCTGAAATCATATTTGTGTGGAAAATTAGATTTTTTTTATATTTACGGCTCAACATTATAAACTTCTCTAAAGCACCTGAGGGCTCAATATGCTCACTACACATCTAGATCAGTTTAGTTTCCAAAATGGTGTCAATTCTGGGGGATTTCCACTGTTTATTGACATCAGAGGCTCTCCAAACACAACATGGCGTCTGACAATTGTTCCAGCAAATTTTACATTCCAAAAGTCAAATGGCGCTCCTTCCGTTTCAAGCTCTGCCGTGCGCCCAAACAGCGGTTTTCTCCCTCATATGGGGTATGCATACTCAGGCAAAATTACACAACAAATTTGGGGGTCCATTTATTCCTGTTACCTTTGTCAAAATAAACAAAATTGGATCTGAAATAAATTTTTTGTTAAAAAAGTTAAATGTTCATTTTTTTCCTCATTCCAAAAGTGAGTCTCTGATTGACGCCGGAGTCACACTAGCGTATAATACGGATGAGTGCTATGTGAGAAAACATTGCGTATCACTCAGACCAATGTTAATCTATGTGGAAGCTCACATCACCTTTTTTTTCTCAGGCATATTGTACGTGCAAGTGAAATTGCAGCATGCTGCGATTTTACGTGTATATAGGCTTAGTCTCGCCAATGCAAGTCTATGTGTGTGAGAAAAAATGCACAGCACTCGCAGCATGTGCCATTTCACTTTTTGAAAAAAATTGCTGGCATAATTAGCAGACGCCATGTCATGTTTAGAGAGCCCCTGATGTGCCTAAGCAGTGGAAACCTCCAACAAGTGACACCATTTTGGAAAGTAGACCCCCCTAGGAAACTTATCTAGATGTGTATTGAGCATCTTGAACCCACAGGTGCTTCACAGAAGCTCATAACGATAAGTAGTGAAAATAAAAAAATAAAAAAATCTCCTGAGTGCCCAGATACCCAATATGTGGAGGAAAACAACTTTCAGGAGTCTGGATTCCCTGTTCATCTTTTGTGCTTTATAACCCTTTTTCAAGATGGTATCTGCTGCCTCCCTCCTGCTCATGTGATCCTCCTTCTCTGTCTTTATAACCCTTCCAGTCCATGCTTGTGTATTCTGTTTGAATTCCTGGCTCTGTGCTGCAAGAGACTATTCCTCTCCAGTGAATCTGGTTCAGCCCTTCCAGTAAACCTTCCCAGCTCGCAGTGGTGCTTGTGCTACAAGCTGTGTGCCTGTTTCTCTCATCTGCCTCAGCCTGCCTGCTTAGGACATGTAAGCTCTGCCTGCTTCAGCTAATCTTGTTTGTTTGCAGTTGCTGTATATCTGACTGCTCTGGGCTTCCTTAGAGACTCTCAGCTCTGCACTGCTTTTGAACTCTTATTCAGAGACTGCCAGCCCTGTTGTGAACTGTGTCTTCTGATCTGCATTTCCCAGCATTTTTTGCCTCTCCCAAGAGACTTTCATTGCAGCAGTACTGCATATGAACAACCTTTAGTATTTCCCTGTTTGCTGTATTTTCTTGAACTGTTGCTCACGTGCTGCACCTACATTTATTTGTGTAAATACAGACTAGTTATTGTACTCTTGTTCAATTGACTCATTTGTCTCAAGCCAAGAGGATCCTGAGTGTTCCACTATAATTGTTACATAACTGTTTGGGTGCACGGTAGAGCTTGAAAGGAAAAGAGCGCCATTTGACTTTTTGAATGTAAAATATGCTGGGATAATTAGCGGTTGCCATTTTGCGTTTGGAGAGCCCCTGATGTGCCTAAACAGTGGAAACCCCCACAAGTGACACCCCTTTGGAAACTAGACCCCTTATGGAACTTATCTAGATGTGTATTGAGCACCTTGAAACCACAGATGATTCACAGAAGTTTATAACGTAGAGCCAAGGAAATAAAAATCAGATTTTCCCAAATAAATCTTTTTTAGCTCCATATTTTGCATTTTCATAATGGTAACAGGAGAAATTGCTTCATGCTATTTCTCCTGAGTATACCTATACCACATATGTGGAGGAATACTACTGTTTGGGAGTATGGCAGGGCTTGGAAGGGAAGGAGCACCATTTGACTTTTTGAATGCAAAATGTATGGAATAATTAGCTGACGCCATATCATGTTTGGAGAGCCCCTGATGTGCCTAAACAATGGAAACCTCCCACAAATGAATGACACCATTTTGGAAACAAGACCCCTTTGGGACCTTATCTAGATGTGTATTGAGCACCATGACCCCCACAGGTGCTTCATAGAAGTTTATAACGTTAAGCCGTGAAAAAAAAAAAAAATCACAAAAAAAGCTTTTTTAGCTACAAATTTTGTAATTTAGGGCAAAAGAAGAAAATGAACCCCAAAGTTCATTGAAACCCCACATGTGATTAAATTCTACTTTTGAGGCACAGTGCAAAGCTCAGAAGGGAAGTAGCACCATATTACAGTGCAGATTTTGCTGCACTTGAGGGTGCCATGTTACAATGGCAGAGCCCTTGAGGTGCCAGAACAGCAGAACCCCCCATAAGGGACCTCATTATAAATTATAACTCTTTGGGAATTTTGTGACGATTTTGACTCCATGGGTCTATGTACACTGTAGTGACCAGTACATTGCAGTCACCAGTACATTATGCCCAGCTCATGCTTCTGGAGACATGCACCTGTAAATTAGGCATGCTCACATCACTACAGAAGTGCCAAACATGTGGGCGCTAAATTTTGTTTAGGCACACTGCGGTTTAGAAGAGAAGGGGGGGCATTTGGATTTGGGAGCGGAGAATTTACTGAATTTCTTTTGGGGAGTGATTCACTTTTCCAGAGCCTTTGTACTACCAGTAATGTGCATGCCCCTATATTTCCATTAACAGATGACAGATCTGAGTGGAGACTTGATTTTTTTATGGATTGAGATGAAGCTTTTATTGGAAACATTTTACATAACATTTGGGATCACATTTATCTGGCTCTCCACACTGAGCACTTACTTTTGAGTTTCCATCTAAATCTCTGAGTGACGTGACAGATGAAACCACTGAGGGATGCATTCACTATAATGAGGCAGCAGAGTTATTCTGGACTCCATCTGTCCTTTTCAGAAGTGCACTAAACTGTGGTGATGGCAATTTTATGCAATCCTACTTTGGCCATAAAGCATACATACAGTTTTTAATATTAGACAGCTTAGGACTATCCCAATCAGGGTCACCTTGTTGATGGTGGGATGGCTTTATGCTATTTTTGATTAAAAAAATAAAAAAAAACAGTGTTACTAAGAACCCTGTGTTATTTAAATGCACTCTTGGTTTTTACTTATTTAGTTACAGCAGGGATTATGTTTATTTTGCTTATTGTAGGTTTGATATTCCTATGGATCTACACTATTGGGGAACTAGTTAGTTTGTTTTTTTCTTTACTGCACAGTTCACCCAGTCGGATATATTAGAACTTGGTGGACATGTGGATCATCAATCTATACATTACCCTCAAAGGATGGACTTTATACCTCATACCATTTGTTTATGTTCTCTGTTGTATGTTTTCTATGTGTCTTTTTGAAGAGTTGCTCCTTTTGATTTTTGGAACCACGCATTATGAACAAATATCAGTATGTCAATATTTGCCTATTTCATCTGTTAAAATAAATTGATTTTGCCATTAATATTCCTATTTCTTAATATATTAACCCTTTGCAAGGAATTACCTGAGCACCTACATCATCTATGAGTGCCATATTTTTCCATTAGTTGGGATTCTATAGTCATAGTCAGTGTGTATCTATACATAGGAACGGTGCATATACATGCTATAGGTGCAGGATGACAATGCATGCGTGGGGAACAGTGAGTACAACACTGACAGTGATATTTAAAACATTGTAATATTATGCTGCTCCATTTCCACTGCTCACAGGTTATGTTACAAAGTGTGATTGCTAACTTCACATTTTGTAGAAGCGATTTAAACTTTATATAGAGAATGCTAGCTAATCCCTATTAAAATAGTTATTGTCAAGGAGGCTAGCAATACATAAAGGATTTATCAGTTTTTAATGCTGTAAACTTTGCTGCCTTTCAATGGTTCTTTTTCATAAGATTTACCTTAAAATAGAAAAATAGTCAATTTGTTATTGTGTAGACAAAGAATAGAATTATTTTCGCATTTCTGCATAAGCAGCAATATAACCGTCAGGCAATCTTTAATGGTACCATTTATATCTAACTGAGCTAGCACATTTTAGCTTAATGTAATAGTACATGTTTATCTGAGACATCAAGACTGCAGACAGTCTTTCATTTTTTATTTGCTTAAAAGAGATTTTCTTTCTATACATATACAACTAGGATTACAAATAAGTCAGGATCAGTATATTATTACAGATTTCTAGACCATGCTAAATAATATAGCACATCCAGTTCATTCAGGTCGGATTTATTAAAATCTTTTGGAACAAACATAATTTGAAAGAGAACATAACAATGGAGTTTTGGGATTCTGAGTACAGATATAGCCTACTGTAATAATTTACCTACATCTGTGCACAGTTTCTGATTTTTCTGAGTTTCTGACAGTTAAGGAAGTTGAAGATGAAATGATCTCTAAAAAGCCTAAAGTTAAAGATGACACATTTCCTTTGTATTTTAGGCTAAAAATATATATTTTCATCTTTTACATTAAAAATTACAAAAAGGAAAATGGGTCAATGCAAAAATGTGGGCACCCTTGGAGATTTGTGTGCTCAGCTAGGTTTTCAGTCCTTAATTAGCTTTTTAGTCCTATGTCTTGTTCACTATCATTGTTAGGAAAGGCCAGGTGATGCAAATTTCCAAGTTTTTTTTTACAAACCCAGCCTCCTCTATCCTTTTGCCAACAACATCAGCCATGAGTTTTTCTTAGCTGCTGCTTACTATTCTGAAAAAGAAAATGGTGGATACCCACATAGCTATAAGAAGATAGCAAAGCATTTTGAAGTTGCCGTTTCCTCATTTCAAAATTTATTTAAGAAATGGCAGTTAACAGGAGCAGCGGAGGAAAAGATAAGGTCAGGAAAACCAATCAAAATTTCAGTGAGAGCTGCTCATAGGATTGCTTGAGAGGCAAATCAGAACCCCGCTTGACTGCAAAAGACATTCAAAAAGATTTAACAGACTCTGGAGTTGTGCTACATTGTCTACTCTTCAGAGACACCTGCACAAATATGGCCTTCATGGAAGAGTCATCAGAAGAAAACCTCTCCTGCGTCCTCACCTTCAGCATCAGAAGTATGCAAAAGAACATCCAAACAAGCCTGATGCATGTTGGAAACAAGTTCTGTTGTCTGATGAGGTTAAAATAGAATTCTTTGGCCACAATGACCAAAGGTATGTGTTCAAGAAAAGAACATCTCACCAACCATTAGGCATGGGGTGGATCAATCATGATTTGAAGTTATGTTGCTGTCAATAGCACGGGGAACATTTCATGGGTTGAGGGAAGAATGGATTCCAGAAATTTCAACAAATTCTTGATGCAAGCATAACACCATGTGTAAAAGCTGAAGCTGAAAAGAGTGAGACCTCTACATATGGATAATGGACTCAAACACACATCAAAATCCACAAAAGACTACCTCAAAAAGCACAAGCTGAAGGTTTTACAATGGTTCTCACCGTCCCCCTGATCTGAACATCATTAAAAATCTGGGGCTAGATCTCAAAATAGCAGTGCATGCAAGAAGACCCAGGAATCTCATAGAACTGGAAGAATTTTCCAAGGTAGAATGGATGAAAATCTCTCAAACAAGAATTGAAAGACTCTTGGCTGGCTGCAAAAATCATTTACAAGCTGTAATACTTTTAAAAGGGGGTGCTATTAGGTACTAACCATGAAGGGTGCTCAAACCTTTGCATTGTCCTATTTTTGTTTTTTAAATTTTAGCACATAAAATATGAAAATATATTAATATATTTTTTGTATAAAATGCAAAGAAAATGTTTCATCTTCAGCTTGCTTAACTGTTCACAATAACAGTAATTTTGACCAAAGGATCCAAAACATTTACATGCCACTGTATAAACTCGAATTAGTAAAGATCAATGCACTGATTTTACAAATTTGGTGTTTAGTAAATCTTGCAAAAATTTGACTTTGGGCTTTATTTTATTACATTGTTAAAATCACATTGTATGAATTTTTTACACAATTAAACATGGATAAAAGTGCTGTGCAAAGATGAGGTCAAAATGGAACTTTTTGGTTACCAATATAAACACTTTGTCTGGAGCCAAACAAACACAGCTCATCACCCCGAGAACACCACCTCCACAGTAAAACATGGATGTGGCAGAATCATGCTGTGGTGATTTTTTTTGGCAGCAGGGAAAGTGAAAATGGTCCCAGTCAAGGGGAACAGTCAGTTAGCAATTTGAGACTGGGACAGAGGTTTACATTCCAACAAGACAATGAGACAATGACCCAAATTATACTGCTAAAGTAACATTCGAGTGGTTTAAGGGGAAGCGTGTAAATGTTTTGGAGTTGATGAGACAAAACCCAGACCTTAATCCAATTGAGAATCTGTGGTCAGACTTGATGATTGCTGTTCATCAGAGGAAATCATCAAACTTGAAGGAGCTGGCACAGTTTTGCCTTAAGAAATGGGCAAAAATCCTAGTGACAAGATATGGAAAGCTCATAGACTTAACCAATGTTGCAATTTTGGAAAAGAAGGCTCTACAAAGTACTGATTTTAGGGGGCTGAATTCACACTGAAGTTTTCAGTTATTTTGTCTTATTTGTTGTTTGCTTTACAAGAGAAAGAAAACCAAATGTTCAAAGTTGTAGGTACTGTATCTTCTTTACATGAACTGATGAAAGACCTCAAAACACAGTGAAATTCCAGGTTGTGAGGTAGCAAAACATGAAAAATTACAAGGGGGTGAATACTTTCACAAGCCACTGTGTTAAAGAAATGGTAGTCTGTAGTCTGTCTCTCTGATTTATTTCTCCCAATTCTAGGTACCTATGAACAGCAATACCTGAGGTTGGTTCGATTTGAGAGAAAATCTCATCTTCGACAACTGTAGATCTCTACATGTAGGTTATGCGCATCATTAAATAAAAGCAGAAAGGACTCAAGAGTAGTGTTGAGCGATACCGTCCGATACTTGAAAGTATCGGTATCGGAAAGTATCGGCCGATACCGGCAAAGTATCGGATCTAATCCGATACCGATACCCGATACCAATACAAGTCAATGGGACTCATGTATTGGACGGTATTCCTGATGGTTCCCAGGGTCTGAAGGAGAGGAAACTCTCCTTCAGGCCCTGGGAACCATATTAATGTGTAAAATAAAGAATTAAAATAAAAAATATTGCTATACTCACCTCTCCGACGCAGCCTGGAGCTTACCGAGGGAACCGGCAGCGTTGTTTGCTTAAAATTCGCGCTTTTCCTCCCTTACGTGAAGTCCCGGCTTGTGATTGGTCGCGTGCCGCCCATGTGGCTGCGACGCGACCAATCACAGCAAGCCGTGACGTAATTTTAGGTCCTTCAAGATTTTAAAATTACGTTCCGGTGTTGTGATTGGTCGCGTCGCGGTCACATGGGCGACCCGACCAATCACAAGCCGTGACGTCACGGGAGGCTGGACACGCACGCATTTTAAAATACTTGCGGTATCGGAATGCTCAACACTACTCAAGAGCCGCATATATAATAATCTACTGTATAATTGTCTAATTCTGTCTATTTGTCTGTAATGGAAATCTCGCGTCGCTGATTGGTCGCCACATACTTCACTCACATTTACTGAACAAGCTCTGTCAGTCACATTGCCACGCAGTTCAGTCACGTTTACTGAACAAGTTCTGTCAGTCACAGTGCCATGTAGTTCAGTCACGTTTACTGAACAAGTTCTGTCAGTCACAGTGTGATGTAGTATATAAACAGGTTCCACTGATACATATTAATCAAAATAGCAAGTCATATGCCCATGAAGGGTCAACATTGACACACACTAAGGACCCTCCAGAAACATGAATCCTACAACTAACTCATGGAAAAAACAGTCCAAAACTCATTTGGCTGTGTACGTATTTGTGCCTGATAAATAATTGTACTGAGAGTGCCTAGGAATTATTTTTTGCCCCGTTTTTTGATTGGCATTATGCACTTTAAAATAGATTGTAGATGAATAGAATTGCTGGGTGATACTGCATATATAGTGTATTGGTTTATCCCATCCTGCTACTTCAATGATGGTTGTCCTTCACATATGAGCTCTGGATGCACCTTGTCTCTTTTAGTCTGTATATTATTGTATATTTATATGTAGAGAATAAAATTTTGTATATTTTACTCACATGAGTTTTGGACTGTTTACTCCGTGAGTTAGTTGTAGGATTCACAGTGTGATGTAGTTCAGTCACGTTTACAGGACAAGTTCTGTTGTGAATTAGACTTTTTGGCTCCCTCTTGTGGTCACTAGTGATATGACTCTGGGATTGTCTTTCCTCAGTTTGGCACCCACCTGGGTCGTTAGTCCAGGGGTGTTGCTATATAAACTTCCTGGTTTCTCAGTCCAGTGCCTGGCATCATTGTAATCAGTTCCTTTCTGTTTGCTCCTGTCTGCTGGTCTTGGATCTTGCAAAATTTAGCTAAGTCCTGCTTCCTTGTTTTTTGGTTATTTGCTTTGCTCTTATTTTTTGTCCAGCTTGTACTAAATGTGATTCCTGATTTTGCTGGAAGCTCTAGGGGGCTGGTGTTCTCCCCCCGGGCCGTTAGACGGTTCGGGGGTTCTTGAATATCCAGCGTGGAAATTTTGATAGGGTTTTTGCTGACCGTATAAGTCATCTTACTATATTCTGCTATTAGTCAGTGGGCCTCTCTTTGCTAAATATCTAGTTCATTCTTACGTTTGTCTTTTCTCCTTACCTCACCGTTATTATTTGTTGGGGGCTTGTATCCAACTTTTGGGGTCTTTTCTCTGGAGGCAAGAAAGGTCTATCTTTTCCCTTCTAGGGTTAGTTAGTTCTCCGGCTGGCGCGAGACGTCTAGAACCAACGTAGGCACGTTCCCCGGCTGCTGCTATTTGTGGTGCTAGGATTAGATATATGGTCAGCCCAGTTACCACTGCCCTATGAGCTGGTTTTTTGTGTTTGCAGACTTGGTATGTACTTTTGAGACCCTCTGCCATTGGGGTCATAACAGTATGCCAGGCCTAGGTTGAATGTTTAATGCATTGCAGAAGTGGGATTACAAGAAAGGAAAGTCTGAGTTTTTGTTTTTTGTTTTTTCTTTCCTCTCTTTTTTCCTCCCCTTTACCTCTGAGTGGCTTGTGCTTGCTGCAGACATGAATGTCCAGACTTTGATTACAAGGGTGGATCCGCTTGCTGCTCGTGTGCAGGGCATACAAGATTTTGTTACCAGTAGTCCAATGTCTGAACCTAAAATACCTATTCCTGAACTGTTCTCTGGAGGCCGATTTAAGTTTAGGAATTTCAGGAATAATTGTAAATTGTTTCTATCTCTGAGACCCCGTTCATCTGGAGACTCAGCTCAGCAAGTAAAAATTGTTATCTCTTTCTTACGGGGCGACCTTCAGGATTGGGCCTTCTCGCTAGCGCCAGGAGATCCGGCATTGGCAAATATTGATGCGTTTTTTCTGGCGCTCGGATTGCTTTACGAGGAACCCAATCTTGAAATTCAGGCAGAAAAAGCCTTGCTGGCTATTTCTCAGGGTCAGGATGAAGCTGAAGTGTATTGCCAAAAATTTCGGAAATGGTCCGTGCTTACTCAGTGGAATGAGTGTCCTCTGGCCGCAAATTTCAGAAATGGCCTTTCTGAAGCCATTAAGAATGTGATGGTGGGTTTCTCCATTCCTACAGGTCTGAATGATTCCATGGCGCTGGCTATTCAAATTGACCGGCGTTTGCAGGAGCGCAAAGCCGCGAATCCTCTGGTGGTGTTGTCTGAACAAACACCTGATTTAATGCAATGTGGTAGAATTCAGACTAGAAATGAACGGAAAAATCATAGACGTCAGAATGGGTTGTGTTTTTACTGTGGTGATTCTACACATGTTATATCAGCATGCTCTAAACGCCTAACTAGGGTTGTTAGTCCTGTCGCCATTGGTAATTTGCAACCTAAATTTATTTTGTCTGTAACTTTAATTTGCTCATTGTCCTCCTACCCTGTTATGGCGTTTGTGGATTCAGGTGCTGCCCTGAGTCTTATGGATCTGTCGTTTGCCAAGCGCTGTGGTTTTGTTCTTGAGCCGTTGGTAAATCCTATCCCTCTTAGAGGTATTGATGCTACGCCATTGGCGGAAAATAAACCGCAGTTTTGGACACAGGTAACCATGTGCATGACTCCTGAACATCGGGAGGTGATTCATTTTCTTGTTCTGCATAAAATGCATGATTTGGTCGTTTTGGGTCTGCCATGGTTACAGACCCATAATCCAGTCTTGGATTGGAAGGCAATGTCTGTGTCAAGTTGGGGCTGTCATGGAATTCATGGTGATTCCCCGCCGGTGTCTATTGCTTCCTCTACTCCTTCGGAAGTTCCTGAGTATTTGTCTGATTACCAGGATGTATTCAGCGAGTCCAGGTCCAGTGCTCTTCCTCCTCATAGGGACTGTGACTGTGCTATAGATTTGATTCCAGGTAGTAAATTTCCTAAGGGAAGATTATTTAATCTGTCTGTACCTGAGCATACCGCAATGCGTTCGTATATCAAGGAATCTCTGGAGAAGGGGCATATCCGTCCATCCTCTTCCCCTCTTGGTGCGGGATTCTTTTTTGTGGCCAAGAAGGACGGATCTTTGAGACCTTGTATAGACTATCGGCTTCTGAATAAAATCACTGTTAAGTTTCAGTATCCTTTGCCTCTGTTGTCGGACTTGTTTGCCCGGATTAAAGGTGCCAAGTGGTTCACCAAGATAGATCTTCGTGGTGCATACAACCTTGTGCGCATTAAGCAAGGAGATGAATGGAAAACTGCATTTAATACGCCCGAAGGTCATTTTGAGTACTTGGTGATGCCTTTCGGGCTCTCTAATGCTCCTTCAGTGTTTCAGTCCTTTATGCATGATATTTTCCGGAAGTATCTGGATAAATTTATGATTGTTTATCTGGATGATATTCTGGTTTTTTCTGATGATTGGGACTCGCATGTAGAGCAGGTCAGGATGGTGTTTCAGGTTTTGCGTGAGAATGCTTTGTTTGTTAAGGGCTCAAAGTGTCTCTTTGGAGTACAGAAGGTTCCCTTTTTGGGTTTTATTTTTTCCCCTTCTGCGGTGGAGATGGATCCAGTCAAGGTCCGAGCTATTCATGATTGGCCTCAACCCACGTCAGTTAAGAGTCTTCAGAAGTTCTTGGGTTTTGCTAACTTCTACCGTCGTTTTATCGCTAATTTTTCTAGCGTTGTTAAACCTTTGACGGATATGACCAAGAAAGGTTCTGATGTTGCTAACTGGGCTCCTGCAGCCGTGGAAGCCTTTCAAGACTTGAAGCGCCGGTTTACTTCGGCGCCTGTTTTGTGCCAGCCTGATGTCTCACTTCCCTTTCAGGTTGAAGTGGATGCTTCTGAGATTGGGGCAGGGGCCATTTTGTCGCAGAGAGGCCCTGGTTGCTCTGTAATGAGACCATGTGCCTTTTTCTCTAGGAAGTTTTCGCCTGCTGAGCAGAATTATGATGTTGGCAATCGGGAGTTGTTAGCCATGAAGTGGGCATTTGAGGAGTGGCGTCATTGGCTCGAGGGTGCTAAGCATCGTGTGGTGGTCTTGACTGATCACAAAAATCTGATGTATCTCGAGTCTGCTAAACGCCTGAATCCTAGACAGGCCCGCTGGTCATTGTTTTTCTCCCGTTTTGACTTTGTGGTCTCGTATTTACCAGGTTCAAAGAATGTGAAGGCTGATGCTCTTTCAAGGAGCTTTGTGCCTGACTCTCCTGGAGTCGCAGAACCAGTTGGTATTGTCAAAGAGGGAGTTATCCTGTCAGCCATTTCTCCGGATTTGCGACGTGTGTTGCAGAGATTTCAGGCTGGTAGACCTGACTCTTGTCCACCTGACAGACTGTTTGTTCCTGATAAGTGGACCAGCAGAGTCATTTCCGAGGTTCATTCCTCGGTGTTGGCAGGGCATCCGGGAATTTTTGGCACCAGAGATCTGGTGGCTAGGTCCTTTTGGTGGCCTTCCTTGTCACGGGATGTGCGGTCATTTGTGCAGTCCTGTGGGACTTGTGCTCGAGCTAAGCCTTGCTGTTCTCGTGCCAGCGGGTTGCTCTTGCCCTTGCCCGTCCCGAAGAGGCCTTGGACACACATTTCCATGGATTTCATTTCAGATCTTCCGGTGTCTCAGGGCATGTCTGTCATCTGGGTGGTATGTGATCGCTTTTCCAAGATGGTCCATTTGGTATCTTTGTCTAAGCTGCCTTCCTCTTCCGATCTGGTTCCTTTGTTCTTTCAGAATGTGGTTCGTTTACATGGCATTCCTGAGAATATTGTGTCTGACAGAGGATCCCAGTTTGTTTCCAGGTTCTGGCGATCCTTTTGTGCTAAGATGGGCATTGATTTGTCGTTTTCGTCTGCCTTTCATCCTCAGACTAATGGACAAACGGAGCGAACTAATCAGACTCTGGAGGCTTATTTGAGGTGTTTTGTTTCTGCAGATCAGGATGATTGGGTGACCTTCTTGCCGTTGGCTGAGTTTGCCCTTAATAATCGGGCTAGTTCCGCTACTTTGGTTTTGCCATTCACAACGTGTTCCATAGGTCTTTGTTGCGGCGGTACGTTGTACCTGTGGTTCCTTCTGTTGAGCCTCCTGCTCCGGTGTTGGTTGAGGGCGAGCTGGAGTACGTGGTGGAGAAGATCTTGGATTCTCGTCTCTCCAGGCGGAGGCTTCAGTATCTGGTCAAGTGGAAGGGCTATGGTCAGGAGGATAATTCCTGGGTGGTTGCCTCTGATGTGCATGCGGCCGATTTAGCTCGTGCCTTTCACGCTGCTCATCCTGATCGCCCTGGTGGTCTTGGTGAGGGTTCGGTGACCCCTCCTTAAAGGGGGGGTACTGTTGTGAATTAGACTTTTTGGCTCCCTCTTGTGGTCACTAGTGATATGACTCTGGGATTGTCTTTCCTCAGTTTGGCACCCACCTGGGTCGTTAGTCCAGGGGTGTTGCTATATAAACTTCCTGGCTTCTCAGTCCAGTGCCTGGCATCATTGTAATCAGTTCCTTTCTGTTTGCTCCTGTCTGCTGGTCTTGGATCTTGCAAAATTTAGCTAAGTCCTGCTTCCTTGTTTTTTGGTTATTTGCTTTGCTCTTATTTTTTGTCCAGCTTGTACTAAATGTGATTCCTGATTTTGCTGGAAGCTCTAGGGGGCTGGTGTTCTCCCCCCGGGCCGTTAGACGGTTCGGGGGTTCTTGAATATCCAGCGTGGAAATTTTGATAGGGTTTTTGCTGACCATATAAGTCATCTTACTATATTCTGCTATTAGTCAGTGGGCCTCTCTTTGCTAAATATCTAGTTCATTCTTACGTTTGTCTTTTCTCCTTACCTCACCGTTATTATTTGTTGGGGGCTTGTATCCAACTTTTGGGGTCTTTTCTCTGGAGGCAAGAAAGGTCTATCTTTTCCCTTCTAGGGTTAGTTAGTTCTCCGGCTGGCGCGAGACGTCTAGAACCAACGTAGGCACGTTCCCCGGCTGCTGCTATTTGTGGTGCTAGGATTAGATATATGGTCAGCCCAGTTACCACTGCCCTATGAGCTGGTTTTTTGTGTTTGCAGACTTGGTATGTACTTTTGAGACCCTCTGCCATTGGGGTCATAACAAAGTTCTGTCATTCACAGTGCCACGTAGATCAGTCACATTTACTGAACAAGTTCTGTCAATCACAGTGCCACGTTGTTCAGTCATGTTTACTGAACACGTTCTGTCAGTCACAGTGCGACATAGTTCACTCACGTTTACTGAACAAGTTCTGTCAGTCACAGTGCCACGTAGTTCAGTCACTTTTACTGAACAAGTTCTGTCAGTCACAGTGCCACGTAGTTCAGTCACATTTACTGAACAAGTTCTGTCAGTCACAGTGCCATGTAGTTCAGTCACGTTTACTGAACAAGTTCTGTCAGTCACAGTGCGACATAGTTCACTCACGTTTACTGAACATGTTCAGTCAGTCAATGTGGTGTACAAAAATATTTTGAGTTGATATTGTTAACAAATATATTATAGTGTCGATGTACTTCTTTCGTCCGATTATTTATTTAAATACAGTTAGATATTCATGTAATGGTTTATATAATTTGATGATCTGTTTAATAATTTTGTTCAGTTGTATTAAGTTCTATGAGCAATAAAATGTAATCATAACACTGGGGAACACAATTTTTTAAGAGTTAGGTCAGACAACTGTTCTTAATTAATTTTTGGATGCTGAACCCAGAAATGATCTCAGTTTTTCTCTATCACGTCAAGTTTTTGAACTATAGGATTTTTGTCTTCTCAAAAATATGTAAACTACTGTACCTAAAAAGTGTTTTTTTTTTTTAAATAGTACAACTATGAACAAAAAATGAAATATATAAGAAATAGGCATGACAAATATGTTTTTTTTAACACTATCATGTTTTTTACAAAGGATATATATATGCAAGTATTTAAGGTAAAAATGTACATTTATAGCTTTTTCTGGAGTGTTTAACTTGAGGACAATCACGTTTGATGCTCCAGCAATAGTCAGCCATCATATGCACATCCCATCTACCCTGGTAACGGTCTTCCATAACCTTCAAATCTTGGTGAAATCGTTCACCTTGCTCATCGCTAACAGCACCAAGATTTTCCGGAAAGTTGGCAAGATGGCAATGCAGAAAATGTAGTTTAATACTCATGTTGCAACCAAGCGCTTTGTAGCTCTCCAATAGTTTCTGAACAATTTCTTTGTAATTACTTGCACGTGTATTTCCAAGAAAGTTCTTGACGACGTCTTTGAATGATAACCAAGCATTCTTCTCAAGATCTGACATAGTCCCGGTGAAATGTTCATCTTTGATGAGCTGTCGAATTTGTGGACCATCAAACACATCAGCCTTGATTTTTTCAATGGACAGTCCAGGAAGTGCCAACATGATGTACTTAAAACAGTCGCCGTCAGTTGGCAATGCTTTTACAAATTGCTTTATGAGACCTAGTTTTATGTGCAGAGGTGGGAATCGTATATTCTTCCTGTCAACAAGTGGCTGATGTAGAATGTTAGGATCTCCAGGTTTAAGACCAGATCTTGGAGGCCAATTCGACTCAACCCAATGCTTTTCTCGAGCTCTGCTATCCCACATACAGAGAAAGCAGGGATACTTTGTGTACCCATGTTGCTGACCAAGAAGGAAGCAAACCATTTTAAGGTCAACACAGATGATCCAATTGGGTATGTCATATTTCAATAACTCAATAACTCTCTTTACATCTCCATGTTCTTCATGAAGAGAGACAGAATGCCCAATAGGGACTGCACCAAATAAATTGCCATTGTGTAGAAGGACACACTTAAGACTCCGCTTTGAGCTTTCAATAAACAGACGCCATTCATTTGGATTGTACATTGAAAGCCCTAATTCTTGTAGTAAACCAGGAATATTATGGCAAAACACAAAACCGCTGTCACACCGAAAGTACTGCAAAAATGTACTTTCTCTAGTACGAAAGTATGATACCATCGCTCCTTGTTCAAGTAACTGTTTCTCATTCAGCCTTGATGCTAGTAATTCTGAAGCTTTTTTTGATAAGCCCAATTTACGTGCTAAATCATTTAATTCGTGCTGATCAAATCCCTTACGAACTGAATCCTTGTGAATTTCAGATTCTGCATCATTGCTGTCACTGTGTTCGTCAACATCACTCAGAACTTCTAGAGATGGTAGCTGTTCGAAAACTGGCACTGGAATTTCAGCTGAATGAGGCATTGGTCTGATAGCTGACGGTAGATTTGGATATTCTATTTTACTTTTATTTTTCCTGTTAAATCCTGATGTTTTCACTAAACAGAAGTAACAGTCTGTGGAATGACCTTTTTGCTCTCTCCACACCATGGGGATACCAAATGCCAACTTTTCACGTGTTCCTTTGGTCCACATCCGTAAACTCTCGACACACTGCTTGCACACTATGTGAGGGGCCCATGGCTTATCTTGATCACCGAGTTTTACTTTAAAATATGCAAAATATGCTTGTTTGACAAATGCACTGATGTTTGCCCTTTGAACTGGAATGGTGAAAACACCACAAATATAGCAGAAGGAGTCCGGGTTGTTTAGGCATTTATGACGAGAGGAAGAAGGAGCAGACATGATCAAGGAAATATGTACATATGTAAATAAAACACTGAGATGGAAAGTTACAAGCTTTGAAAACTAACAAAGAAAAAAATCATAAAAGATATATAAATTACAACTAAGTGCCCAATGTAAAGAGAAAAGCCATCACAAATCCTATTTATTCCTACTATGATAAATTTTTTGTGTAAAGATATTGATAATTATGACGTATTGGGAGCTGCACACACCTCTCACCACACTGTCTCAGTTGTGACTACTCTTACAAGTTGCCACGTAGCTCTATATGAGTCGAATTGTAATCAGATAACAAATCTTATTACAGATATCAGTGCAATTGTGCTTCTCTGGCAGGTAAGTTGTGGAGGAAAAACTTGACGTGCTAGAAAAAAAACTGACTACATTTTTGGAATCAGCATGCCAATTTTAGTATAAATCAGCTCAAAAACCTAACTCAACAGAAATTTTTTTTCAAATTGTTCCCCAGTGTAATGTATATATTTTGCCTGGAAAATCCTGTGTATTCATTGTATTATTCTTAAATCTTCATAAATAAACTACATACATATTCTAGAATACCCGATGAGTTAGAATAGGGCCACCATCTAGTATGCAATAATTACCCATGAGTGTATGGCCCCATGCATGCGCCCAAAGACCTTTTTGCTTTTGATTTCTTAACCAGCGGATACTTAACATATTTTCATAGGGTGTTTTAAGACAAGGTGACCAATGGGAACCTATCTACTGCACATGCATAGAGCACTGAATCAGTGGACTGTGGCCTGAAACATCAGTCTGTAAAGTTAAATGGAATAATTACTGGAAGTTGGAAGTAAGTGCAATGATAAGAATAGTGATGTATGAATTTGCTCGGAAATTGATCCCCAAACATAAAATCTGGACGAATATGGCACATTTGGATTCGTGATCAGAAACATGAGCAAAATTTTATAAAATCAGAAAAAATCGGTAACATTCAGTAAAAAGTGCGAGAAAATATTTGCTTTGCCACAAAAGTATTTTCAGCACTTTAGCAATGATAATGGTGGCATATAATGAGGGTCTGGCACGAGTTTGATGAGAGGAAAGGGTTTGCAGAGCTCAGTGGTGCGGCAATCTTGTAAACAGTAGTTTTTTTTCTCTAAATTTGTGTGCACATTTTTGCTAGCCAATCACAATGTCCTGACACCACGGCTTGTGTCATTGGCTGTTGAAATCACATGTCCAAATCACATGTCCCTCTCCATATAAAGAGCGGACAATTTGCTTTAGGGCCATTTTGACATTGTAACAGCGCAGAGAGGAAGCTCCTGACATTGTCACTGTTAGCAGCAAGACTTTAGCTAGTTAGCTGGCGCCTTTTTGTCAGTCAGATTGTTTAGCTAGCTACTGTCCAGTGTGGCTGTGAAATTGACCTTCCACCACTTTTTTTTGCCATTACTGGGGTCCACAGACAAAGCAAGCAGGGCACATGTCCTACAAGTGTGTTGTGCACTGCTTCTTTTGTGCTCCATGCATAAGTATAGCATTCTAATTTTTTTTCACTAGCTAAATGTGAAACAGCCTGCCACTTTGTCATTTTGTTGGGTTGCAATTAAGCTGTCTGCAGATCTCATGCACATAACCAAAAAAAACCGTTTCTGTTGCTATTCATCAAACAGTAGGAGACCTGACTTTCAAATTGTTTGTAGCATCTATTGTGTTAGAGGCCTGATCCAGAGGCACCAGAAAAATTATTCTGCTACTAACGTCATACAGTAGAGGACATCTCACTTTCAAAATGTTTGTAGCATCTAGTGTGTTATAGAGGTCTGTTCCGTAGGCCCCCAAAAATTATTCTGTTACTAACGTCAAATAGTAGGGGTCATCTCACTTTCAAATTGTTTGTAGCATGTAGTGTATTACAGGGGCCTAATCCAGATGCCACAGAAAAACTCTTCTGCTACTAACGTCATGCAGTAGAGGACATCTCACTTTCAAATTGTTTGTAACATCTAGTGTTATATAGATGCCTGATCCAGAGGTCACAGAAAAATTATTCTGTTAATAATGGCATACAGTAGGGGAAGTATCACTTTTAAATTGTTTGTAGCATCTAGTGTGTTACAGAGGCCTGTTCAAGAGGCCCACAAATATATAGGGGCATAACCCAATTCCAGGGATGTCAGAAACAGGACGTGTGGTTATATTTTGAGGAAGAAGTATGTAAACTTCAAAATGCATCGATATTAAAAACCAGAATTACATGTTTTGTTTATCCTGGATTTTAATAGCTACTTATCAGCAGTGCAGACCATCCATGTATTTTTCCTTTATCCATTGTATCGGTTGGATGACCTGTGGACCTGTCCCAGCTGTAATTCTATGACTCTATATTGTTGTGCTTATACAACCATATCAGTTTAGCATAACCTTTTCTAATTCTTAAAATTTTATATTGTAAAAGAAACTATTTGCTCTTTTTTGCTCTTGAGAAGCAGGATCGGAAATACGGATGTTGCTGCACTGCTGGTATTTTTTTAGACTTGCAAATACTGCACTTAAGAGCTCATACTCATTTGCGAGAAAAACAGACGTTGAAATCGGATAAAAAATCGGATTGCACTCTGCCCAATGTTGTTCTATGATTCCCTACTCATCTGCTTTTTTTCTCAGCTTACCGTAGATCAAACTGAGAAAAAAATTGCAGCATGCTGTGATTGTCCTCTATATTTGATGAGACTCGACAATGCAAGTCAATGGGTGCAAGCAAAAAATCTCACAGCAAACGGACCATGCATGTGTCATCCGATTTTTCACACCAGTCTCCTTAAAAAAACTGACTTTTCATCAGCTTAGTACAATAAAATCAGTGTGACAAGTCAGAATAGAATAGAAAGAATTATAAGACACCCCCATTAATAATCCCATAGTCACAATGTAAAAAAACACCCTGAATAGTCATTTTATTGAAATAAAGACATTGACATCTTTTTTTAATTAAACATAATAAAGAAAAGATATACTCACATTGACACCTAATCCACTGAAGCCCATGTTCCCTGTAAAAGAATTAAAATAATAAACAACCATAATCCTCACCTTTCCTACGAGAAGATAAATCATTTTTCCCTTGACTAGTCTACCTCTGTTACATCTAGTTGCCAGGCTAAACGCTAGTATGATGCGAGTGTTCATCTTTCCAGCCAGCCAGACACTGAACTGCACATCATAGCACAGCATCTGTGCCTTGTGGTGATATGAGAAAGGTGAGTGAAGTTTGTGGCAAATGAACTCCTTTCACCTCAGTGAAGTTACTGCTAGTGTGAGAATTTTCACCAAGAGATACAGATGTCCTATCCTCTTTCCCAGGCTATAAATATGAACCCCCAGCTGTCTGCTTTCCCTCTGCTGGTTAATAAAATTTTTGATGATCCTATACCATTTTTTTCAGAAATGCATTTATTTATTACTAAAACATGTACAGTAAAGTACACACGCAAACCAATGATTATGCAGCTCACATACATATTTCTATCTATCTAGAGAAAAAATTAGAACAGCATCCAATATTACCGCAATTGTCATGCAAAGCTTTCTCAACCAACAGTCCAATGGCTTCCAATCATAGAAGTAAAAAAGGAAAACAGCACGAAAATATAGAAAAAAGTGGACTTTAATGCCTGAACGGCGTGGCATTAACCACGTTCAGGCATTAAAGAACACTTTTTTCTATATTTTCGTGCTGCTTTCCTTTTTTACTTCTATCTATCTATCTACATATATATATTTGAATGTCATTTGGATGCTAGGTGATAAAAATCACATTGTACTCACATGAAATTCACATGCCACTTGCATGCCACTCGTCTGACTTTTCAGGAATAATATCGGACCTATATTTTTAACGGTGATGGGTATGAGCCAAATACTGTATCTAGTTAACACCAGGGATGAGCAAATCAGAACGGTAAAGTCGGTAAAATCTCTGTGTTTACTCTGCAACTCCCAGGTGTGGGAGTACTGTGCCTTTAAGCTGCTGTGCATACTCAGCCCCCCACCTGTGGGAGTACTGTGCCATTAAGCCACTGTGTGTCCTCTGCACACCTGCCTGTGAGAGTACTGGGCCTTTATGTCGCTGAGTGTACTCTGCCCCTCTGCCTGTGGGAGTACTGTGGGAATACTGTCCCTGTGGGAGGTGTAGCTGATGTAGAGAGGGAACAGTCATTATGGACCTGCCACATGCCCAAATACAACACCATCCTATGGTGCTCGCAGGTGACAGGACATTATGCGTCCTTTTGTACGCCTGAAAACAGCTGCATGAATGGTGAGGCCACAAGATATTGAAAAGGTGTTTGATTAGATGGCAGATAGTGGCTTGAGTTCCTTCACATTATCTTCCACTCAATCTACTGCAGAAAGTCCTCAGTTGGCACCTGGGGGCCATGATCGTCCATCTTCCTCCTCACTCACTTGCAAATCAGCCAAGCAGTCTGAGCCTCAAGTCATGCAGCAGTCTCTTCTGCTTTTTGATGACTCAGCTGGCTGTGATTCCATGACCCATCCATCTGGTCCTCCCATAGAAATGGAAGAGACTGCGTGTACTGATGCCCAATGACTTGTTATGTTGGAGGATGAGTACATGAAAGGGCTAGCGCACACTGCTAGTGGACAACCTCAGGACATTTCAGATGATGACAAAAATCAGTTGCCATCTGCAGCATCTTTCTGCAGTAATCAGACCATCAAGAAGGTCAGGGTTGAGGAGCAGAGGATATCCTAGTAACATGCATAGTTTAGAAGAAGAAGATACTGTCTCTCTGGCACAGCAGCATAGCAAAAGAAGGAGCATGGTGCAAAAGCACAGTAGGTGCCCTCTAGCCAGTTTGAGATCCACCCCTTTCTTTATGCACTGCTCATTATGGCAGTCTCTTGGTGCCTTCCGTGTGTTTTCAGGTAGACATACTTAAGGATCTTTTCTTCCAGTCATTGGCTTATTTCTATTGAGGTCTCTAGCCTTCTCCCCTACTGGCATTGAATAGCATTGCGCTTGATTAGGTCTTTTTGATGTGCATATTTTGTGGGGGGGGGGGGGGGTTGTGACCTCCATACCATGCAATCCCAAATATAGTTGATTCATGTGTAACTCATTGCTGTAGAGGTTGACCGGGACACATTGTCCACATGAACAGGTTAGTTTGACATTTGATTATAGTTGCTATGTATTATTTGTTATTATCTATCTTCATGAGTGATTGCTATATGCTATTTTGTGATCCTGACATAGCTTGCTACTAACTGTTATTTGCCTATTGTTGGTTCAACACAGGGCTATAAAATCTGATAGTCACCCTTTAACTGTGAGGGGCACGGGTGGATTGCCATGATATTTGCATGTTTTAATTGTTTTTATTGTTCGTGGATTTGTGTGTCCTAGTGTTCAAATAAAGCTACATATTTTATCATTGTTTTCTTAGTCTGAGTATTGAAACAGGTGTGCACACCCATTATGTGTCTAGCTTTCTTGCTTTTTGTTTATGTTGTATTTCCAGGCATGGTGTGGCACCCTGGTACATACATTGATATATATGCTATTTAATGGAGATGCACCCTATTTCTCTTTAGTTACACGCCACAACATACAACACCACCATGTAGTAAGGTCTGCATTTGCAGGAGCCAGTGTTGCAACAATATGGTGGATGAGTATGTTTCCACACGTCTCCATGTATTAACAGATGAGTCTGCCCCATTTAACATCTGGGTCTTCAAATTGGACACATGTTCTCAGCTTGCCCTTTATGCCTTGGTCTGCCCTACACCAAGTGTCTTGTTGGAATGTGTGTTTAGCACAGTAGGTGGAGTGATCACAGACAGGCACAACCACCTGTCCACATACAAATATGGGGAGTCTAACATTCTTTAAAATGAACCAGGCGTGGATCCCACAGGACTTGTCTATATCTTTGGATGACTGGTCAACTATGCCAACCACACCGAGCCAGTATTCAACTCTATTTGCCATTTGTTTCATTTGCATGCCTCCTCCCCATTAAAAAACCCAAACAACTGTGTTGTCTACCTACTCCTCTGCCTCTTCCACCTATTCCTCCACTTGGACCTACTCTACGTGGTTCTAGATAACTAGTTTTGGCTTTGTTAAATCTAGGTTATTTTAACTAAATTTAATTAAAAAAAATTTAAAAAACCACCCACAAAGAATAATAAAAAAAAACAAAAAAAATTGTTGGCTTTTTCCTCCCTCGCCTTTTTCACCCATAACACCATGTCCACCACTTCCTCCTCTTGAAACAATGTCTCAATGTTCTAGATAGCTAGTCAGTTCCATAACAAACAAAAAAATAATGAAAAAAAGAAAAACAAAAGCAAAAAAAAATAGTGTTGGTTTAATCATCCCTTTCCTCTGCCACCTATACCGTCATGTCCATCTCTTCCTCCTTCTGGTTATAGATTGCTAGATTTAGTTATGTGAATTCTAGGTTGTTTTAATATGCAGATTGCCTCTTCAGAGAGAAAGAGGACTTGAACTCTATAGTGCCACTTGTTAGAAGCAGTGATCCTCCAAGTCACAATCAACCCTTTAACAAGCCTTGCAATATGTCTTAGGATAAAAGCCAAATCAGAATCTCAATCTGCAGACAGTGTTTTGGGCTATTGGCCCTCGTCAGTGCAAAGTATGAGAATTGATTTGGCTAGATGAGAGGCTCTGGACTTGGGTTTAAGGGGTAACGTTTCTCTGTTTGGAGAGTGACATACCAGCTCTTTCACTCTCCACATACATATATACAAACTATGATATTATAATTGCTGTTATTTGATATAAGCATACTGATTTCCTGGCATGAAGGATACTTTTTTGGTGTGGTCGTGAGCCTACCCCCTCATGAGCTACTTTTTATTTTTACAATCTTTTGTATTTTATTATGTCCTTGTTTTGTGTTGGTTTAGATTTAATTAATAAAATATAATTTCAAAAACTGATTTTGTCCTCTTTAATACCATTGGTTTGGGTGTAACTGTGCCCTTTTGTATGGGTATGAAATTTTTAATTACCAGTAACTTCTCTGGGGAAAATGTGAAAGCTGCTATGAGAGGTGGTGAGATCTCCTTCAATGGAAATCTTCAAACAGAGGCTGGACCGACATATCTGTCTGGGATGATTTAGTGAATCCCGCTTTGAGAAGGGGGTTGGACCAGATGACCCAGGAGGTCCCTTCCAACTCTACCACTCTAATAATTTTACTCTACCTTTGTGGCCGGGCCTAATACTCATTAAAGAATTTAACTACTCATTCCAATTACAGAGCCTTGAAATTGTCATAAATGGCTATTTTATCTCACTATATGAACTGCTGACTCAATTGAGAATTGGTTGATTTTCTTGACTGCTGCCTTATTTGGATGTGGTGCCAGTTTATCATGTTTCCTCTCTGGAATAGAACCCTGATTGTCAGTTAACACTGTGTACTCTGCAGCTCTGTCTGTGGGGGTACTGTGCCCTATTGTCTGGATGTGACATTTTTAACCAGCTTCACTGTGGGAAATGTGGGCGGTGCTTGGTGAGTGACATTTTTAACTGGACTGCCGGTAGCAAGCCTCGAAGCGGACTACCAGCTCAATCCAAGGTCATTCTATCAGTTTTTCATTCTTGGCATTTGAAATCTTCTCTAATGGAGCTGACAGTTTGGAGCTGTAGGGGTATTGTGCCCCATGCTCTCTGAGTGAAATTTGCAAGCTGCTTCTGTAGGGGTACAGTACCCCATGCTCTGTGGGTGAAATTATTAAGTGGACAGGCAGTAGTAAGCCTCAGTCTCTGTGGAGGCACGGTTAAAATTGTAATGTTATTCATTTACTTCCCATTTTACCATGATTGCTATGGTGAAATAACCCCTTTAAGTCATTTCCCTATTCACATTTGTTTGCAGGGCAATTGTCCTGTTCTTACCCCCATTTTTCTTTCTTTTGCAGCCCCTTAGCCCTTATTTCATCCATTTTACAACCATTTAACCATTTTACAGCACTGAAGTTCAGGTCCCCATTGACTTATATAGTATTTGGTATCCTGCATCAAGATTGTGTCCCGAACTGGACTTTTTAAAAAGTACAAGCGAACTCGATCGTCCATGGGATCGCTCATTACTAGTTAACACCTGTATCTAGATAACGCCATATGTGCACTTTTTGTCAATCTTTTAGCATGATTGATTCCAGGCATGTATCACATATTAGGCTGTGTACTGTGGTTTAATCTCTTTTAACTTCGGTAGGTAAAGGTACTTAAACCACAGTGCTGTTAATTAACATGGAAACATGGAACATGGAAAAAGTGTATAGCGCACCCCAGAGTCAGATTTTCTCTGGGGTCTCAGCTGCCAGATGTAGCCGAGACCCCAGAGAACATGATTTGGGTCATTTTTTACCGACCTCCAGGTTGTGATCTCCAGTAATTAACCATATAACGGCGACCACAAAAAAAACGTGATTTGCCATTTAATTTCTTTGTCCTCCGATGTGACCGCACATCAGAGGACAGAGAAATAGGGTCCCCGATCGCCCCTCGATACTTACCAGTGTCTCCCGGTGCTCCTCAGTCCTCGTGCTTCCCCCCATGGGCGCTGACATCTTCTCCCGGGAAGAAAATGGTGGGTGCATGCGCAGTGCGCCCTCTGGATCCGCCGGCCGGCAGCCAAGACCACAAAGAACATGATTCGGGTTGTCTTTTACCAACCCCTGTTTTGCAATCACCATTACTAACCATGTAACGGCAGCTGCAAAAAAAAGTACGATGCTCCATTTAATTTCTCTCTCCTCCACATCAAAGGAGACAGAAGTAAAGCCACCAATCTCCCCCTAGTAACTCCATTGTCCCTCCATGGTCCCCTGAAGTCCCCCGTGCCTCCGGCTTCTTCTTCCTGGAGAAAATGGCAGGCGCATGTGCAGTGCACCCGCCGAGATCTGCCGGCCGGCACCCGGCAACAATAGGAAGATTTTTCCCATTGGTTAATTTTGGTCATTGTGATAGACCCTATCACAGTGATCAAAATAAAAAAAATAGTAAATAAACACCCCTTTTATCACCCCCTTTGTTAGGAAAAAATAATAAAATAAAGAAAATGTATTTATTTCCATTTTCTAATTAGAGCTACAGTTGGGCTAAAGTGTGTTGGGATAAAGTTAGGGTTGGGGCTAAAGTTGGGTTAGAGTTGGGGTTAGGGATTGGATTAGGGTTAGGGTTGAGATTAGGGATGGGGTTAGGGTTGGGATTAAGGTTAGGTTTGGGATTAGGGTTAGGTTTGGGATTAGGGTTGTGGTTAAAGTTGGGATTAGGGTTAGGGGTGTATTGGGATTAGGGTTGGGATTAGGGTTAGGTTTGTGGTTAGGGTTATGGTTAGGGTTGGGATTAGGGTTAGGGGTGTGTTGCGGTTAGGATTTTGATTAGGGTTATGGTTAGGGTTGAGATTAGGGCTAATGGTGTGTTGGGGTTAGGGTTGTGATTAGGATTATGGATACGGTTGGAATTAGGGTTAGTTGTGTGTTCGGGTTAGGGTTTGAGTTAGAATTGGGGGGTTTCCACTGTTTAGGTACATCAGGGGGTCTCCAAACGCGACATGGCTCCACCATTTATTCCAGCCAATTTTGTGTTCAAAAAGTCAAATGGTGCTCCATCCCTTCTGAGCTCTGCCATGCGCCTAAATAGTGGTTTACCCCCACATATGGGGCATCAGCGTACTCAAGACAAATTGGACAACAAATTTTGGGGTCCAGTTTCTCCTGCTACCTTTGGAAAAATAAAACAATTGTGGGCTAAAAAATCATTTTTGTGGAAAAAAAATATTTTTTATTTTCACGGCTCTGCGTCATAAACTTCTGTGAAGCATTCGGGTATTCAAAGTGCTCACCACACATCTAGATAAGCTCCTTGGGGAATCTATTTTCCAAAATACGGTCACTTGTGGGATGTTTCTACTGTTAAGGCACATCAGGGGCTCTGCAAATGCAACATGATGCCCGCGGACCATTCCATCAAAGTCTACATTCCAAAACATCACTACTTCCCTTCCGAGCCCTGACTTGTGCTCAAATAGTAGTTTTCTCCCACATATGGAGAATCATCGTACTCAGGACAAATTCAACAACAACTTTTGGGGTCCAATTTCTCCTGTTACCCTTGGGAAAATAAAATATTAGGGGCTAAAAAATCATTTTTGTGGAAAAAAAAGATTTTTATTTTCACGGCTCTGTATTATAAACTTCTGTGAAGCACCTGGGCATTCAGAGTGCTCACCACTAGTGTTGAGCATTCCGATACCGCAAGTATCGGGTATTGGCTGATACTTGCGGGTATCGGAATTCCGATACCGAGATCCGATACTTTTGTGGTATCGGGTATCGGTATCGAAACAACATTAATGTAAAAATGTGTAAAAGAGAGAATTAAAATAAAAAATATTGCTATACTCACCTCTCCGACGCAGCCTGGACCTCAGCGAGGGAACCGGCAGCGTTGTTTGCTTAAAATTTGCGCGTTTACTTCCTTACGTGAAGTCCCGGCTTGTGATTGGTCGCGTGCCGCCCATGTGGCCGCGACGCGACCAATCACAGCAAGCCGTGACGTAATTTCAGGTCCTTCAGGATTTTAAAATTACGTTCTGGCTTATGATTGGTCGCGTCGCGGTGACATTGGCGACGCGACCAATCACAAGCCGTGACGTCACGGGAGGCTGGACACGCGTACATTTTAAAATGCGCGCGTGTCCTGCCTCCCGTGACGTCCCGGCTTGTGATTGGTCGCGTCGCCCATGTGGCCGCGACGCGACCAATCACAGCAAGCCGTGACGTAATTTTAGGTCCTTCAGGATTTTAAAATTACGTTCTGGCTTATGATTGGTCGCGATGCGACGCGACCAATCACAAGCCGTGACGTCACGGGAGGCTGGACACGCGCGCATTTTAAAATGCGCGCGTGTCCAGCCTCCCGTGACGTCACGGCTTGTGATTGGTCGCGTCGCCAATGTGACCGCGACGCGACCAATCACAAGCCAGAACGTAATTTTAAAATCCTGAAGGACCTAAAATTACGTCACGGCTTGCTGTGATTGGTCGCGTCGCGGCCACATGGGCGGCACGCGACCAATCACAAGCCGGGACTTCACGTAAGGAAGTAAACGCGCGAATTTTAAGCAAACAACGCTGCCGGTTCCCTCGGTGAGGTCCAGGCTGCGTCAGAGAGGTGAGTATAGCAATATTTTTTATTTTAATTCTTTCTTTTACACATTAATATGGATCCCAGGGCCTGAAGGAGAGTTTCCTCTCCTTCAGACCCTGGGAACCATCAGGGATACCGTCCGATACTTGAGTCCCATTGACTTGCATTGGTATCGGGTATCGGTATCGGATTATATCCGATACTTTGCCGGTATCGGCCGATACTTTCCGATACCGATACTTTCAAGTATCGGACGGTATCGCTCAACACTACTCACCACACATCTATATAAGTTCCTTGGGGGGTCTAGTTTACAAAATGTGGTCACTTGTGGGGGGTTTCTACTGTTTAGGCACATCAGGGGCTCTGCAAATGCAACATGACGCCCACAGACCATTCTATCAATGTGTGCATTCCAAAAAGGCGCTCCATCCCTTCCGAGTTCTGCCTTGCGCCCAAACAGTGGTTCCCCCACACAAATGGGGTATGAGTGTACTCAGGACAAATTGCCCAAAAACTTTTGGGGTCCAATTTCTCCTGTTACCTGTTGTGAACTCTATTTTTGGGCTCCCTCTAGTGGTCACAAGTGGTACTGTGTAGTGTTGTCTTTCTGCAGGTTGCAGCATCAGCTGGTTCGTTATCCTGGTTGGTTTCCTATTTAGCTCACCTGGATACTCAGTTCCTTGCCTGCTATCAATGTATTCAGTGCTCTTCAGATTCCTTGTGTCTACCTTGCTCCCAGTCTCTCCAAGACAAGCTAAGTTTTTGTTTGATCATTTTTTGATTATCAGCGTTCATTATGTTTTTAGTCCAGCTCGCTAAAATGTGATTTCCTCGCTTGCTGGTTGCTCTAGGGGACTGAGTTTCTCCCCCCACACCGTTATTTGGTGTGGGGGTTCTTGAAATCTCAGAGTGGATATTTTGTAAGTGATTTTTACTGACCGCATAGATTCCCTTTTCTATTTTCTGCTATCTAGTATTAGTGGGCCTCATTTGCTGAATCTGCTTTCACCCCTGTGTATGTGCCTTCCTCTTACTTCACCGTTATTATTTGTTGGGGGCTTCTATATCTTTGGGGATTATTTCTCTGGAGGCAAGAGAGGTCTTTCTTTCTCTCTAGGGGTAGTTAGTTCCTCAGGCTGGCTCGAGACGTCTAGGATTTTTAGGCACGTTCACCGGCTACTTCTAGTGTGTTTGGATAGGTTCAGATTTGCGGTCAGTCCAGTTTGCCACCTCCCTAGAGCTTGTCCTATGTTTGTTACTTAGCTGGAGTAATTTGTGATCCTCAACCACTAAGGATCATAACAGTATAGCAGGCCCCAAAAAGTGTTTAATGCATCGCAGAAGTGGGATAAAAAGAAGACCTGAGTACATTTTTTTTTTCCTCCTGCTTTTCCTTTGCTGCAGTCTGTTTAGCTTCTTTCATCCCCTTGAACTCTGGGTGGTTTTTAGCTCAGCTGCAGACATGAATGTTCAGACTCTGACTTCTAGTGTGGATCATCTTACTGCACGGGTGCAAAGTATTCAGGATTTTGTTATTCATAGCCCTATGTCAGAACCAAAGATACCCATTCCTGAGTTGTTTTCTGGAGATAGATCTAGGTTTCTAAATTTTAAGAATAATTGTAAGTTATTTCTATCTCTGAGACCTCGTTCCTCTGGTGATTCCGCTCAGCAAGTTAAAATTGTTATCTCCTTGTTGCGTGGCGACCCTCAAGATTGGGCTTTCTCTCTGGCGCCAGGAGATCCTGCATTGCTTAATGTAGATGCATTTTTTCTGGCTCTTGGACTGCTTTATGAGGAGCCTAATCTTGAGAATCAGGCAGAAAAAGCATTGCTGGCTATCTCTCAAGGTCAGGATGAAGCAGAGGTGTATTGTCAAAAATTTCGGAAATGGTCGGTGCTTACTCAATGGAATGAGTGTGCCCTGGCTGCAAATATCAGAGAAGGTCTTTCTGAGGCCGTTAAGAATGTTATGGTGGGGTTTCCCACCCCTACAAGTCTGAGTGATTCTATGGCTTTAGCCATTCAGGTTGATCGGCGTTTGCGGGAGCGCAAATCTGCTCATCCTTTGGCGGTATTTTCTGGACAGAGACCTGAGTCTATGCAATGTGACCGAACTCTGACCAGAATTGAGCGACAAAGTCATAGACGTCAAAATGGGTTGTGTTTTTACTGTGGTGATTCTACTCATGTTATCTCAGCATGCTCTAAACGCTTAAAAAAAATCGCTAAACCTGTCACCATTGGTACTATACAGCCTAAATTTATTTTGTCTGTTACTTTGATTTGTTCTTTGTCGTCCTACCCGGTTATGGCTTTTGTGGATTCGGGTGCTGCCCTGAATCTGATGGATTTGTCGTTTGCCAGGCGCTGTGGTTTTGTCCTGGAGCCTTTGGAATTTCCTATTCCTCTGAGGGGAATTGATGCTACGCCATTGGCTGAGAATAAGCCTCAGTATTGGACGCAAATGACCATGTGCATGACTCCCGTACATCAGGAGGTGATTCGCTTTCTTGTTCTACATAATTTGCATGATGTTGTCATTTTGGGTCTGCCATGGCTGCAAGCTCATAATCCAGTTTTAGATTAAAAAGCTATGTCTGTGTCAAGTTGGGGTTGTCAAGGAATTCATGGCGATACTCCATTGGTGTCTATTGCTTCTTCCACTCCTTCTGAGGTCCCTGAGTTTTTGTCTGACTACCAGGATGTATTTGATGAGCCCAGGTCCAGTGCCCTGCCCCCTCATAGGGATTGTGACTGTGCTATAAATTTAATTCCTGGTAGTAAATTCCCTAAGGGACGACTTTTTAATTTGTCTATACCAGAGCATGCCGCGATGCGGAGTTATATAAAGGAGTCTTTGGAGAAGGGACATATTCGCCCATCCTCTTCCCCTCTTGGTGCAGGATTTTTTTTTGTGGCCAAGAAGGACGGTTCTTTGAGACCTTGTATAGATTATCGTCTTCTGAATAAAATTACAGTCAAATTACAGTATCCCTTGCCACTATTGTCTGATTTGTTTGCTCGGATTAAGGGTGCCAGTTGGTTCACCAAGATAGATCTCCGTGGTGCGTATAACCTTGTGCGCATTAAGCAGGGAGATGAATTGAAAACAGCATTTAATACGCCCAAAGGCCATTTTGAGTACTTAGTGATGCCTTTTGGACTCTCTAATGCTCCTTCTGTGTTTCAGTCCTTCATGCATGACATCTTCCGAGAATATCTGGATAAATTTATGATTGTTTATCTGGATGACATTTTGGTCTTTTCTGATGATTGGGAGTCCCATGTGAAGCAGGTCAGGATGGTGTTTCAGGTCCTGTGTGCTAATGCTTTATTTGTGAAGGGCTCAAAATGTTTCTTCAGAGTACAGAAGGTCTCCTTTTTGGGTTTTATTTTTTCTCCTTCTACTGTGGAGATGGACCCAGTCAAGGTCCAGGCTATTCATGACGGGACTCAGCCCACGTCTGTTAAGAGTCTTCAGAAGTTCTTGGGTTTTGCTAATTTTTACCGTCGTTTCATCGCTAATTTTTCTAGCGAGGTTAAACCTTTGACGGATTTGACCAAGAAGGGTTCTGATGTGACTAATTGGTCTCCTGCGGCCGTGGAGGCCTTTTGGGAGCTGAAGCACCGGTTTTCTTCAGCTCCAGTCTTATGTCAGCCAGATGTCTCTCTCCCCTTCCAGGTCGAGGTTGATGCTTCTGAGATTGGAGCAGGGGCTGTTTTGTCGCAGAGAAGCTCTGAGGGCTCTGTGATGAAGCCATGTGCTTTCTTTTCAAGAAAGTTTTCGCCTGCCGAGCGGAATTATGATGTTGGTAATCAGGAGTTGTTGGCTATGAAGTGGGCATTTGAGGAGTGGCGACATTGGCTCGAAGGAGCTAAACATCGTGTGGTGGTCTTGACTGATCACAAAAATCTGATTTACCTTGAATCTGCCAAGCGCCTGAATCCTAGACAGGCTCGTTGGTCGTTGTTTTTCTCCCGTTTCAACTTCGTGGTCTCATACCTGCCTGGTTCGAAGAACGTGAAAGCTGATGCACTTTCTAGGAGTTTTGTGCCTGACTCTCCGGGAGTTTCTGAGCCGTCTGGTATTCTCAGAGAGGGAGTAATTTTGTCTGCCATTTCCCCAGATTTGCAACGGGTGCTGCAGAAATTTCAGGCGGATAGACCTGACCGTTGTCCACCAGAGAGACTGTTTGTCCCGGATAGATGGACCAGCAGGGTAATTTCCGAGGTTCATTCTTCGGTGTTGGCGGGTCTTCCTGGGATTTTTGGTACCAGAGATTTGGTGGCTAGGTCCTTCTGGTGGCCTTCCTTGTCGTGGGATGTGCGTTCCTTTGTGCAGTCTTGTGGGATTTGTGCTCGGGCTAAGCCTTGCTGTTCTCGTGCCAGCGGTTTGCTTTTGCCTTTACCTGTTCCGAAAAGGCCTTGGACGCACATTTCCATGGATTTTATTTCGGATCTTCCAGTATCTCAGAAAATGTCTGTCATCTGGGTGGTGTGTGATCGTTTTTCCAAGATGGTCCATTTGGTGCCCTTGCCTAAGTTGCCTTCTTCCTCCGATTTGGTTCCTCTATTTTTTCAGAATGTGGTTCGCTTGCACGGCATTCCTAAAAATATTGTGTCTGATAGAGGATCCCAGTTTGTGTCCAGGTTTTGGCGGACTTTTTGTGCTAAGATGGGCATTGATTTGTCTTTTTCGTCGGCCTTCCATCCTCAGACTAATGGCCAAACCGAGCGAACTAATCAGACGTTGGAAACTTATTTGAGATGTTTTGTTTCTGCTGATCAGGATGATTGGGTGACTTTTTTGCCTTTGGCCGAGTTTGCCCTTAATAATCGGGCTAGTTCTGCTACTTTGGTTTCGCCTTTTTTCTGCAATTCTGGTTTCCATCCTCGTTTTTCCTCGGGTCAGGTTGAGCCTTCTGACTGTCCTGGGGTGGATTCTGTGGTGGATAGGTTGCAGCAGATTTGGAACCATGTGGTGGACAATTTGAGGTTGTCACAGGAGAAGGCTCAGCACTTTGCCAACCGCCGCCGCGGTGTGGGTCCCCGACTTCGTTTGGGGATTTGGTGTGGCTGTCTTCTCGGCATGTTCCTATGAAGGTCTCCTCTCCTAAATTCAAGCCTCGCTTCATCGGTCCTTATAAGATCTTGGAAATCCTTAACCCGGTGTCTTTTCGTTTGGATCTCCCAGCATCGTTTGCCATTCATAATGTGTTCCATAGGTCTTTGTTGCGGAGGTATGTGGTACCTGTGGTTCCTTCTGTTGAGCCTCCTGCTCCGGTGCTGGTCGAGGGCGAATTGGAGTACGTGGTGGAGAAGATTTTGGATTCTCGTATCTCTAGACGGAGGCTTCAGTATTTGGTTAAGTGGAAGGGCTATGGTCAGGAGGATAATTCCTGGGTTGTCGCCTCTGATATTCATGCGGCCGATTTGGTTCGTGCCTTCCACGCGGCTCATCCTGATCGCCCTGGGGGTCTTGATGAGGGTTCGGTGACCCCTCCTCAAGGGGGGGGTACTGTTGTGAACTCTATTTTTGGGCTCCCTCTAGTGGTCACAAGCGGTACTGTGTAGTGTTGTCTTTCTGCAGGTTGCAGCATCAGCTGGTTCATTATCCTGGTTGGTTTCCTATTTAGCTCACCTGGATACTCAGTTCCTTGCCTGCTATCAATGTATTCAGTGCTCTTCAGATTCCTTGTGTCTACCTTGCTCCCAGTCTCTCCAAGACAAGCTAAGTTTTTGTTTGATCATTTTTTGATTATCAGCGTTCATTATGTTTTTAGTCCAGCTCGCTAAAATGTGATTTCTTCGCTTGCTGGTTGCTCTAGGGGACTGAGTTTCTCCCCCCACACCGTTAGTTGGTGTGGGGGTTCTTGAAATCTCAGAGTGGATATTTTGTAAGGGTTTCTTACTGACCGCATAGATTCCCTTTTCTATTTTCTGCTATCTAGTATTAGTGGGCCTCATTTGCTGAATCTGCTTTCACCCCTGTGTATGTGCCTTCCTCTTACTTCACCGTTATTATTTGTTGGGGGCTTCTATATCTTTGGGGATTATTTCTCTGGAGGCAAGAGAGGTCTTTTTTTCTCTCTAGGGGTAGTTAGTTCCTCAGGCTGGCTCGAGACGTCTAGGATTTTTAGGCACGTTCACCGGCTACTTCTAGTGTGTTTGGATAGGTTCAGATTTGCGGTCAGTCCAGTTTGCCACCTCCCTAGAGCTTGTCCTGTTTGTTACTTAGCTGGAGTAATTTGTGATCCTCAACCACTAAGGATCATAACAGTTACCTTTGTGAAAGTAAAAATTTAGGGGTATAAAAATAATTTTTGCGGAAAAAATATGACTTTTTATTTTCGCGGCTCTACGTTATAAACTTCTATGAAGTACTTGGGGGTTCAAAGTTCTCACCACACATCTAGATAAGCTCCTTGGGAGATCTAGTTTTCAAAATGGGGTAATTTGTGGGGGTTTCTACTGTTTAGGCACAATAGGGGCTCTCCAAATGCAACATGACGCCAGCAGACCATTCCATCAAAGTCTGCATTTTAAAACTTCACTACTTCCCTTCTGAGCCCCAATGTGTGCCCAAACAGTGGTTCCCCCCCACATATGGGGTATCAGCGTACTCAGGACAAACTGGACAACCACTTTTGTGGTCCAATTTCTCCTGTTACACTTGTGAAAATTAATAATTGCTGGCTAAAAAAAATCATTTTTGTGGAAAAAATAAGATTTTTTATTTTCACGGCCCTACATTATGAACTTCTGTGAAGCACTTGGGGGTTCAAATTGCTCACCACACATCTAGATAAGTTCCTTAAGGCATCTAGTTTCCAAAATGTTGTCACTTGTGGTGGGTTTCCACTGTCTAGGCACTTCAGGGGCTCTCCAAATGCGACATAGCAACTGATCTCAATTCCAGCATTTCTGCATTGAAAAAGTCAAATGGCACTCCTTCTCTTCAAAGCTCTGCTGTGCGCCCAAACAGTGGTTTACCCCCACAAATATTGTGGTTTATTTTCTCTTTTTACACGTGTGAAAATAAAAAAAAATTGGTTCTAAAGTAAAATGTTTGTAAAAAAAAGTTAAATGTTAATTTTTTCTTTTCACATTGCTTCCTTTCCTGTGAAGCATGTAAAGGGTTAATAAACTTCTTGTTCTTGAATGTGGTTTTGATCACCTTGAGGAGTGTAGTTTTTAGAATGGTGTCACTTTGGGGTATTTTCTGTCATGAACATCCCTCAAAGTGACTTTAAATGTGAGATGGTCCCTACAAAAATTGGTTTTGTAAATTTTGTTGTAAAAAATGAGAAATTGTTGGTTAACTTTTAACCCTTATAACCTTCTAACAAAAAAATTGTTTCCAAAATTGTTCTGATGTAAAGTAGACATGTGGGAAATGTTATTTGTTAACTATTTTGTGTGACATATCTCTCTGATTTAAGGGCATAAAAATTCAAAGTTTGAAAATTGCTAAATTTTAAAAATTTTCGCCATATTTATTTTTTTCATAAATAAATGCAAGTAATATCGAAGAAATGTTACCACTAACATGAAGTACAATATGCTCCAGATTAATGACCTCATAATGTGACAGTGGTCAGAATTGTAAAAATTGGCCTGGTCATTAAGCTGCAAATTGGGTCCGTCACTAAGGGGTTAGGGTATGTGTCCACAATCAGGATGGCCGGCGGTATCGTCGGAGCGGCAAACCCGCTCGGCGCTAAGCCCCACCCCCTTCTGGGACGCCATGATGCCGGATGTGTTCATTGCACACATCCGGCATCATCGCACCCCTCGCATAGGGCCCTGTGTTATTCCTTGCGGCGGCGCAGCGTCGCCGCAAGGAACACGGACATGCTGCGATCTTAAAAGACGCGCAGCATGTCCGGAGTCGCAGGGCCGACGGATGCGTGTTTCCACGCATAGTGGACACGGGATTTCATAAAATCCCCTCCACTATGCTGGAACATCTGGACGCTGCGTGTTTGACGCTGCGGCCCCACGCAGCGTCAAACACGCAGCGTTTCCTGAACGTGGACACGCACCCTCAAATAGTGTTTTATAAGCAGGAGATTATCATGTGTAAGCCAGTCATGCTAATCTATGTAAAAAGATTTTGGCAGCGTTTTGCTTAAAAACAATTCGATGCCATTGGAGACTTTCAGCACTTGGGAAATGTCATTGTTTAGCAATGTATATGCAAATTTGTAAGAAGAGTTATGATTTTTAAGATGATCCTAACTGCCTGCATTCCTGCTGGTAGAATGCACTGTAATAGGTTTTTAAGCCAAGAAAAATTTAACTTTAAAGTACAATTTAAGTATAGGCACAATGAAGCACCACACAATGCTATTTGACACATTTACCTTTAATTGCTCTTAAAGAAATTGAAGTGCAGTAAATGTGAAATAGCTTTATACTAAGCCGAAAGTGCTGTTTTCATGAAACTTTGACTTTGTGTTCTTTGTCCTTAGTAACTTGTGGTTTGCCGACAAAATTATGCGGTGTTGAAAAGTTGCCATCCATTGGAGAAGTATGTCTTTTGAGTCATTCAATTCTGCATTTATGAAGACAGTTTGACATTCCCTATATGTTCCTCCCAGGCAAAATTGAGAGTTTGACAGCCATATCTTCATGCTGGAAATGGCAAAGGGGAAATACAATTATCTATGTAAGTCTCGCAGTAGTCTATGTTATATGGTCAGTAAATAATTAAATTATCACATGAATAGATGGAAAACAGAAACCAGGTATGAGAAAGTGGAATATTTAATAGTATTGTTACCCTTAGAAATGTTTTCACATAGTCACAAATAGCCTTCATTTTATCTCTTCAGCCAGATACCTACCATTACTGTCTTCCTGTTGTCATCAATCAGTTTTAGCCTTGCAGAATTGTCACTGCAGGACTTCTGAAACCATCGAATGGCTTTTAAATCACACATCATGTAGGCAAGCTATATATGAACTGCATGAGCAACACAGCTTGCGATCTGCTTTCCACATAGATTAACATCTCTTTCTGCCATAGTGTGGTCAGGTAAGTTAAGGGAAGTCACAGCAGATTTGTCTGCAGCTGGGATAAAGAAAATAAATAAACCAATATTTATGCCAAGTAAAAATATGCGGCAACTACTGTTCAAACTCAAATATGTGAAACCTATGACTGAGAAAATAATGTAGAATTTAGCAGCAGGTATGTTACACCCATGAGCCACAGAGTCATCTTAACAAATGGGATTAAAAAAATATATATTTAGGTCCTACTTCAAGACTGGAGTTGCTATCGTCAGTTTTAATGAGGGCGTGTGATGGAATGAGACGCACCTGGCTCATTAATGAGAGCACGACTCTTAATTAATTAATTAGGTGTATTTTAAAAGTGTCTCACGTCTCTGAGCTCCTCATCACATATCTTACTCCAGTAATGAATTGGAGTAATATTTGAGTGTAAGACATGCCAAAGCTCATCATGTACCACAAATGTTTTAACCCAGCTGCACCCATTTTGGAGGAGTTGGTTGAAATGAGTGAAAACGACAAATGTTTTGCACAAAACTTTTGAAAATTCACCTTCAATTTCATGCAGTCTACCTTTCAGCTGAAAATTTCTAGGCTTCAATAGTGGGGTGCACATACTTCATGTACTTATGCTCAAACTCCCCAGATGTGCAAAAGAAACCTCTATTTAAAAAAGGAATGTCTTCTACTTTCAATATTGCACTTTACTGAATTCAAAGCTTGGTCATATAACCGTGATTATAGGTCTTGACTGAGCATATACATTGAAGCAGAATCAAGCCTTCGAGGAAATGCATGTGTCAAAACATCTCTATTTATAAAAGTAACACATTCTACTATCAGTATTCTACTTTAGCAGTTCGTTATCCCTGACTCCGCACATCAAATAGTCATCATCATTCATTTCATAGGCACAGTACCTGCAAATAAATCATGTTAGTGTAAGATGCCCAAGCAAGTTAGTCGTGGGCGAGCTTCGGTCCCCACTCACTCTGGCATCCTACAGACATATACACAAAAGGAGGAAGTCCAGTCACCAGCAAAATAACGTATTAGGTAGAGGAAAATTAGGCCATAATTTAATAAAAACCTTTGTCCTTTATTGTGATTTCATAACAACATCTTGCTTACACTGTTTATGACTAAGGACCCTGTGTGGTCTGAAACGGCGTTAAGCAAGATGTTTTTATGAAATTACAATAAAGGACAAAGGTTTTTTTAATATCATGGCCTAATTTTCCTCTACCTAATACATCATTTTGCTAGTGACTGGACTTCCTCCTTTTTGTGTTTATGTTTCATTCACCTAGGAGTTGGCTCAGGATCTCCATGTATGTGTACCGCATTCTATTAACTCCGGAGTGACCACAATTGGATGAATCTTTGGTGATCTGAAATACTTTTTTCTGTTTCTTGTATTTCAATCCTACAGACATCTCGTGTCCCAGTCCCAGTGTGCTGCTGTGTATGTGGTGCTACCTACTTACATCTGGCCTGAAGGCCCCTTCTGACTCCAGGAAAACTTCCTCTGGAACCAGGGCAGCAATCAATCCAGGGTATACGATTTAAAAAAACAACAAAAAACATTTACTTGTGCATAGCAGTATGTACAATGTTTACAGGCAGATGATAAGAATAAGGCCCAGCAGGTTGTCATCTCTCCCACAGGAACAGTACACTACTTCAGCCCTGGTTCTCGGTATTGGTGGCATGTCCCTTTCACTGGCTTTACTAGCCCTAGGGAACCTTCCTGACCTCTAGCAGTTTATCTGGATTCTAAAACCTTCCGCCCCATGTTGTCTGAGTCCATCTTTGCCTGTAGCTTTGCAAGCTGAGTGTGCCTCTAGCCCCTGATGTCCATCTCGAGGTTGCTCCAGGCCATTAGACAGAATCACATGGAAGGGTATTTGCAGCAATCCACTGCCCTGAGTAATAGGCTCACTCTTTCCCTAGCAACCCCAAGCCTGAAACTTTACTCACTACTGCCCACACTTTGACTGGCCCTGTCACTTCCAGGACTTGACACTAAAGGTACCGTCACATTAAGCGACGCTGCAGCGATATAGACAACGATGCCGATCGCTGCAGCGTCGCTGTTTCATCGTTGTGTGGTCGCTGACACAGTGCAGGGAAGCAGACGCCGGGGGACGCGACAGACATCAGAAGGTGAGTATGTAGTGTTTGTTTTTTTTACATTTACAATGGTAACCAGGGTAAATATCGGGTTACTAAGCGCGGCCCTGCGCTTAGTAACCCGATGTTTACCCTGGTTACCAGTGAAGACATCGCTGGATCGGTGTCACACACACTGATCCAGCGATGTCAGCGGGTGATCCAGCGACGAAATAAGGTGCTGGCCTTCTAGCTCCGACCAACGATATCACAGCAGGATCCTGATCGCTGCTGCGTGTCAAACACAACGAGATCGCTATCCAGGATGCTGCAACGTCACGGATCGCTATCGTTATCGTTGTTAAGTTGTTCAGTGTGAAGGTACCTTTACACTCAGTTCCCCTTCCAAACTGGGCTGGCTGTTAACCCTTAACTAACTCTATACCTGTTGAGTTACTAGCCAAGCTTCACCTGCATTCTAGACAGTCGCATCTTGTGACCATTAGTTATTACTGCAGCCCACAGGGGAATTACAGTTGTTGTAACAAAGAAACTTATCAGGAACAAAACATTCACATTCTACAGCACAGTAACATTGATGTTTCCTGGGGAGAACATGGCAGCTGTTCTATCTCCTTACATCAGTTTCAGACAGTCCATTGAACAGTACATTCAGTAGTTAAATTTAATACTATATGTGTGACAAAGTCACTGGCAAAGTACTAGAGAGTAGATGTGTGTCACTGAGATTGTTAGCTTCAGTGATGTGAACCTAGAAAAATGCTTCAGCACACTGCTGAGATGTGTTTTTGGCCATGTTAAGGGCTAGGTTTTAATAAACAGCTGAAGATGGGATGGGAGGCTGTTCACCATATCATCACCCCATGGTGGGACTAAGAAGGTAAATACACAGCTTTGTGGCTCATTCAGTGTTGGGTGTGCCTGGGGATGAAAGCTCCAGAGCTGTGTTTCATGATAAGGAAAGGTAAACCTGTTAATGTTTGTTTCCTGGACGGGTGGATCCCTACAGCAACAGGGACTATACCATACATTATGTTTGTTTTCCCATTAGGCCAGAAAGACCATGTTTATTTTGCTAACTCTGCACTAGTTTATACAGTACACTTAATAAACAAGTTGAAGATTTAAATCTACAGTGTTTCTGCGTCTGTGCAGCCAAGTGAGCCAATCTACCACAAATGGTATATAACACAAACATCTGAGGTGCTGAGTTATTTTGATTGTGAAACTACAGCTTAAAGAAAGCTTGTCACATTTTAAATGTAGTCTAATCTGCAGATAGCATGATATAGAGCGGGAAGAGTTTTTTTATAGGACAGGTGGACATAACATGTTTTATTCATTTAAATTTTTGCAAATTTTGGAGTTTTCAGTCAAGTATACCATCCTAACTCAGTGGTTGAGGGCTATCTCTGTATGCACATGGAGCGCCCCCACTGCCGCAGGGCCGAGGGGTACCCGGTACCGGGCCTCTGAGTCTCTGTTCTGGGGTTGTCACGGTGGCTAGACCCGGTCCGTGACCCTGCTGAGGGGCGTCCAGTGAAAGGTGGTGGTAAATGGCTGTAGTGGTGCGGTGCAGTAAATAACGAGGACACCAGGTTGCAGTCTCTTTACCTCTTTACTGAAGATCTCTAGGTCCTCAGTCCGGAATCCGGATAACCAGGCTGCGCAAGTCCGGCCGGCCCAATGGCACCTCCAGAGTTCTCTTAGCAGGTGGAAATCTGTGCCTTCCTTCTAGCGCTATGTGTTGTGGTCCTTCCCTGCTGTGCTTACAGAAAGTCCCCACAACTGTTGTGTCTGTTTCTTAAGTTCCCTCACAACTCGATTAGATGATGTTCTGCTAATCCTCCGTCCCTCCCTGGTGTTCTGGTTGGGACGGCACCCGTTTTACGGGTAGGCTCGGAGCTCTTCCGGGACCCTAGAGTCGCCCCTCTCCACAAGTTGCCCCCCAAGACTGCATAGGTGATTAAAGTTAGACAGCCCGCCTTAGGCTGACTGTCCTGCCGCTGTTTGGAGTATTGCTTGAAGCTGAATGTTATGATACTCCCTCGGCGTTCCGGCCACCGGTAGTGCGCCTCAGTAGGATGTTGCTTCGGTCTTACAGCACGACTCCTACTGGTATTTCTCCTTTTGCTTGATCTCGTTTCTCACTCAGCACAATCTATCTCACTTCTAATCCTTCCTTGGGCACCGCCGCTACCCGGAGCAGGCACGGTCCCGTTACGTTCGTTCAAGTTGCCAAGCCCCTGTCAGGATCCCACCCCTGACAGGGACCCTACTGTATCTTCCCCCACAACACCCTCTGCCACAAGGTGTTGCCTGGTTCCAACCCAGTCAGCTTTCTGATCTCACTTCCTGCCTGACCCCCAGTTTACCCACTATGGTGGGGAGTGGCCTAGTGAATAGAACCCTTAGCTCCCCCCGGAGGCCCGGCTGTGAAATGTATTGGTGTCTGTGATACCTGATCAGATGAACTCCTTCAGTGCCATCAGACGCACCATAGCTCCCCATAGTGGCGGAGCCACAGTACTGCAACGACCAGGACTCTGGGGCGCTGCACTCCCCCCTGGTTAAACACAGTACTCCGGGACTGAGAAGAAAACAACAATACAAGTTAGCAAAAAGACATACAGTTTTGTTGAGTGCAATAACAATAAGTATACTTAAACAGAGCTTCCCTTTATGGGAGGTGAGGACACTTGAACGTTACAAACATGGTTAGATATCATAGCAACATGCTATAATTAACTTTCCTTTTACCCAACCGGGTATTCTACTAAGTGCAAAATTGTTGAACAATAATTTAACATTGCCTTTAAGGACATACACTCTGCATCCACTAAAGACCTTCTTATAATCACATTATAAGGCAATTTAACTTTTCCATTCTCCTTCTTTAAATCTGCAGGACCGCCTGTCCTAACGGCACCAGACCTACTGCCTCTCCCTTCTATGCAGGACCGCCCCGTTCAGCCCGGGCCTACTGCCTTTTCAACTACTATACACAGTATAGAACATAACATTACTTTCAGTTTAAGAGCACCGAGCCATTTTTACATGACTCCTCTGAGGACTCGGGGTTCACCTTCTATCTCCACTATCTATCAACATTATCAAAAACAGTTTATTTTATCAAACATTAAACCTTCTCATTATCTTTCACTTTCTTTCGGAGAACCTCATCAGCATTTCTTTACAATTAACTAGTTGGATACATATAACTTTCTCATATAAACATTATCATCACTTTTCTTCCATCAAACATTATTGCTATCTCTTAGCCTTTAAAGCAATATCACCATTTAAGTGCAACACATGAACGTGCCCTTTAAGAGGGGACCAAGTCTCTATGAGGTAGCACGTCTTCTCAAGCTACCAGTCCGTACTCGGCAAAGGTTCCAGTGTGGTATCTTCACAAAGAGTCCTTTTTGAAGTAAAACCAGTAGGGTTTTAGCAGCCAAATCAGGAAACAAACAGTTAAGAAACTATGTACATATTCAGAATACAGGAACATCTACTCAAACCACCCAGGGGGCAGCACCGGCGGGGGCAACCCCTTTGGGTATTGCGAGCCGCCTGGTACTGCATAAGGGGGTCTGTCGTCCCATCTGGGGGTCTGTGTACCCACAGTCTTCAGTCCTTGGGCAGTAGACACGCTGGTCACCTGAGGAGGTGCCTGCGTGGCCACGACAGCGGTGGAGGTCATGATGCGGCAAGTCGTGGTCTTCACAACTGTGCCTGTTGGGGTGACCACGGTGGTCTCAGTGGTAATCGTGGGCCGGTCACAAGGGGGCACCCTGGCCACGGGGGACAACTTTTCGGACACCCTAGGCAAGGGGGTCATGGGACTGTGCCTCTTGTGGACGTTCAGGGCAAACCACCCCTTCTCTCCAAGGTGCCGGGTGTAAATGACATCATCCCCTGGATAAAGATCCCGGCCTGGGTGGCCCTCTCTAAGATGCGACTCTACATCCCGCCGGTTAACAAAAACTTCAGCATATAGACCCGGCTCCTTTATAAAGCCCCAGCCTCCACGGAGCTTAAAGTCAATGACGGTGCCCTGCCTGCGCGGGGCCTGCTGAGCAGTGGGATCTTTGTGGGCCCGGTCCTTGACCGCCAAGTCTTTTTGATGGTGGGCCTCCAGCCCGGCCTGGTATGTTTTCTCCTCCTCTTTCCACTGTTGTTCTAGCTGGACCCGGTATTCCTCCCAGCTTAGGGCCTGTACCATCTCCCCCTCTTGGGTCTCCACCCCGGGGAACCCCATAAGGTTAGATCCTGGGTTCATCCAGCGACACACTGTGCGCTCTGCACGGACTTCACACAGCAGGGTGGTTGGCGCGATCGGGGCCTTCATGCGGTGTTCCATGCCCGTGGCCTCCTCCCAGGGTAACAGGCATTGGAGTCTATGGGTTCCGGGGAGAGGGGGTGCCGCAACGGGGCCTACTAGTAAGCCCTCGGCCGGTGGGACGGGGTCGGCGGACTCACCAGCCGATGCAGGGGCCTCCTCCACGGCAGATTCCTCTGGCGGTGTCGACGAGGATCTCAGCGGTTGCTCCGGTAACGGTGCAGGATCTGACGCCTGAGGACCTTCTTCCGGCGCTGCCTGGTGCGGAGCCTGGGCCTTCATGTTCAGTTGGAGGAGTTGGTCGATCAGGCTCTCCATCTCGACCCGCAGAAGTTCAGTGCTGTCCACGGAGAACGGGCTGCTGTGCTCATCCGGGTAGTTGGGGGAGACTTCCACTTCAACCCCACTGTCGGGTTCGGAGCTGCTGGCCATAGCGTCCTCCACGTGGGTCACTTCCTGGTCTTTTTCCCGCTCTCTCCTTCGTGGGCGGTGTCGTTTTCTCGGTCTCCGCCCTCCATTGAGGATTAGGAGGCGGATCTCTGCTGACGGACACGTCCTCACGGTGCAGAAATATTTAGACTGGGCGGCCATTGCTTTTCGCGCTCTTCAGCTTGCCTACGCCCACTCGACGCCCCTTTTCTTCTCCTGCGCTCTCCTCAGCGCTGTAATGGCGGCGGATTTTGGCGGTAAATGGCGCAGCCCAGTCTTTGTAATAAAGTACAGTCCAAGCACAGTAAATCACAGTTCCAAGGCACACATGACCTGATTCTTCAGGCTTAAGTAGATCCTGTTCGTGACGCCAAGTTGTAGCGCCCCCACTGCCGCAGGGCCGAGGGGTACCCGGTACCGGGCCTCTGAGTCTCTGTTCTGGGGTTGTCACGGTGGCTAGACCCGGTCCGTGACCCTGCTGAGGGGCGTCCAGTGAAAGGTGGTGGTAAATGGCTGTAGTGGTGCGGTGCAGTAAATAACGAGGACACCAGGTTGCAGTCTCTTTACCTCTTTACTGAAGATCTCTAGGTCCTCAGTCCGGAATCCGGATAACCAGGCTGCGCAAGTCCGGCCGGCCCAATGGCACCTCCAGAGTTCTCTTAGCAGGTGGAAATCTGTGCCTTCCTTCTAGCGCTATGTGTTGTGGTCCTTCCCTGCTGTGCTTACAGAAAGTCCCCACAACTGTTGTGTCTGTTTCTTAAGTTCCCTCACAACTCGATTAGATGATGTTCTGCTAATCCTCCGTCCCTCCCTGGTGTTCTGGTTGGGACGGCACCCGTTTTACGGGTAGGCTCGGAGCTCTTCCGGGACCCTAGAGTCGCCCCTCTCCACAAGTTGCCCCCCAAGACTGCATAGGTGATTAAAGTTAGACAGCCCGCCTTAGGCTGACTGTCCTGCCGCTGTTTGGAGTATTGCTTGAAGCTGAATGTTATGATACTCCCTCGGCGTTCCGGCCACCGGTAGTGCGCCTCAGTAGGATGTTGCTTCGGTCTTACAGCACGACTCCTACTGGTATTTCTCCTTTTGCTTGATCTCGTTTCTCACTCAGCACAATCTATCTCACTTCTAATCCTTCCTTGGGCACCGCCGCTACCCGGAGCAGGCACGGTCCCGTTACGTTCGTTCAAGTTGCCAAGCCCCTGTCAGGATCCCACCCCTGACAGGGACCCTACTGTATCTTCCCCCACAACACCCTCTGCCACAAGGTGTTGCCTGGTTCCAACCCAGTCAGCTTTCTGATCTCACTTCCTGCCTGACCCCCAGTTTACCCACTATGGTGGGGAGTGGCCTAGTGAATAGAACCCTTAGCTCCCCCCGGAGGCCCGGCTGTGAAATGTATTGGTGTCTGTGATACCTGATCAGATGAACTCCTTCAGTGCCATCAGACGCACCATAGCTCCCCATAGTGGCGGAGCCACAGTACTGCAACGACCAGGACTCTGGGGCGCTGCACTCCCCCCTGGTTAAACACAGTACTCCGGGACTGAGAAGAAAACAACAATACAAGTTAGCAAAAAGACATACAGTTTTGTTGAGTGCAATAACAATAAGTATACTTAAACAGAGCTTCCCTTTATGGGAGGTGAGGACACTTGAACGTTACAAACATGGTTAGATATCATAGCAACATGCTATAATTAACTTTCCTTTTACCCAACCGGGTATTCTACTAAGTGCAAAATTGTTGAACAATAATTTAACATTGCCTTTAAGGACATACACTCTGCATCCACTAAAGACCTTCTTATAATCACATTATAAGGCAATTTAACTTTTCCATTCTCCTTCTTTAAATCTGCAGGACCGCCTGTCCTAACGGCACCAGACCTACTGCCTCTCCCTTCTATGCAGGACCGCCCCGTTCAGCCCGGGCCTACTGCCTTTTCAACTACTATACACAGTATAGAACATAACATTACTTTCAGTTTAAGAGCACCGAGCCATTTTTACATGACTCCTCTGAGGACTCGGGGTTCACCTTCTATCTCCACTATCTATCAACATTATCAAAAACAGTTTATTTTATCAAACATTAAACCTTCTCATTATCTTTCACTTTCTTTCGGAGAACCTCATCAGCATTTCTTTACAATTAACTAGTTGGATACATATAACTTTCTCATATAAACATTATCATCACTTTTCTTCCATCAAACATTATTGCTATCTCTTAGCCTTTAAAGCAATATCACCATTTAAGTGCAACACATGAACGTGCCCTTTAAGAGGGGACCAAGTCTCTATGAGGTAGCACGTCTTCTCAAGCTACCAGTCCGTACTCGGCAAAGGTTCCAGTGTGGTATCTTCACAAAGAGTCCTTTTTGAAGTAAAACCAGTAGGGTTTTAGCAGCCAAATCAGGAAACAAACAGTTAAGAAACTATGTACATATTCAGAATACAGGAACATCTACTCAAACCACCCAGGGGGCAGCACCGGCGGGGGCAACCCCTTTGGGTATTGCGAGCCGCCTGGTACTGCATAAGGGGGTCTGTCGTCCCATCTGGGGGTCTGTGTACCCACAGTCTTCAGTCCTTGGGCAGTAGACACGCTGGTCACCTGAGGAGGTGCCTGCGTGGCCACGACAGCGGTGGAGGTCATGATGCGGCAAGTCGTGGTCTTCACAACTGTGCCTGTTGGGGTGACCACGGTGGTCTCAGTGGTAATCGTGGGCCGGTCACAAGGGGGCACCCTGGCCACGGGGGACAACTTTTCGGACACCCTAGGCAAGGGGGTCATGGGACTGTGCCTCTTGTGGACGTTCAGGGCAAACCACCCCTTCTCTCCAAGGTGCCGGGTGTAAATGACATCATCCCCTGGATAAAGATCCCGGCCTGGGTGGCCCTCTCTAAGATGCGACTCTACATCCCGCCGGTTAACAAAAACTTCAGCATATAGACCCGGCTCCTTTATAAAGCCCCAGCCTCCACGGAGCTTAAAGTCAATGACGGTGCCCTGCCTGCGCGGGGCCTGCTGAGCAGTGGGATCTTTGTGGGCCCGGTCCTTGACCGCCAAGTCTTTTTGATGGTGGGCCTCCAGCCCGGCCTGGTATGTTTTCTCCTCCTCTTTCCACTGTTGTTCTAGCTGGACCCGGTATTCCTCCCAGCTTAGGGCCTGTACTATCTCCCCCTCTTGGGTCTCCACCCCGGGGAACCCCATAAGGTTAGATCCTGGGTTCATCCAGCGACACACTGTGCGCTCTGCACGGACTTCACACAGCAGGGTGGTTGGCGCGATCGGGGCCTTCATGCGGTGTTCCATGCCCGTGGCCTCCTCCCAGGGTAACAGGCATTGGAGTCTATGGGTTCCGGGGAGAGGGGGTGCCGCAACGGGGCCTACTAGTAAGCCCTCGGCCGGTGGGACGGGGTCGGCGGACTCACCAGCCGATGCAGGGGCCTCCTCCACGGCAGATTCCTCTGGCGGTGTCGACGAGGATCTCAGCGGTTGCTCCGGTAACGGTGCAGGATCTGACGCCTGAGGACCTTCTTCCGGCGCTGCCTGGTGCGGAGCCTGGGCCTTCATGTTCAGTTGGAGGAGTTGGTCGATCAGGCTCTCCATCTCGACCCGCAGAAGTTCAGTGCTGTCCACGGAGAACGGGCTGCTGTGCTCATCCGGGTAGTTGGGGGAGACTTCCACTTCAACCCCACTGTCGGGTTCGGAGCTGCTGGCCATAGCGTCCTCCACGTGGGTCACTTCCTGGTCTTTTTCCCGCTCTCTCCTTCGTGGGCGGTGTCGTTTTCTCGGTCTCCGCCCTCCATTGAGGATTAGGAGGCGGATCTCTGCTGACGGACACGTCCTCACGGTGCAGAAATATTTAGACTGGGCGGCCATTGCTTTTCGCGCTCTTCAGCTTGCCTACGCCCACTTGACGCCCCTTTTCTTCTCCTGCGCTCTCCTCAGCGCTGTAATGGCGGCGGATTTTGGCGGTAAATGGCGCAGCCCAGTCTTTGTAATAAAGTACAGTCCAAGCACAGTAAATCACAGTTCCAAGGCACACATGACCTGATTCTTCAGGCTTAAGTAGATCCTGTTCGTGACGCCAAGTTGTAGCGCCCCCACTGCCGCAGGGCCGAGGGGTACCCGGTACCGGGCCTCTGAGTCTCTGTTCTGGGGTTGTCACGGTGGCTAGACCCGGTCCGTGACCCTGCTGAGGGGCGTCCAGTGAAAGGTGGTGGTAAATGGCTGTAGTGGTGCGGTGCAGTAAATAACGAGGACACCAGGTTGCAGTCTATTTACCTCTTTACTGAAGATCTCTAGGTCCTCAGTCCGGAATCCGGATAACCAGGCTGCGCAAGTCCGGCCGGCCCAATGGCACCTCCAGAGCTCTCTTAGCAGGTGGAAATCTGTGCCTTCCTTCTAGCGCTATGTGTTGTGATCCTTCCCTGCTGTGCTTACAGAAAGTCCCCACAACTGTTGTGTCTGTTTCTTAAGTTCCCTCACAACTCGATTAGATGATGTTCTGCTAATCCTCCGTCCCTCCCTGGTGTTCTGGTTGGGACGGCACCCGTTTTACGGGTAGGCTCGGAGCTCTTCCGGGACCCTAGAGTCGCCCCTCTCCACAAGTTGCCCCCCAAGACTGCATAGGTGATTAAAGTTAGACAGCCCGCCTTAGGCTGACTGTCCTGCCGCTGTTTGGAGTATTGCTTGAAGCTGAATGTTATGATACTCCCTCGGCGTTCCGGCCACCGGTAGTGCGCCTCAGTAGGATGTTGCTTCGGTCTTACAGCACGACTCCTACTGGTATTTCTCCTTTTGCTTGATCTCGTTTCTCACTCAGCACAATCTATCTCACTTCTAATCCTTCCTTGGGCACCGCTGCTACCCGGAGCAGGCACGGTCCCGTTACGTTCGTTCAAGTTGCCAAGCCCCTGTCAGGATCCCACCCCTGACAGGGACCCTACTGTATCTTCCCCCACAACACCCTCTGCCACAAGGTGTTGCCTGGTTCCAACCCAGTCAGCTTTCTGATCTCACTTCCTGCCTGACCCCCAGTTTACCCACTATGGTGGGGAGTGGCCTAGTGAATAGAACCCTTAGCTCCCCCCGGAGGCCCGGCTGTGAAATGTATTGGTGTCTGTGATACCTGATCAGATGAACTCCTTCAGTGCCATCAGACGCACCATAGCTCCCCATAGTGGCGGAGCCACAGTACTGCAACGACCAGGACTCTGGGGCGCTGCACACATCCCTGAGTAGTCCGGCCCACTTGACTGAACAGCATAGAATGTGCAGAGACAAAAATTAATAAATCACAATTAGTTCCTCCTGCTCTGTATTTTGCTGCCACTGATTGACCTGCATTTTCAGTGTGATAGGTTCCATTTAAGCTCAGCTTCTTTGCCAAAGGCATGACCCTGACATTATGTTTACATGTTGCTTTCTGCTGTATTTTTTCTGTAGCAAATACTTGATCTCTTGGCAGCAAAATAGCTGATGTCAAACCATAAGTCTTGCAGTCTTTTTTGCTGCTTTCCTTGTTACGTTTTAGCTGCGTTTTTCTGTATCCCAAAGTTCAGCTTTGCTTCTACAATGCAACCAACAAACAAGTTGTTGGGCCACCAATGTAAGACATATAGTAAAACATTTTTGGAAAAAAGAGAATACTTGATCAAATTATTTAGGGGAAAAAGATTTGTATGTCTATAAAATTAGTTGCTATTCTGAGCAAACAAGCTGGATAAATGTAAGAAGTGCAACTTTGAAGAAAAGTTATATGAGTTCATGAAATAATACACAATTCCTCATGCCGCTGTATTATATAGAACAGGAAATTGAGGAGCCCCATAAGCATCATAGCTCCATATAAAGTCCAAACTGACCTCTGTCTAGAGAACAAGCGTATATTGATCCATTTAGCATATGCACCAGGAACAGTAGGGTAAACATACACTGTAGACACAGTGTGAACACAGCCTAGCCTAGCCTTCCAGCTAAATCTGTAAAAGACTTCTTTAGAGTAGCAAGTTTTACCATTTTCAATACAGTGCTAAAACGACTATTCATGGGTTAGTTATTTGCTGTTCTACTTCTAAGAAAGTGGATTTGAAGCAGATTTAGAATTTTTAATCTTATCACTTTATAGCATCTATGAATCCTCAAAAAATGAGCCTACCAGGGTGAGAACATTTGCTCTCTACTCATGGTTTAGCAATAAAACCGGAGCTGTTTTTATGGTTGCAGCTATATAGTATACAGAATAGAACTTCAGATGTGGACAATGTACGTGCTTTCAAAGATTGCAGGAGACAAATTGTCACTCTGAGCCCTTATAGTGCCCTTTTGTAGCAGATAACTTGCCAAAAATGAAATGTAGAAAGCTGAACCCAGCTGCTGTTCTTTTATACCCTTGTATCTGACTGCGCAGCTACAATACCAATTATTTCTTTGACTTTGGGGGGCATTTTACGCAAGGTTATATAAAGTTCACTTGTTCAGCATCTTCGAGACTGTAACAACAGAAGAGACAGAAAGCATATATGTAATTTACCTCTATAAACAGATCTAAATGAAGTAATGATAGACTTGTTCCGAGAAAAATTCTGTCATAAATGTCTACACGGATACTGAATTCATATCACATTGTGCATTTAGAAGGAGAAGTACAGTATATGTTTCTAATTGCTTTTATCTCTTTATCTTCTCTTTGTATTTATGAGATAAAAGGGAATCCTTGGGCTATTCCACCCTTTTTGCAGGTGAAGAGCAAGGGAGATTGAGACCAATTCTCTTGAGAGATTGTACATCAGCTGTAGAGTTTCCTGTGACCCATCACTCTGACTGACTGAGCCATAGCACGTCCTTACCCATGTGGGAGAGAGAGACCTCAACAGGCTGAATATACAAACCCCGACGTGTGTTTCGCATAGCTGGCTTCCTCGGGGGGCCGTATCATATGTATCGTATGATACGGCCCCCCGAGGAAGCCAGCTATGCAAAACACGTGTCAGGGTTTGTATATTCAGCCTGTCGAGGTCTCTCCCTCCCACATGGGTAAGCACGTGCTATGTTTGGGCTCATGAGCAATATTATACTGTCTATATTAGACCGGCAATAGCCGGTGTGGGTTCCCTATTGATAAACTGGCCAGTATGTAGGGGTGCTCATATTACTTCTTTACTTGCTCTTGGCCCTAACCATTATGGAGGCATCTTGATTGGCTGTTTTGTTGTAATTTTATCTTTCTTAACTCTCAGTTTTTCGTCATGTATTTTGTACTTTGGCAAACAGCCGCTATTTATTGTGAGTGAGCTTTGTGTAATAAAGATTTTTTTCATATTATATTCAAATCATCTTGGGCTTCACTTATTACCTAACCTTTACCCATGAGAGTATACACTCCTGGTTCTTTATAGGTCTAATATATTGGTTTGGAGTCGCGGTTGCGCTCTCATTTTTAGGTCCCAAGTGTAGGACCACTACTACTAATGTGTTTCCAACATGTCAGTTATTGTTAACCACAAAGTTGTATATTGTCTCGTGACTCCCCCTGCATGCACACCAAAAATCTTTTTGAATTGTTCCTGCAGTATATGGAAATACAGACAGTTCCGTTGAATGGGCATTATTGCTGCGGTGTTTGTTGCTCGTCTCCGCTACTAATCAGCTTCTCTCAGCTTTGATTGATGAGTATGACACATCCTGTGTCACCCACCTAGATGAAAAAATATCTCACGTCTGCACAGGAACATGGCCAGCTCATGCAGGCGAACCTTGCTCTGCCCTACTGCAGGCAGAGCATAAAATATAACTGCACATACACCGAGACAGTTCACAATTAGGGTGTTATAAATGTCAAAGCGGTTAACAAACATCATTACTACTTTCTGGGAGGAGGCACTCACATATTTTCTTGGGGCAATTTGCTGTTTGTGGCATACTATGGGGACATCATAACTTTGTGGGACACTTAGAGAAGCGCTGTTACTGTGCCGCAGAGCAGGTATAGTAATAGGGATAAATATGGCAGAAACAAGCTCAGCTTTGGGTATCACCATGATGGAGAGAATGTGTAGGTTGGGAATAGCTATGGGGGTGTTAAAAATGTAAGAATTGTTTCTGGTAAACTCTCCAGATGAGTTGTGGATGGAAGAAGCTGCAATGTCAGTTGGGGTAAGATAAAAGAGGAGGAAATAGTGAGCAACCTCATCAAGAAAGAACATCGGATGTCACTACGTTTAATTGTACTGTAATATTTTTGAGAAAATCAATGGCGGTAATATGGACAATCTTTTTATAGTGAAATTTCTTCAGAAATAGCATTGACATCCACTTCATTCACTAGATCACTAGACAAATAGTGTTTTAAAAATGGTAAGCTACAGGTATAGCAAAACTAACTTTGGATCACGGCACAAAAAAGTGAACTTCGACAACTATCTCAGCGTGTTAAATTACCTTAATCCTCTTCAGTGGGAAAAAACTTCTGTTAGGGTTACAGGAAATAAATATATCTTGGTACCGTGTTAGCCAGTAGATAGAAAAATATTTAGAATTGAGAGTCCTCAGTGGTTGATACCTTTTAATGGCTAACTGAAAAGATGGTAACAAATTGCAAGCTTTCGAGACTACATACGTCTCTTCATCAGGCAAAGACTAAAACAAATTCTGAAGAATCACATTTGTCACGATCCCTTAGCCGCGGCCAGCAGTTTGTCACAAAATCCCCAGGGATTCCTGACCACTGCCACCAATATATCACGGATTGGGGTGACTTTAGACCAACAGACGGCTATCACATGTGCAGGGGGGGCTTATCTTAGTTATCCATCCACTGCTACAATGTGATAAAAAAAACACACACAAGGCTATTGACCTCTTAGTTTACAGCAGGGGCTTATTTTAGGTATCCCACTGCTCTTCCATATACCATGAACTGCAGGGATTTGTGTATATCCCGCTTACAGTTCCACTTAAACCTTGCAGCTCTCTGGCACCCCCCTTTCTGTCAGGTCAGATTAGGTACTGCACCTAGGGTAATTAGTCGCCAGAAAGGCTGCCTGCTATGTACTGGCTATTGGGCATGCTGCGGCGACGCGATAAACTACTCCCACTCAGGCAGGAACAATAATTATCAATGCCGCAGTCGCTGCAAAGTCACCCAAAGGCCTGCACACGGTAGTGCCACCACCAGCTTCGATTAAACGGGTCTGAAGCTAACCCAAAACAGCGTAAATTCCCTTCAAGAGACAGGGTACGTTTTTAGAGCAGGAGAACGAGTCTAGTATTAATTATTATACTCATAAAGTTTATGCAGTGTTTATAAAAGTTCTATAAAGATGTTACAATGTGAGACAATTGCAAATATGTACAAAGTAATTATAAAAAAAACAAAGGATTACAGGAGAATAACACTTACAGTTGTTCAAAGCATTGCAGGCAACCAGGCTAGTGAACTTTCCATCTATCCCAGTGCATCAGGGCATGCACTCTGGGCTCTTCAGGTAAAAACTCAAATCTGACTCACTTGGACGCCTGCCAGTACTTAAAACCTACAGCCTGTGACCTCACAGAAAGGGCTGGCTTTTCCAAACCCTCCTACCTCTTCAGTTTTACTAACTGGGCATTAAATATATCTGATGCCCGTAACTTCGCTACAGAACATGTCATAATCATACCCCACCCAGCATTCATCTCGTATTATCGCTAGCATTCTAGGGAGATCAAATATGTCCTATTTGGGATGTATATTTACAGAGAAATCCCTACTTCTTTACCAGATGGAGTTAAAAACTCGTCTTTAGAGTGATGGATAGCTCCACCGAGGGAAAGTAAGAATATATATTGTCGTGTTCCTATCTTAAATGGTTTGCCTAATATCTTACAAAAATAGAACAAATTGTTGTGCATAAATATGTGATTCTTCAGAATTTGTTTTAGTCTTTGCCTGATGAGAGACGTATGTAGTCTCGAAAGCTTGCAATTTGTTACCATCTTTTCAGTTAGCCATTAAAAGGTATTAACCACTGAGGACTCTCAATTCTAAATATTTTTCTGTTAGGGTTGGCAGCTTGCACTAAATAAAATATAAATTAAAGTACAATCGAAACCCAGGATCCACCGTGCAGAGATGTAAAACTGCTGCTAGTGTGAACAATGATGGAACAAAGCAGCGAACGTCACCTAAAATACACTGTGTTAACTCCACACAGTATGAACAGAACGCAGAATACCTAGCTCTGTTTACTTCACAGAGAGGTAGAGCTACGAGTTTGCAAAGTATTGAATCCTGTTAAACGTCACAGGGAAGCACATTAAAAGACCTTGCTCTGCAACTAAACTGTGCTAATTGCAAACATGAATGAAGCAGATGCTAAGCTAAGAGAACAAACTCATATGACGCTATGTACAAAACTTTGTAGCTTTTGTAGAGAAGTTTAGCATAAGGGTTAAGCTTGCTCTGTAACTGAACTGAACCAATCGCACACATGTACTAAACAGATGCTAAGTCAAACGGCTAGTTACCCCAGTCCTGACAATACCGGACCTGTGCCTGACCGGCACCCTTAGGATGTAGCAGACTAGAGACTCAGGCATAGACCCAAGTAAACGAAACCGCATAAATGTGCAACCTGCCTGCCATCGTGTTCAGTCTTTGAGCAAAGACACACACACACACAGAGTGGTAGAGTAGCCACCCACACACACCAAACATAAATGATACTAGCACGCCCATGTGCACCGCTGAGAACCTTTTAAACCCAAAGGTTCACCCAAAACACACACGCCCAGGCATCCGTGACATCGCCCACAGGCCAATTCAGAGCTGCCACATAACCAAAGCAGCTAACATCTGACAACCAATGAGAAGATGCAACACCACTGACATGCTCAGTAAGGTGATCTCAGGACTTAGACTCCAGAGCGCAAGGCTGCAGCTGTATATCACTGGTTAACATAGACTTGGCTGGAGAGCCAGCAGTAACCAAGTGTATACCACGACCCTGAGCAAGACTCTGGGACTGATGTCTGTGCTGAGCAGCAATCACAACAACAGGACTTGAATGAGAGACCACAGTACCAGATAAGGCTTGGGATCTCTCCTGCACAGTGGAAGAATCCCGATGCCTAACAACTTCTTTTACAAAAGTCGATCAAGATGGTTTGTTGTGAGTCATGATAAAGTTTGCTACATCTTTACAGTTGCACTCTGCTGTGTTTTTGCCCCTCCTAAAACACTAGCAATGCCTCTGGCTGCAAAAGTTATTTCAGTAATGGGACACTCTTATTAAAAACTGTCTTATAGTAAAACTGTCTTAGGCCGGGTTCCCATGATCCGGAACTAGCAGCACCTTGGATGCAGCCTATGTTCGCAGCTTCCAAAGCGCTGCTCCGTGTGGAATCACCGCATCCAATACATTCTATTGGTGAAATCTCTCTTGTGGACACTAGGGTCTCCGCAAGTAAAATTGACATGCTACTTGAAAGACGCGCCACATGTCAGTCGCCATAGGTGATCTGCATGCGTCTAGAAATCCACATCCACTATGCTGTCACAGCTGGCTGCTGCAGGTTTGACGCTGCATAAATAGACATAGTCACCCTGCAGCAGTTCCTGATTGTGGGCACTTAATCTAAAAGACCATTTTAATTATGTGATCTGCAGCATTAAACAACCATCAATCCTTACAAATTTTTCAATTGATGGCCTTTCTGTTTCCTTTTTAGACAAGCAGATCACAATTATTTGATGAGCACAGAATGATCAGGGTACGTTCCCATGTTCAGGAATTGCCACAGATTTGACCTTTTATGCAGCGTCAAACCTGCAGCGTCCAAATGTTACAGCATAGTGGATGGGATTTCTAGAAATCTCATGTCCACTATGTGACTGTGTGCACTGTGTGCACCCGCGGATCACTGTCGGAAACTGACATGCGGAGTGTCTTTCAAGACTGCAGCTTGTCAATTTCTCTTGCAGAGACGCTAGTCTCCACAACAGAAATTTAATCAATACAATGTATTGAATGTGGTAAATTCGCATGGTTCGGTGAACAGATGCGGATTTGCCTGCGTTCAATAGAAGGCAGGGTATTTGGATCCAGTGAGAATACACTGCGTCCAAAGTGCTGCTACTTCCAGATCGTGGACGCATAGCCTCATTAACCCCTTACCGACATGGGGCATAACAATACACTGATGTCGGTATCCCCAGATTTGATGTGGGCTCCGGCGGTGAGCCCACATCTTTTCCGGGACATGTCAGCTATTTTGAACAGCTGACATGTGCCCGCAATAGCCGTGGGTGGAATCGCGATCCACTCGCAGCTATTAACAAGTTAAATGTCGCTGTCAAACTCTGACAGTGGCATTTAAATTGCGCTTCTGACAATTGTGTCGGAAATACGCACATCGGTGACCGGCTCATAGCAAGTCAGCAATTCAGCTACATAGAGGTGAACTGATCATTGCCTCTATGTAGCTGAGCCAATCGGGCTATGGCAGCTTTTAGTCTCCTATGGAGACTATTGAAGCATGCCAAAAGTTAAAGAAAAATGTTTTTAAGAATATATAAAAAAGGAAAGTTCAAATCACCCCCCTTTTGCCCTATTCAAAATAAAACAATTAAAAAACAAACATACACATATTTAGTATCGCCGCATTCAGAATCGCCCGATCTATAAAAAAAGCATTAATCTGATCGCTAAACAGCTTAGCAATATAATGTAAAAACGCCAGAATTATGTTTTTTTGGTCGCCGCAACATTGCATTAAAATGCAATAATGGGCGATCAAAAGAACATATCTGCACCAAAATTGTATCATTAAAAATGTCAGCTTGGCACGCAAAATATAAGCCCTAACTCAACCCGAGATCAACTTTTTTAGAAAAGTTTGGATTTTTTTTTACCACTTTGATAAAAAAGAATCTAGACATGTTTGGTGTCTATGAACTCGTAATGACCTGGAGAATCAAAGTTGCAGGTCAGTTTTTTTCTAGTGAACCTAGAAAAAAAGCCAAACGAAAAACAAGTGTGGGATTGCACTTTTTTTTGCAATTTCATGGCACTTGGAATTTTTTTCCCATTTGGGGGAGAAGGGGTTATTAGATCAATCTGTTCAGCAGAACAGGTCCTATTTACATGGGACAATGTGCTGTTGAGAATGATAATCTTTGCGACATGCCAAAATATAACTTCACCTGACAAATGAGCGCTTTACATAACTCGAGTTTTGGGAAAGAGTATTCTATGAATGCTTGTTCCTGATAATTATGCTGTGTAAGGCCATGTTCACACGTTGCGGTTTTTACCGCGGATCCGCAGCGTTTTTGATGCTGCGGATCCGCAGCAGTTTTCCATACGGTCTACAGTACCATGTAAACCTATGGAAAATCAAAATCGCTGTGCACATGCTGCGGAAAAAAAGCACAGAAATGCAGCGTTGTTTTTTCCGCAGCATGTCAATTCTTTTTGCGGAACTGCAGCGTTTCTGCACCCATAGACATCCATTGTGTGGGTCAAATCCGCAGCAAAACCCACAGATGTAAAAATATCTGCGGGTTTGCTGCGAATTAGGGTGTCAGAAACCGCTGTCCAAGGAAGTGATGTCAGGTGGGAGGAAGTGTGTGGGCGGAGTGAGTGACTGTCCTGAAAGTCGGAAGTGACCGTCATGGAGGCATACCGTCACATGGGGATAGATGTCGGGCGTCTGATAGATCTGGTATGTATGTGTGTGTCTGTCTATGTGTGGGAAGTCTGTCTGTGTGCATCTGTCTGTATGTATGTGTCCCCATGCAATGATAGTGCCACCCAATTGTGCTAAGTAGCTGTATGGGACTACTGCTCCCATCCGGTATTACGATGGGAGAGTGTTCCCTGTGTTCGGCAACTTAGCACAATTGTCAGTAAAACACCTAACACATACAATACACATATACACATATACAATAGATGTAACATACATAACAGACAGTACATACAACATAGAAAATAGAATACATACTCACCATACAGCACACAGGTACGCGAAGCCCTCGTTCCCCAAGAGAAAAAGTCCAAAAATAATAAAACAAATCCATACTCCCTGTCCGCAGATATCCCAATGAGTGTCCCATGCCGATCGGTTGCTCTCCAGTGATACACTACCAGGAGCAATGCTCCTGGCAGTGTATCGCCTTGTTTATCAGAGTTTTGCTGCTCCGGTGTCATTTTACGGCACTTTCCCTAGCGACAGTGCTGTTAAGAGAGACTACCGGGGTCAATGAACACCGGTAAACTCGCGCATGCGCAGTTACACACTGATAGGAGCCGGAGCTCCTGTCAGTGTGTTGCTGCAGCCGTGGAGATCAGACACATCTCCGGATGTGTCTGTTCTCCATGGCAGATCGTCGTGGGACACTCGTTATGGGATTTCTGCCGACAGGGAGTATGAATTTGGTTTGTTTTTTTATTTTTTTTGCAGGACGAGGGTCTTCAGGTGGATTGAGCGTTGAATAAAGGACTTGTCAAAAACTGTGTGTCATTATTTCATTAAAAAAAATTTTTCTAGTGTCTGTGGTTTTTTTTACACTTTAATAGGATTAGTAATGGATAGGTGTCTTATTGACGCCTCTCCATTATTAACCGGGCTTAATGCCACCTTACAATAGCAAGGTGGCATTAAACCCTTATTACCCCATATCCCACGGGGAGTGGGAAGAGAGGGGCTAAGTGCCGGAATTGGCACATCTTTTAGATGTGCCTTTTCTGGGGTGGCTGTGAGCTGTTATATGTAGCCAGGGGGGGGAGCAAATATCCATGGCTCCTTTCTCGGCTATGAATATCAGCCCGCAGCTGTCTGCGTAGCCTTTCTAGCCAAAAAATATAGGGGGACCCTATGTCATTTTTTTGGGGCCCCATTATATTTTATAGCCAGAAAGGCTATGCAGACAGCTGCAGGCTGATATTAATAGCCTGGGAAGATCCATGGGTATTTTAACCCCTTCCCAGGCAACAAATATTGGCCCACAGCTGTCTGCCTAGCCTTTCTGGCCTAAAAATATAGGGGGACCCTATGTCAATTTTTTTTGGGGCCCCCCTATATTTTATAGCCAGAAAGGCTACGTAGACAGCTGCGGGCTAATATTAATAGCCTGGGAAGATCCATGGGTATTTTAACCCCTTCCCAGGCAACAAATATTGGCCCACAGCTGTCTGCCTAGCCTTTCTGGCCTAAAAATATAGGGGGACCCTATGTCATTTTTTGGGGGGGGCCCCCTTTATCTTATAGCCAGAAAGGCTACGCAGACAGCTGTGGGCTGATATTAATAGCCTGGGAAGATCCATGGGTATTTTAACCCCTTCCCAGGCAACAAATATTGGCCCACAGCTGTCTGCCTAGCCTTTCTGGCCTAAAAATATAGGGGGACCCTATGTCAATTTTTTTTGGGGGCCCCCTATATTTTACAGCCAGAAAGGCTACGTAGACAGCTGTGGGCTGATATTAATAGCCTGGGAAGATCCATGGGTATTTTAACCCCTTCCCAGGCAACAAATATTGGCCCACAGCTGTCTGCCTAGCCTTTTTGGCCTAAAAATATAGGGGGACCCTATGTCATTTTTTTGGGGCCCCCCTATATTTTATAGCCAGAAAGGCTATGCAGACAGCTGCGGGCTGATATTAATAGCCTGGGAAGATCCATGGGTATTTTAAACCCTTCCCAGGCAACAAATATTGGCCCACAGCTGTCTGCCTAGCCTTTCTGGCCTAAAAATACAGGGGAACCCTATGTCATTCTTTTTGGGCCCCCCTATATTTTATAGCCAGAAAGGCTATGCAGACAGCTGCGGGCTGATATTAATAGCCTGGGAAGATCCATGGGTATTTTAACCCCTTCCCAGGCAACAAATATTGGCCCACAGCTGTCTGCCTAGCCTTTCTGGCCTAAAAATATATGGGGACCCTATGTCATTTTTTTGGGGCCCCCCTATATTTTATAGCCAGAAAGGCTACGCAGACAGCTGCGGGCTGATATTAATAGCCTGGGAAGATCCATGGGTATTTTAAACCCTTCCCAGGCAACAAATATTGGCCCACAGCTGTCTGCCTAGCCTTTCTGGCCTAAAAATATAGGGGGACCCTATGTCATTCTTTTTGGCCCCCCCTATATTTTAGAGCCAGAAAGGGTACGCAGAGACAACTGTGGTTTAATATAGCCTGGGAACATCCAGGCCCAGCTTTTTTTTGGGGGGGGGCCTGGAGCATAGGTGGGCAAACAAAGTCTATTTGCCCTATATAAAAAGACTGTGTCCCTATTACTGCCCCCGATACCCCAATACAGAGCCACTGATGCCGTATGTGTCCCTAGTACTGCACCTGATACCCCAATATGGAGCCGCTGCTGCCGTATGTGTTCCTAGTACTGAAGGGTTTGGACAAGGAAATAACATCATTTTTTTTTTTCTTACTGAAGTTTGTCAAGTTTCCAAAGCTTTATTGATGTCAAAAACGCAGACAATCTGCAGAGAAAACCGCAATGAGAACCGCACTGAAAACCACACTAAAAATGCACCAAAAATGCACCAAAAACGCACCAAAACCGCACCTGCGTTTTCTGCCAAGAGCTGCGGATTTAGTGCAGAAAAACCCGCACCCAAATCTGCAACGTGTGCACATACCCTGAATGCCCTTTTAGAACCAATCACAGCACAGCTTTCTACTAAACTGATCTGACAAAATGAAAGCAATGCTGTGATTTGTTACTACTTTATGGATATACAACTTTTTTTCTTTTCGAAATTGTGATAAATCTACCCTATTTATTGTGCCTCCTAAACAGTTTCTTGCTGTTCTAAACTTACTGGAATATGTAGAGGCAGGTTGCTAGGCAATTTATTCTAATACAATGAAATTCTACTTACATTTTCCAAACATCTATATTCTCCAAAATACTTTTATTTGCTCTGCGCTAACTCATCAAAATGGCATTTTGCTGAAATGTAGAGGGTTGGCAAAAGGTGAAAAAAATGCTAATATTCCCATCAATGCTTACCTTTTCTCTTGGTTTCCCAGTCCTATACTACTCTTCTTTCTGCCATTGTGTGCCACATCTCCAGTCTAGGATGTGACTTTTGGGCACTACCAGGTTTCAGAAGTCGGTGTTTTGTGAGATTTCAACTCAAAATCACAACATACATCTGAGTGTGCAGGGACATCTAAAGCCTGGGCATGTCTGGAAATTCCCTTCTACTGTAGAGCGAAGATGCTGGAGATATGGTGGTAGAAAGAAGAGCCGCAGAGAACCCAACAGTGGGCAGCAAGCAGTGAAGGTAGCAAATGTGACCAGTGAGGTGAGCATAAGGTGTTATTATGATTTTTTTTATATATTAAAGAACATTCAAATCACAGAGAATAACTTTGCTGCAAATTAATTTCCCCTTAAAATTTGAGAATTCAAATCTCGCTAAATCCGCTCATCTTTAGTGGCAGTGCTCCTGTAATCATGCCATATTTTGGATAAAGAAACCGCAAAAGCCAGTGTGCTAGCTGCTATGTGCACACGTTTAGGAATTTTTGCGTTTTTTCACTATAAAAACGCAATAAAACCCCCAAAAAAATGCATACATTAAGCATCCTATTTTTATGCATTCCAAATTTTTTGTGCACATGCTACGTTTCTTTCAGCTGCGGAATCGCATTTCGGAAAAAAATGCAGCATGTTCATTAAAGTGCGGAATTGCGGCGATTCCGCACACATAGGAATGCATTGATCCGCTTACTTCCCGCGGATAGTACCGAGGGTGGAGGAGAGGAGACTCTCCTCCAGGCCCTGGGATCCATATAATTGTTAAAAAAAGAGAATTAAAATAAAAAATAGTGATATTCTCACCTTCTGGCGTCCCACGCAGCTTTCCCGCTCCTCGCGATGCTCCCGTTCCCAAGGATGCTTTGTGAAAATGACTATGTTTGACAAGTGTGACCAACCTGTAAATCAGTTTTCCAAGCGATGCTACAGATTGCTTGGAAAACGCTAGCATTCTGCAAGCTAATAATGCTTGCCAAATATGCATGCCAATTCCGCATGCGATATACCCACGGCAGGAGTTGCGGAATTGCGGCGGAAATTTCTGCACCAATTCTGCAACGTGTGCACTTAGACTTATAAGGTCAGATGGTATAAGGTCTACAGCAGGGTTCTTAAATACGCAGTCTGCTGCTTCATGTGGTCCGCAGGCACTGTAGGCCCTTTTACAATCCCAGCCCAGTCCAGGGGCAACGGATGGAAGCACTTTATTTCAGCTGAATGTGCATCCTTTAAGGCACATTCAATTGAAATGTATTGCCGTGCAGATACAAGCTCTCTCCAAAGCAATACCAATGTTAGCTGCCAGCCAATCAGAGGCTAGCATTAAAGGACACACATTCAACTAAAATAAAGCGCTGCCATCAGCTGCTCCTGCACTGGTGCACAAAAGGATGCTGAGGGAACGGAAAACTGGTGTCAATCTTTTTTTCTCTCTTTAAAGTGGCACAATAAAGGACATACTGTATCTACAATATGGGGACCTGGATGTGGACATAGCTATAACATAGTGGCCAGAAAGGGGCAGCATTACAAGATGAAGAGGAGGTCACATTACTACAAGAAGGGGACCAGGATGCAGCATTAGTACAAGAAAGGGACCAGGATGGGGCATTGGTACAAGAAAGGGACAAGGATGGAGAACATCACCACAAGATGAGGACAAGGATGGGAACATTAGAACAAGAAGAGGACCAGGATGTTGCATTACTACAAGATGTGGACATTGCTACAAGAAGGGGAACAGGATGGGGCATTGCTATAAGAAGAGGATCAAGATGGGGGACATTACTACAAAATGAAGACATTTCCACAAGGTGAGGACCAGGATGGGAACATTACTACAAGAAGAGGACCAAGTGGGGCATTACTACAAGATGGGGACATTGCTACAAGAAGGAGACCTGGATGGGGCATTACTACAAGATGGGAGCCAGGATGGGGCACATTACTACAAAATATTTGCCAAAATTACTACATGGTGCTCACTGTAAGACAATAGAGTGGAGTGACTTTTACTTTTTTAGGATCGAGTCGGGTTTCGCGATACCCGACTTTGTCAAAAGTCGGGTCGGGTGAAATCGGCCGATTATTGCGTAAAGTCGGGGGCTGACTGAAACACGAAACCCAATGCAAGTCAATGGGGAATCAAAGTCGGCAGAGAGTGGAGGACAGGAAAACACCTACAGTGCCCATTTTAATGCCGAAAACATCAATTCTTATTACTGAAGCTTGTCAATCTTAATTTACTTTATAATAATAGTTAGGTATTGAAAACTGGGGGTCATTTGGCTAAAGTTGTGGGTGGGTAGGTGTTGTGAATTCCGTTCTCGGGCTCCCTCCTGTGGTCATGAGCGGTATTGTGTGAGTTTGTTCTGGGGCTCCCTCTGGTGGCCTTTAGCGATATGGCTGGTCTTGGCTGGGCTCAGCTTCTTCATTTCCTGCTATGCTGAGGCCTATTTAATTCACCTGGCCTTTCATTTGTTGCCTGCTGTCGGTGTATTCAGTCCTGTTTCTGAGAGCTCCTGAATATTCCTTGTGACCAGTCTCCTGCTGGAGAAGTTAAGTTTGTTTGTTCATTTTGCTCATTATTTCCTTGAAAACGTTTCTCTGTATATGATGAGTTCAGTCCAGCTTGCTTATATGTGATTTTTCGCTTGGTGGTTAGTTCTGGGGTGCAGAGTGTGCCCCTCACATCGTGAGTCGGTGTGGGGGTTCTTGTATTCTCTGTGTGGTTTAGTTTTGATAGTTTTTGTACTGACCGCACAGACTCCTATCTATTTTCAGTCTATCTAGTGTTAGCGGGCCTCATTTGCTGAACCTGTTTCATTTCTACGTTTGTCTTTTCCCCTTAACTCACCGTTATTATTTGTGGGGGGCTGACTATAACTTTGGGGTTATTTCTCTGAGGCAAGTGAGGTCTTTGCTTTCTCTCTAGGGGTAGTCAGTTTCTCAGGCTGTGAACGTGGCGTCTAGGATTTTAGGAACGCTCCACGGCTGCCTTTAGTGTTTGTGGATAGGAACAGGTTTGCGGTCAGTATAGCGTCCACCTCCCCAGAACTGGTCCTATATTCTGGTCACATGTGTCAGGTCAGTTTTGAGATCCTACCACCGGATCATAACAGTACAGCAGGCCCGAAAGTGTTAATGCAGCAGAAGAGGGAGAAGAGAAATCCTGAAGTCATTTTTTTTTCCTCTGCACTGTGTTTAGCCTCTCCCCTCCCCTTAATCTTTGGGTGGTTCTGAATTCAGTTGCAGATATGGACATTCAGAGTCTGTCTTCTAGTGTGGATCATCTCACTGCAAGGGTGCAGGGCATTCAGGATTATGTAGTCCGCAGTCCTATGTCAGAGCCTAAAATACCAATTCCTGAACTGTTCTCCGGAGATAGATCTAGGTTTTTGAACTTTAAGAATAATTGTAAGTTATTCCTTTCTCTGAGACCTCGCTCCTCAGGTGACTCTGTTCAGCAAGTTAAAATTATTATTTCTTTGTTACGTGGTGACCCTCAAGATTGGGCATTCTCTCTGGCGCCAGGAGATCCTGCATTGCTAAATGTGGATGCGTTTTTTCTGGCGCTAGGAGTGCTTTATGAGGAACCAAATCTGGTAGACCAAGCAGAGAAGGTTTTGCTGGCTCTCTCTCAGGGTCAAGATGAAGCAGAGGTTTACTGTCAGAAGTTTAGGAAGTGGTCTGTGCTCACTCAATGAAATGAGTGCGCCCTGGCGGCGATTTTCAGAAAGGGTCTTTCTGAAGCCCTTAAAGATGTTATGGTGGGGTTCCCCACGCCTGCGGGTCTGAATGAGTCAATGTCTTTGGCCATTCAGATTGATCGGCGTTTGCGGGAACGCAAACCTGTGCACTATCTGGCGGTATTTTCTGAGTAGAAACCTGAGCCTATGCAATGCGACAGGACTCTGACCAGAGTTGAACGGAAAAACCACAGACGTCAGAATGGGTTGTGCTTTTACTGTGGTGATTCTACTCATGTTATCTCAGCATGCTCAAAACGCACAAAAAGGTTTGCCAAGTCTGTCACCATTGGTACTGTACAACCTAAATTCATTTTGTCTGTTACTTTGATTTGCTCTCTGTCATCCTACTCAGTTATGGCTTTTGTGGATTCAGGTGCCGCCCTGAATTTGATGGATTTGTCATTTGCCAGGCGCTGTGGTTTTACAATTCCCTATTCCATTAAGGGGAATTGATGCTATGCCATTGGCCAAGAATAAACCTCAGTATTGGACTCAAGTGACCATGTGCATGGCTCCTGCACATCAGGAGGTGATTCGCTTTCTTGTGCTACATAATTTGCATGATGTTGTCGTGTTGGGTCTGCCATGGCTGCAGGCTCATAATCCAGTCCTGGATTGGAAAGAAATGTCTGTGTCAAGTTGGGGTTGCCAGGGAATTCATGGCGATGCCCCTTTGGTGTCAATTGCTTCTTCTACTCCTTCTGAAGTCCCTGAATTTTTGTCGGACTACCAGGATGTATTTGATGAGCCCAAATCCAGTGCCCTACCTCCTCATAGGGATTGTGATTGTGCTATAAATCTGATTCCTGGTAGTAAGTTCCCTAAGGGACGACTTTTTAATTTATCTGTACCAGAACATGCCGCTTTGCGGAGTTATATAAAGGAGTCCTTGGAGAAGGGGCATATTCGCCCGTCCTCGTCCCCTTTGGGTGCGGGGTTCTTTTTTGTGGCCAAGAAGGATGGTTCTCTGAGACCCTGTATAGATTATCGCCTTCTGAATAACATCACGGTCAAATTTCAGTACCCCTTGCCACTGTTGTCCGATCTGTTTGCCCGGCTTAGGGGGGCCAGTTGGTTCACCAAGATAGATCTTCGAGGAGCGTATAATCTTGTGCGCATAAAGCAGGGTGATGAATGGAAAACAGCATTTAATATGCCCGAAGGCCATTTTGAGTGCTTGGTGATGCCTTGTTTGTGAAGGGCTCTAAATGTCTCTTCGGAGTCCAGAAAATTTCCTTTTTGGGCTTTATTTTTTCTCCTTCTACTATTGAGATGGATCCAGTCAAGGTCCAGGCTATTCATGACTGGACTCAACCTACATCTGTGAAGAGTCTTCAGAAGTTCTTGGGATTTGCTAATTTTTACCGTCGCTTCATCGCTAATTTTTCTGGCGTGGTTAAGCCTTTGACGGATTTGACCAAGAAGGGTTCTGATGTGACGAATTGGTCTCCTGCGGCCGTGGAGGCCTTTCAGGAGCTAAAACGTCGGTTTTCTTCGGCTCCTGTCTTGCGCCAGCCCGATGTCTCTCTTCCCTTTCAGGTCAAGGTTGATGCTTCTGAGATTGGAGCAGGGGCTGTCTTGTCGCAGAGAAGCTCTGATGGCTCTGTGATGAAACCATGTGCTTTCTTTTCGAGAAAGTTTTCGCCTGCCGAGCGGAATTATGATGTTGGTAATCGTGAGTTGTTGGCAATGAAGTGGGCATTTGAGGAGTGGCGACATTGGCTTGAGGGAGCCAAGCATCGTGTGGTGGTCTTGACTGATCACAAGAATTTGACTTGTCTCGAGTCTGCCAGGCGGTTGAATCCGAGACAGGCTCGGTGGTCGCTGTTTTTCTCTCGTTTCAATTTCGTGGTTTCATATCTTCCGGGTTCGGAAAACGTGAAGGCTGATGCCCTTTCTAGGAGTTTTGTACCTGACTCCCCGGAAGTTTCTGAACCTACTGGTGTCCTCAAAGAGGGGGTGATTTTGTCTGCCATCTCTCCTGATCTGCGACGGGTGTTGCAGGAGTTTCAGGCCAATAGACCTGACCGTTGTCCACCGGAGAGACTGTTTGTCCCGGACAGATGGACCAGTAGAGTTATTTCCGAAGTTCATTCTTCAGTGTTGGCAGGTCATCCTGGGATTTTTGGTACCAGGGATTTGGTGGCGAGGTCCTTTTGGTGGCCTTCCTTGTCGTGGGATGTGCGTTCCTTTGTGCAGTCCTGTGGGATTTGTGCTCGGGCCAAGCCTTGCTGTTCTCGTGCAAGTGGATTGCTTTTGCCTTTGCCTGTCCCGAAGAGGCCTTGGACGCATATTTCCATGGATTTTATTTCGGATCTTCCTGTCTCTCAGAGGATGTCTGCCATATGGGTGGTTTGTGATCGTTTTTCTAAAATGGTCCATTTGGTACCCTTGCCTAAGCTGCCTTCCTCCTCCGATTTGGTGCCACTGTTTTTTCAGAATGTGGTTCATTTACATGGTATTCCGGAGAACATTGTGTCTGACAGAGGATCCCAGTTTGTGTCCAGATTTTGGCGGTCCTTTTGTGCTAAGATGGGCATTGAATTGTCTTTTTCGTCGGCCTTCCACCCTCAGACGAATGGCCAAACCGAACGAGCTAATCAGACCTTGGAAACTTATTTGAGATGTTTTGTTTCTGCTGATCAGGATGATTGGGTGACTTTTCTGCCATTGGCTGAGTTCGCCCTTAACCCCTCTGTGACCTTAGACGTACTATCCCGTCGAGGTGACCTGGGCCTATCTGACCCTCGACGGGATAGTACGTCATAGCCGATCGGCCGCGCTCACGGGGGGAGCGCGGCCGATCGCGGCCGGGTGTCAGCTGCATATCGCAGCTGACATCCGGCACTATGTGCCAGGAGCGGTCACGGACCGCCCCCGGCACATTAACCCCCGGCACACCGCGATCAAACATGATCGCGGTGTACCGGCGGTATAGGGAAGCATCGCGCAGGGAGGGGGCTCCCTGCGTGCTTCCCTGAGACCCCCGGAGCAACGCGATGTGATCGCGTTGCTCTGAGGGTCTCCTACCTCCCTCCTCGCCGCAGGTCCCGGATCCAAGATGGCCGCGGCATCCGGGTCCTGCAGGGAGGGAGGTGGCTTACCGAGTGTCTGCTCAGAGCAGGCACTTGGTAAGCCTGCAGCCCTGCACAGCAGATCGCAGATCTGGCAGAGTGCTGTGCACACTGCCAGATCAATGATCTGTGATGTCCCCCCCTGGGACAAAGTAAAAAAGTAAAAAAAAAATTCCCCACATGTGTGTAAAAAAAAAATAAAAAAAATATCCTAAATAAAGAAAAAAAAAAAAAAATTATTCCCATAAATACATTTCTTTAGCTAAATAAAATAAAAAAAACAATAAAAGTACACATATTTAGTATCGCCGCGTCCGTAACGACCCAACCTATAAAACTGCCCCACTAGTTAACCCCTTCAGTAAACACCGTAAGAAAAAAAAAAAAAAAACGAGGCAAAAAACAACGCTTTATTACCATACCGCCGAACAAAAAGTGGAATAACACGCGATCAAAAAGACTGATATAAATAACCATGGTACCGCTGAAAACGTCATCTTGTCCCGCAAAAAACAAGCCACCATACAGCATCATCAGCAAAAAAATAAAAAAGTTATAGTCCTGAGAATAAAGCGATACCAAAATAATTATTTTTTCTATAAAATAGTTTTTATCGTATAAAAGCGCCAAAACATAAAAAAATGATATAAATGAGATATCGCTGTAATCGTACTGACCCGACGAATAAAACTGCTTTATCAATTTTACCAAACGCGGAACGGTATAAACGCCTCCCCCAAAAGAAATTCATGAATAGCTGGTTTTTGATCACTCTGCCTCACAAAAATCGGAATAAAAAGCGATCAAAAAATGTCACGTGTTCGAAAATGTTACCAATAAAAACGTCAACGCGTCCCGCAAAAAACAAGATCTCACATAACTCTGTGGACTCAAATATGGAAAAATTACAGCTCTCAAAATGTGGTAACGCAAAAAATATTTTTTGCAATGAAAAGCGTCTTTCAGTGTGTGACAGCTGCCAATCATAAAAATCCGCTAAATAACCCGCTATAAAAGTAAATCAAACCCCCCTTCATCACCCCCTTAGTTAGGGAAAAATAAAAAAATTAAAAAATGTATTTATTTCCATTTTCCCATTAGGGTTAGGGTTAGGGTTAGGGCTAGAGTTAGGACTAGAGTTAGGGCTAGGGTTAGGGCAAGGGTTAGGGCTAGGGTTAGGGTTAGGGCTAGGGTTGGGGCTAGGGTTAGGGCTAGAGTTAGGACTAGAGTTAGGGCTAGGGTTAGGGCTAGGGTTGGGGCTAGGGTTGGGGCTAGGGTTAGGGCTAGGGTTAGGGTTGGGGATAGGGTTAGGGCTAGGGTTAGGGCTAGGGTTAGTGTTACGGCTAGTGTTACGGCTAGTGTTAGGGCTAGTGATAGGGCTAGGGTTATTGCTAGGGTTAGGTGTCATGATCTCTGCAGGCAGAGATCATAGCAAGCCTATAGAGGGACAAGCTCTCGGAAGATGGAACTATACTGACCATGAACTAAGCCTGCCGCGCAACTAGAAATAGCCAGGTAGCATTTCCTATTTATCGCTAGATGCCCAGCTCTGGCCTAAGACCTAAATAGCTAGCAGAGGGAAATATAAGACCTGGCTCACCTCTAGAGAAATATTCCCAAGAAGACAGTAGCCCCCCACATATAATGACGGTGAGTTCAGATGAAACAACAAACGCAGCAGGAAAATAGTCTTAGCAAATTTGAGGTCCGCTTACTAGATAGCAGAAGACAGATAGTATACTTTCATGGTCAGCAGAAAAACACTAACAAAACACCATCCAGAGATTACCTTAAACTCTGGCATTAACTCATAACGCCAGAGTAGCAATCCCTGATCCACGAGAGCTTTCCAGAGACAGTAACAAAACTTCAGCTGTGAACTGGAACAAATAGGCAAAACAAAACATGGACAAAAGTCCAACTTATCTAGTAGTTGTCAGAAGCAGGAACAAGCACTGAGAGGCATCAGATAACATTGTTGACCGGCAAGAAACCACCAGAGAAATGAGCTTAAATAGCGACACCCACTACTGATGGAATCAGGTGAAACAGGAAAGAGGATGACAAGTCCAATTCCACAAGCGGCCACCGGGGGAGCCCAGAATCCAAATTCACAACAGTACCCCCCCCTCAAGGAGGGGGCACCGAACCCTCACCAGATCCACCAGGGCGACCAGGATGAGCCCTATGGAAGGCACGAACAAGATCAGAAGCATGAACATCAGATGCATTGACCCAAGAATTATCCTCCTGGCCGTAACCCTTCCAGTTGACCAGATACTGGAGTTTCCGTCTGGAAACACGAGAGTCCAAAATTTTCTCCACAACGTACTCCAACTCACCCTCAACCAACACCGGAGCAGGAGGCTCAACTGAAGGTACAACAGGTACCTCATACCTGCGCAATAACGACCGATGAAAAACGTTATGAATGGAAAAGGACGCAGGGAGGTCCAAACGGAAAGAAACAGGATTAAGGATCTCCAATATTCTATAAGGGCCGATGAACCGAGGTTTAAACTTAGGAGAAGAGACCCTCATAGGGACAAAACGAGAAGACAACCACACCAAATCTCCAACACAAAGCCGAGAACCAACACGACGATGACGGTTGGCAAAACGCTGAGTCTTCTCCTGGGACAACTTCAAATTGTCCATAACCTGCCCCCAGATGTGATGCAATCTCTCCACCACCGCATCCACTCCAGGACAATCCGAGGATTCCACCTGACCGGAGGAAAATCGAGGATGAAACCCCGAATTACAGAAAAACGGGGACACCAAGGTGGAAGAACTGGCCCGATTATTGAGGGCGAACTCTGCCAATGGCAAAAAAGCAACCCAATCATCCTGGTCAGCAGAGACAAAACACCTCAGATATGTCTCAAGGGTCTGATTAGTCCGCTCGGTCTGGCCATTAGTCTGAGGGTGAAAAGCAGATGAAAAAGACAAATCTATGCCCATCCTAGCACAGAATGCCCGCCAAAATCTAGACACAAATTGGGTACCTCTGTCAGAAACAATATTCTCAGGAATACCGTGCAATCGGACAACATTCTGAAAAAACAGAGGAACCAACTCAGAAGAAGAAGGCAACTTGGGCAGAGGAACCAAATGGACCATTTTAGAGAAACGGTCACAGACCACCCAGATGACAGACATCTTCTGGGAAACAGGCAGATCTGAAATAAAATCCATCGAGATGTGTGTCCAAGGCCTCTTAGGAATAGGCAAGGGCAACAGCAGTCCGCTAGCCCGAGAACTACAAGACTTGGCCCGAGCACAAACGTCACATGACTGCACAAAGACTCGCACATCTCGTGACAGAGAAGGCCACCAGAAGGATCTTGCCACCAAATCCCTGGTACCAAAAATTCCGGGATGACCTGCCAATGCAGAAGAATGTACCTCAGAGATGACTCTGCTGGTCCAATCATCCGGAACAAACAGTCTATCAGGCGGACAACGATCCGGTCTATCCGCCTGAAACTCTTGCAAGGACCGCCGCAGATCAGGAGAAACGGCCGACAAAATTACTCCCTCCCTAAGGATACCTGTGGGTTCAGAATTACCAGGAGAGTCCGGGTCAAAACTCCTAGAAAGGGCATCTGCCTTAACATTCTTAGAACCCGGTAGGTATGACACCACAAAATTAAAGCGAGAAAAAAATAAAGACCAGCGCGCCTGTCTAGGATTCAGGCGTCTGGCAGTCTCAAGATAAATCAAATTTTTGTGGTCAGTCAATACCACCACCTGATGCCTAGCCCCCTCGAGCCAATGGCGCCACTCCTCAAACGCCCACTTCATGGCCAAAAGCTCCCGATTCCCAACATCATAATTCCGCTCTGCGGGCGAAAATTTGCGAGAAAAGAAAGCACAAGGCCTAATGACGGAGCAGTCGGAACCTTTCTGCGACAACACTGCCCCAGCTCCGATCTCCGAAGCGTCAACCTCAACCTGAAAAGGCAGATTCACATCAGGCTGACGCAACACAGGGGCAGAGGCAAAACGGCGCTTAAGCTCCTGAAAGGCCTCTACAGCATGAGGGGACCAATTAGCAACATCAGCGCCTTGTCTGGTCAAATCAGTCAGTGGTTTAACGACATCCGAAAAACCAGCAATAAATCGGCGGTAAAAGTTGGCAAAGCCCAAAAATCTCTGAAGACCCTTAAGAGAGGAGGGCTGAGTCCAGTCACAAATAGCTTGCACCTTGACGGGATCCATCTCAATGGAAGAGGGAGAAAAAATATACCCCAAAAAGGAAATTTTCTGGACTCCAAAAACGCACTTAGACCCCTTCACACATAAAGAATTAGACCGCAGAACCTGAAAAACTCTCCTGACCTGCTGGACATGAGAGTCCCAGTCATCAGAAAAAATCAGAATATCATCCAGATATATTATCATAAATTTATCCAGAAAATCGCGGAAAATATCATGCATAAAAGACTGGAAAACTGAAGGGGCATTAGAAAGACCAAAAGGCATGACCAAATACTCAAAGTGGCCCTCGGGCGTATTAAATGCGGTCTTCCACTCATCCCCCTGCCTGATCCGCACCAAATTATACGCCCCACGAAGATCAATTTTAGAGAACCACTTAGCACCCTCTATACGAGCAAACAAATCAGTAAGCAATGGCAATGGGTATTGATACTTAACAGTGATCTTATTCAGAAGCCGATAATCAATACATGGTCTCAAAGAGCCGTCTTTTTTTGAGACAAAGAAAAACCCAGCTCCCAAGGGAGAAGAAGATGGACGAATATGTCCCTTTTCCAAAGACTCCTTTATATATTCCCGCATAGCAGCATGTTCCGGCACAGACAAATTAAACAAACGACCCTTTGGATATTTACAACCCGGTATCAAATCTATGGCACAATCGCACTCACGGTGCGGAGGTAACGACCCAAGCTTGGGTTCGTCAAAGACGTCTTGATAATCAGAAAGGAACTCAGGGACTTCAGAGGGAATGGACGACGAAATAGAAACCAAAGGTACGTCCCCATGAATACCCTTACATCCCCAGCTCAACACAGACATTGCTCTCCAGTCCAAGACTGGGTTGTGAGACTGCAACCATGGCAATCCCAGTACCACATCGTCATGTAAATTATACAGTACCAGGAAACGAATAATCTCCTGGTGATCCGGATTGATACGCATGGTTACTTGTGTCCAGTATTGTGGTTTATTATTAGCCAATGGGGTGGAGTCAATCCCCTTCAGAGGAATAAGAGTCTCCAAAGGCTCTAAATCAAAACCACAACGATTGGCAAAGGACCAATCCATAAGACTCAGAGCGGCGCCAGAGTCAACATAGGCGTCCGTGGCAATGGATGACAAAGAGCAAATCAGGGTTACAGACAAAATAAACTTAGACTGAATGGTGCCAATGGAAACAGACTTATCAAGCTTCTTTGTACGCCTAGAACATGCCGATATAACATGAGTAGAATCCCCACAATAGAAACACAATCCATTCTTCCGTCTAAAATTCTGTCGCTCGCTCCTGGACAGAATTCTATCACACTGCATACTTTCTGGCGTCTTTTCCATAGACACCGCCAGATGGTGCACCGGTTTGCGCTCCCGCAGACGCCTATCAATCTGAATAGCCATTGTCATGGACTCATTCAGACCTGCAGGCAAAGGGAACCCCACCATAACATCCTTAACGGCATCAGAGAGACCTTCTCTGAAAGTTGCCGCCAAGGCGCACTCATTCCACTGAGTAAGCACAGACCATTTACGGAATTTTTGGCAGAAAACTTCAGCTTCGTCTTGCCCCTGAGATAGTGCCATCAAAGTTTTTTCTGCCTGAAGTTCCAAATGAGGTTCCTCATAAAGCAAGCCCAAGGCCAGAAAAAACGCATCCACATCGCGTAACGCAGGATCCCCTGCTGGCAATGAGAAGGCCCAATCTTGAGGGTCACCCCTGAGCAAGGAAATCACAATCCTAACCTGCTGAGCAGGGTCTCCAGCTAAACGAGACTTCAGGGACAAATAAAGCTTACAATTATTTCGGAAATTCTGGAAGCTAGCTCTATTCCCTGTGAAGAACTCCGGCAAAGGAATTCTCGGCTCAGATACCGGAGCATGTACCACAAAATCTTGTAAATTTTGTACTTTCGTGATGAGATTATTCAAACCCGCAGTTACACTCTGGAGATCCATTATTGTCAGGTGCACACAGAGCATACAGAGATTAGGAGGAGGGAGAGAAAAAAGACTGCAGCAAGGCAGACTGGAGGAAAAAAAAAAAAAAAAAAAAATTCCAGCAGACTTCTTATCACTCTCCTTTCTCAACCTGGGTCTTTAACACTTTATTGGCCGGTCAAACTGTCATGATCTCTGCAGGCAGAGATCATAGCAAGCCTATAGAGGGACAAGCTCTCGGAAGATGGAACTATACTGACCATGAACTAAGCCTGCCGCGCAACTAGAAATAGCCAGGTAGCATTTCCTATTTATCGCTAGATGCCCAGCTCTGGCCTAAGACCTAAATAGCTAGCAGAGGGAAATATAAGACCTGGCTCACCTCTAGAGAAATATTCCCAAGAAGACAGTAGCCCCCCACATATAATGACGGTGAGTTCAGATGAAACAACAAACGCAGCAGGAAAATAGTCTTAGCAAATTTGAGGTCCGCTTACTAGATAGCAGAAGACAGATAGTATACTTTCATGGTCAGCAGAAAAACACTAACAAAACACCATCCAGAGATTACCTTAAACTCTGGCATTAACTCATAACGCCAGAGTAGCAATCCCTGATCCACGAGAGCTTTCCAGAGACAGTAACAAAACTTCAGCTGTGAACTGGAACAAATAGGCAAAACAAAACATGGACAAAAGTCCAACTTATCTAGTAGTTGTCAGAAGCAGGAACAAGCACTGAGAGGCATCAGATAACATTGTTGACCGGCAAGAAACCACCAGAGAAATGAGCTTAAATAGCGACACCCACTACTGATGGAATCAGGTGAAACAGGAAAGAGGATGACAAGTCCAATTCCACAAGCGGCCACCGGGGGAGCCCAGAATCCAAATTCACAACAGTTAGGGCTAGGGTTAGGGTTAGGGTTGGGGCTAGGGTTGGAGCTACAGTTAGGGTTGGGGCTAAAGATAGGGTTAGGGTTTGGATTACATTTACGGTTGGGAATAGGGTTGGGTGTGTCTGGGTTAGAGGAGTGGTTAGGGTTACCGTTGGGATTAGGGTTAGGGATGTGTTTGGATTAGGGTTTCAGTTATAATTGGGGGGTTTCCACTGTTTAGGCACATCAGGGGCTCTCCAAACGGGACATGGCATCCGATCTGAATTCCAGCCAATTCTGCGTTGAAAAAGGAAAACAGTGCTCCTTCCCTTCAGAGCTCTCCCGTGTGCCCAAATAGGGGTTTACCCCAACATATGGGGTATCAGCGTACTCAGGACAAATTGGACATCATCTTTTGGGGTCCAATTTCTCCTGCTACCCTTGGGAAAATACAAAACTGGGGGCCAAAAAATAAGTTTTGTGGGAAAAAAAAGATTTTTTATTTTCACGGCTCTGCGTTGTAAACTGTAGTGAAACACTTGGGGGTTCAAAGTTCTCACAACACATCTAGATAAGTTCCTTGGGGGGTCTAGTTTCCGATATGGGGTCACTTGTGGGGGGTTTGTACTGTTTGGGTACATCAGGGGCTCTGCAAATGCAACGTGACGCCTGCAGACCAATCCATTTAAGTCTGCATTCCAAATGGCGCTCCTTCCCTTCCGAACTCGGTCATGCGCCCAAACAGTGGTTCCCCCCCACATATGGGGTATCAGCGTACTCAGGACAAATTGATCAACAACTTTTGGGGTCCAATTTATCCTGATACCCTTGTGAAAATACAAAACTGGGGGCTAAAAAATCATTTTTGTGAAAAAAAAAAAAGAATTTTTATTTTCATGGCTCTGCGTTATAAACTGTAGTGAAACACTTGGGGGTTCAAAGTTCTCACAACACATCTAGATAAGTTCCTTGGGGGGTCTAGTTTCCAATATGGGGTCACTTGTGGGGGGTTTGTACTGTTTGGGTACATCAGGGGCTCTGCAAATGCAACGTGACGCCTGCAGACCAATCCATTTAAGTCTGCATTCCAAATGACGCTCCTTCCCTTCCGAGCTCTGTCATGCAGCCAAACAGTGGTTCCCCCCCACATATGGGGTATCATCGTACTCAGGACAAATTGGACAACAACTTTTGGAGCCCAATTTATCCTGATACCCTTGTGAAAATACAAAACTGGGGGCTAAAAAATCATTTTTGTGAAAAAAAAAGGAATTTTTATTTTCACGGCTCTGCGTTATAAACTGTAGTGAAACACTTGGGGGTTCAAAGTTCTCACAACACATCTAGATAAGTTCCTTGGGGGGTCTAGTTTCCAATATGGGGTCACTTGTGGGGGGTTTGTACTGTTTGGGTACATCAGGGGCTCTGCAAATGCAACGTGACGCCTGCAGACCAATCCATTTAAGTCTGCATTCCAAATGGCGCTCCTTCCCTTCCGAGCTCTGTCATGCGCCCAAACAGTGGTTCCCCCCCACATATGGGGTATCAGCGTACTCAGGACAAATTGGACAACAAAGTTTGGGGTCCAATTTATCCTGATACCCTTGTGAAAATACAAAACTGGGGGCTAAAAATCATTTTTGTGAAGAAAAAAAAAGGAATTTTTATTTTCACGGCTCTGCATTATAAACTGTAGTGAAACACTTGGGGGTTCAAAGCTATCAAAACACATCTAGATAAGTTCCTTAGGGGGTCTACTTTCCAAAATGGTGTCACTTGTGGGGGTTTTTAATGTTTAGGCACATCAGGGGCTCTCCAAACGCAACATGGCATCCCATCTTAATTCCAGTCAATTTTGCATTGAAAAGTAAAATAGCGCTCCTTCCCTTCCGAGCTCTGCTATGCGCCCAAACAGTGGTTTACCCCCACATATGGGGTATCGTCGTACTCAGGACAAATTGCACAACAACTTTTGTGGTCTAATTTCTTCTCTTACCCTTGGGGAAATAAAAAAATGGGGGCGAAAAGATCATTTTTGTGAAAAAATATGATTTTTATTTTTACGGCTCTGCATTATAAACTTCTGTGAAGCACTTGTTGGGTCAAAGTGCTCAACACACATCTAGATAAGTTCTTTAAGGGGTCTACTTTCCAAAATGGTGTCACTTGTGGGGGGTTTCAATGTTTAGGCACATCAGGGGCTCTCCAAACGCAACATGGCGTCCCATCTCAATTCCAGTCAATTTTGCATTGAAAAGTCAAATGGCGCTCCTTCCCTTCCGAGCTCTGCCCTGCGCCCAAACAATGGTTTACACCCACATATGGGGTATCAGCGTACTCAGGACAAATTGCACAACAATTTTTGGGGTCCAATTTCTTCTCTTACCCTTGGGAAAATAAAAAATTGGGGGCGAAAAGATCATTTTTGTGAAAAAATATGATTTTTTATTTTTACGGCTCTGCATTATAAACTTCTGTGAAGCACTTGTTGGGTCAAAGTGCTCACCACACATCTAGATAAGTTCCTTAGGGGGTCTACTTTCCAAAATGGTGTCACTTGTGGGGGTTTTTAATGTTTAGGCACATCAGGGGCTCTCCAAACGCAACATGGCATCCCATCTTAATTCCAGTCAATTTTGCATTGAAAAGTAAAATAGCGCTCCTTCCCTTCCGAGCTCTGCGGTGCGCCCAAACAGTGGTTTATCCCCACATATGGGGTATCGTCGTACTCAGGACAAATTGCACAACAACTTTTGTGGTCTAATTTCTTCTCTTACCCTTGGGGAAATAAAAAAATGGGGGCGAAAAGATCATTTTTGTGAAAAAATATGATTTTTATTTTTACGGCTCTGCATTATAAACTTCTGTGAAGCACTTGTTGGGTCAAAGTGCTCAACACACATCTAGATAAGATCCTTAGGGGGTCTACTTTCCAAAATGGTGTCACTTGTGGGGGGTTTCAATGTTTACGGACATCAGGGGCTCTCCAAATGCAACATGGCGTCCCATCTCAATTCCAGTCAATTTTGCATTGAAAAGTCAAATGGCGCTCCTTTCCTTCCGAGCTCTGCCATGCGCCCAAACAGTGGTTTACCCCCACATATGGGGTATCAGCGTACTCAGGACGAATTGTACAACAAATTTTGGGGTCTATTTTTTCCTGTTACCCTTGGTAAAATAAAACAAATTGGAGCTGAAACAAATTTTGAGTGAAAAAAAGTTAAATGTTTATTTTTATTTAAACATTCCAAAAATTCCTGTGAAACACCTGAAGGGTTAATAAACTTCTTGAAAGTGGTTTTGAGTACCTTGAGGGGTGCAGTTTTTAGAATGGTGTCACACTTGAGTATTTTCTATCATATAGACCCCTCAAAATGACTTCAAATGAGATGTGGTCCCTAAAAAAAAATGGTGTTGTAAAAATGAGAAATTGCTGGTCAACTTTTAACCCTTATAACTCCGTCACCAAAAAAAATTTTGGTTCCAAAATTGTGCTGATGTAAAGTAGACATGTGGGAAATGTTACTTATTAAGTATTTTGCATGACATATGTCTGTGATTTAAGGGCATACAAATTCAAAGTTGGAAAATTGCGAAATTTTCAAAATTTTCGCCAAATATTAGTTTTTTTCACAAATAAACGCAAGTTATATCGAAGAATTTTTACCACTATCATGAAGTACAATATGTCACGAGAAAACAATGTCAGAATCGCCAAGATCCGTTGAAGCGTTCCAGAGTTATAACCTCATAAAGGGACAGTGGTCAGAATTGTAAAAATTGGCCCGGTCATTAACGTGCAAACCACCCTTGGGGGTGAAGGGGTTAATAATCGGGCTAGTTCTGCTACTTTGGTTTCACCGTTCTTTTGCAGTTCTGGTTTTCATCCTCGGTTTTCCTCGGGTCAGGTTGAGTCCTCTGACTGTCCTGGGGTGGATTCTGTGGTGGATAGGTTGCAGCAGATTTGGAACCATGTGGTGGACAATTTGACGTTGTCCCAGGAGAAGGCTCAGCGCTTTGCTAACCGCCGTCGCTGTGTGGGTCCCCGACTTCGTGTGGGGGATTTGGTATGGTTGTCTTCTCATTATGTCCCGATGAAGGTTTCCTCTCCTAAATTCAAGCCTCGTTTCATCGGTCCTTATAAGATTTTGGAAATCCTCAACCCTGTGTCATTTCGTTTGGACCTCCCAACATCGTTTGCCATTCATAATGTGTTCCATAGGTAATTGTTGCGGAGATACATGGTGCCTGTGGTCCCTTCTGTTGATCCTCCTGCTCCTGTCTTGGTCGAGGGGGAGTTGGAGTATGTGGTGGAGAAGATCTTGGATTCTCGTATTTCGAGACGGAAGCTTCAGTACTTAGTTAAATGGAAGGGCTATGGTCAGGAGGATAATTCCTGGGTTGTCGCCTCCGATGTCCATGTGGCTGATTTGGTTCCTGCCTTTCATTCGGCTCATCCTGATCGGCCTGGGAGCTCTGGTGAGGGTTTGGTGACCCCTTCTCAAGGGGGGGGTACTGTTGTGAATTCCGTTCTCGGGCTCCCTCCTGTGGTCATGAGCGGTATTGTGTGAGTTTGTTCTGGGGCTCCCTCTGGTGGCCTTTAGCGATATGGCTGGTCTTGGCTGGGCTCAGCTTCTTCATTTCCTGCTATGCTGAGGCCTATTTATGTCACCTGGCCTTTCATTTGTTGCCTGCTGTCGGTGTATTCAGTCCTGTTTCTGAGAGCTCCAGAATATTCCTTGTGACCAGTCTCCTGCTGGAGAAGTTAAGTTTGTTTGTTCATTTTGCTCATTATTTCCTTGAAAACGTTTCTCTGTATATGATGAGTTCAGTCCAGCTTGCTTATATGTGATTTTTTGCTTGCTGGTTAGTTCTGGGGTGCAGAGTGTACCCCTCACATCGTGAGTCGGTGTGGGGGTTCTTGTATTCTCTGCGTGGTTTAGTTTTGATAGTTTTTGTACTGACCGCACAGACTCCTACCTATTTTCAGTCTATCTAGTGTTAGCGGGCCTCATTTGCTAAACCTGTTTCATTTCTACGTTTGTCTTTTCCCCTTAACTCACCGTTATTATTTGTGGGGGGCTGACTAAAACTTTGGGGTTATTTCTCTGAGGCAAGTGAGGTCTTTGCTTTCTCTCTAGGGGTAGTCAGTTTCTCAGGCTGTGGACGTGGTGTCTAGGATTTTAGGAACGCTCCACGGCTGCCTTTAGTGTTTGTGGATAGGATCAGGTTTGCGGTCAGTATAGCTTCCACCTCCCCAGAACTGGTCCTATATTCTGGTTACATGTGTCAGGTCAGTTTTGAGATCCTACCACTGGATCATAACAGGTAGGGCTGGCTCAAGATTTTCGTGGGGCCAGGAAATGTGGAGTATGTCATGGCGGTGGAGCAGGGAGAGGTAAGTATTTCAACTTTGGAAGTGCTGTGATACTGAGCAAGCAGTGGGGGCCCAATCGTTGGCATTGGCACTGGCACAGGGCCCCTCATAGTATGGTGGTGTGTTTGACGGCGGGTGGCGCCTCCCACCGGCAGAGACACTTTTGTGTACTATGAGGGGCCCTGTGCCAGTGATGTCACCAACAAGTATGCCCCCCCACCTGATGAAGGAACCTGCACTTTCATCTGCACCTTCCTCTTTGTCCCCGTGTAAGGTGGTATAGTATGCGGGAAGGGGAACCTGACTTTCAGCAGGGTCAGATTCTGGCTGTGTAGAGTGCAAGGGAAATGTTGTGGTCTGGGTCAATGTACCAGCAGACTCATCTAGCAGTGGCTGGGCAATGGGCAGGATGAGGAGGAAACACAGATATAGGCCCAAATAATAAAGTGGGCTAAATGCAGTTCAAAATTGGTAACAGGAGTAAACGCCCGGCATTGCTTTGTTCAGCGGAGGACAATTGTAAGGAGTGGCTGACACAGTGAGTAGGCCCAAATAAACAAGTTGGCTAAAAGCAGTTAAAAATTGGTAACAGGACTAAACTGGCGGCATTGCTTTGTTCAGCGGAGGACAATTGTAAGGAGAGGCTGACACAGTGAGCAGGCCCAAATAAGTAAGTAGGCTAAAAGCAGTTTAAAAATGGTAACAGGGCTAAATTGGTAGCATTGCTTTGTTCAGCGGAGGACAACTGTAATGAAAGGCTGACACAGTTAGTAGGCCCAAAAAAGTAAGTAGGCTAAATGCTGTTCAAAATTGGTAACAGGAGTAAATGCCCGGCATTGCTTTGTTCAGCGGAGGACAATTGTAAGGAGTGGCTGACACAGTGAGTAGGCCCAAATAAGCAAGTTGGCTAAAAGCAGTTCAAAATTGGTAACAGGACTAAACTGGCGGACTTTTGCTTTTAAAAAAGCAGTTGTTTTGCACAGCAGCGGTGCAAACAGCAAAGCAGCTATCAGGGAGCCTTATAAGGCAGCCTAGTAAGCTACAGAGCTGATGCACAAAGATATAGCCTCCACTGTCCCTGCAAAACAAAGGTGGGGTTGGACATTGGAAATCGCTACAGCACAAGTGGTTTGGGGGTGAAGCTGCAGCAACCTCTCCCTATGCTAAGATCGGCAGAAGTAAGATGGCAGTCAGCGTGCATGCCCCTTAATAGCCCCTGTGATGCCGCAGAAAGCAAGCCAATCACTGTCATGCCCTTCTCTAAGATGGTGGGGACCGAGACCTATGTCATCACGCTGCCCACACTCTGCGTCCTCCTTCATTGGCTGAGAAATGGCGCTGAAAGCGTCATATGAAACGCGACTTTGGTGCGAAGATCGACGACCGCATGGCCGATCCCACACCAGGATCGGGTCGGGTTTCATGAAACCCGACTTTGCCGAAAGTCAGCGATTTTGAATTTGTCCGATCCGTTTCGCTCAACCCTATAAGACAATATTACTGTATATGGCCAATTGAAGGAAAAAAATTTTTAAAAATTAAAAAAAATATATGTCAAAATAAAGCATGAAAAAATATTTTGCCACTGAAAATGGTATCACTAAAAATGTCACTTTGATCTGCAAAGAATGCAGGCCCCAAACGAAAAATTTTTCTTTGTACGGCCCATATACCCAGCCAAGTTTGAGACCCGTTTTCTACAGGATTACTGTATCAATAACTTAGAAATGAACAACAATTCCATATAATAATGAATCTGAAATAATTTTCCTAAAGGTCATATGTTTAAAGAATTTTAGACAGCAAGCAGTCGATAAAAGATGATATTTTTCCTTTAATTATCTTAATCTATCATTTTGTTAAAACTATTTAACTGTGTCTTATCAGTTCAATAAGTGGTTCACATGCCAAAGACATCATATACAACCCCTGGCAAAAATTATGGAAACACAGACCTTGGAGAAAGTTCATTCAGTTTTTTAATTTTGTAGAAAAAAACCAGAAAACAGACATGGCACCAAACTAAAGTCATTTCAAATGGCAACTTTCTGGCTTTAAGAAAAACTAAAAGAAATCAAGAACAAAAAATGTGGTAGTCAGTAATGGTTACTTTTTTTAACCAAGCATAGGGTAAAAATTATGGAATGCTCAATTCTGAGGAAAAAATTATGGAATCACCCTGTAAATTTTCATACCCAAAAATATCACCTGCATCAAATTAGATCTGCTCATTAGTCTGCATGTAAAAAGGAGTGATCACACCTTGGAGAGCTGTTGCACCAAGTGGACTGACATGAATCATGGCTCCAACGCGAGAGATGTCAATTGAAACAAAGGAGAGGATTATCAAACTCTTAAAAGGGGTAAATCATCACGCCATGTTGCAAAAGATGTTGGTTGTTCACAGTCAGCTGTGTCTAAAATCTGGACCAAATACAAACAACATGGGAAGGTTGATAAAGGCAAACATACTGGTAGTCCAAGGAAGACATCAAAGCGTCAAGACCGGAAACTTAAAGCAATATGCCTCCAAAACAGGAAATGCACATCAAAACAAATGAGGAACGAATGGGTGGAAACCGGAGTCAACATCTGCTACCGAACTGTAAGAAACCTCCTAAAGGTAATGGCTTTTACATACAGAAAAGCTAAATGAAAGCTATAATTAACACCTAAACAGAAAAAAGCAAGGTTACAATGGGCTAAGGAAAAGCAATCATGGACTGCGGATGACTGGATGAAAGTCATATTCAGTGATGAATCACGAATCTGCATTTGGCAAGGTGATGATGCTGGAACTTTTGTTTGGTGCCTGTTATAAACTTAGTGCTAAGTGCAGGGGAGATCAGTATCATGGGTCAGAAAAGAGGCCGAGAGACAACAGGTTAAGAGTTCAAGAATATTTATGATGGTATGCAGGTAAACAGCTATGACACAGCAGGTTAGTAGCAGACAGAGCTGGATAAGCAGTAAGCATGTGTACAGACCATGGAAGTCCAAGTATGTCAGGTCCAGAGACCTGGAGACCAGGCCAGGCCTCCTAGCAGGGAACAGTCCAGCAGCAGAGACGAGTGCAGAGCAGATCCAGGGAAACAAGTCTTACGATGAAGAGATGTAGATCCGGAGACAGATGGGGTATACCAAGGTAACGAAGAAACCAGCAAGATAGCAGTTCTTCCAGCTTGATCACAAGTCCAGGAACAAGATACTCAAGCAATGAGTAATATACAGAGCTCCCTTATATACACCACAGACAGGAAGAGGGAAAGTCTGACAGGAAACAAGATGGCCCCCGTGAGGCCAGTTACTCCATCTTAGGTAAGGGCAAAAGTAACCGACCTGAGGGCAACAGCAGACAGGAACAGATGTACAGTCCAAATCCTTACAGTGCCATTCCAATGAGATTTATAAAGATGACTGCCTGAAGAGAACATGCAAATTTCCACGGTAATTGATGATATGGGGCTGCATGTCAGGTAAAGATACTGGGGAGATGGCTGTCATTACATCTTCATCTTTAATGCACACATTTATGTTAAGATTTTGGACACTTTTCTTATCCCATCAATTGAAAGGATGTTTGGGGATGATGAAATCATTTTTCAAGATGATAATGTATCCTGCCATAGAACAAAAACTGTGAATACATTCCTTGAAAAAAGACACATAAGGCCAATGTCTTGGCCTGCAAATAGTCCGGATCTCAATCCAATTGAAAATCTTTGGTGAAGGTTGGAAAAAAATGGTCCATTACAAGGCTCCAACCTGCAAAGCTGATCTGGCAACAGCAATCAGGGAAAGTTGGAGTCAGATTGATGAAGAGTACTGTTTTACACTCATTAAGTCCATGCCTCAGAGCCTGCAGGCTGTTTTAAAAGCCAGAGGTGGTGCAACAAAATACTAGTGATGTGTTGGAGTGTTTATTTGTTTGTTTGTTTTTCATGATTCCATAATTTTTTCCCTATGCTTGGTTAAAAAAGGCCTAGAAGAGCCCCATATAAACACTGCCATTAAGCTATGCATTTTCTTAAAGAAACACTTAGGGACTTTAATTGATGTATGTTCCAACATATATAAACACTTTGAGAGGATTATCATTTAATTAGTCCAATTCCGCCAGCTACAGATAGGGGGAGTCGAAACCATATCTCAAACTTTTTTTTTCATCATATCCTCGAGGGTGTATATAATATCTCTGAGATCTTTAATTGCATTTTGGTTAATTACAATACTCAAAAGCTTAAATTTTTGCACTACTTTTAAACCATCAAACAGTCTTGTTTACTGATGAGTGTTGAGCAACCCTGGATGGTCCAGATGGATGGAGTAGTGGATGGTTGGTGGATAGCCACCATGTCCCAACAAGGCTGCAACGTGGAGGAGTCATGTTTTGGGCCAGAATCATGGGGAAACAGCTGGTAGGGCCCTTTAAGGTTCCTGAAGGTGTGAAAATGACCTCTGCAAAGTATATCGAGTTTTCTTCCATGGTATAAAAAACAGAAACATGCCTTCAGGAGCAAAATCATCTTCAAGCATGACAATGCACCATCTCATGCCGCAAAGAATACCTCTGAGTCATTGGCTGCTATGGGCATAAAAGGAGATAAACTCATGGTGTGGCCACCATCTTCCCCTGACCTCAACCCTATCATCAAGCAAAAGATCTATGAGGGTGGGAGGCAGTTCAAATCAAAATAGCAGCTCTGGGTGGCTATTCTGACTTCATGCAAAGAAATACAAGCAGAAACTCTCCAAAAACTCATAAGTTCAATGGATGCAAGAATTGTGAAGGGGATTTCAAAGAAGGGTTCTTATGTTAACATGTAACTTGGCCTGGTAGGTTGTTTTGGAGTTAAATATCCTAATGCTGCAAATTCCACAAATTAGCATTTTCAGTTCTTTAAAACATCAAATGTTTAGAAATTATACTGTGCCTAATATTTTGGAACAGTGCATTTTGAGTTTTTATTCATTTTGGAGATTATACTGTTATCATTGGGAGGTTTCTTCAATAGAATTAGATGCATACTCTAACGAGTGATGACTTTTATTATAGTGACTGTAATTTGCACCGACCATTTCGGAAAATTGGAGAAAAATGTCATTTGCATAATAATTTGGAACATGGTGTATACACCAGGATGGGATCTTATATATAAGGATTGGGGGGCATATATACCAGGATTGGGACATATATGCCAAGATAGAGGATATTAGTACAGTATTGGGGGACATTACCCCTGTAACAGTTCCAGCAGCAGATCCCCCTCCTCATAACAGTGCATCATGACCACATTTTTTGCTTAAATTTTTTTTTCCTATACACCTTCTCCAAAACCTAGGTGCGTCTTATGGTCCGGTTCATCTTATAGTCTGAAAAATATGGTACATTTAATTCTGAAATTTTCAGAGAAAAGCAAAGTTTACCAATTGCCGGGTACCGAACAGCACGGTGTTAGGACTGGCGGAATGCACCAAATAATAATTAGAGATGATATAAGGTGCGTTCGCAGTCCAGGGTCCACCGTGTAGCTAAGACACCTGCTGCTTGGTAATAATGGACTATATGGCGGTATAATGTGGATACACAAATGGGTTAGCTTCTCCTGGTATGAAGGAAGCGAACCCTGTGGCGTCACAGGGCCACTGTACCGCACAAAGAGCTAAAGCAAAGAGTCACAGAACTCTGCCCCAAGACTCAGGAAAAGAGTTCCTCTAGACCTCTTGCGCTCGACACCACTACTAGGGTGTCAGAGACTAATCTGAACGTAATAATTAACTGCACAGGAGTGCGTGCAGCGCCACTCTGTCAGACGCCACTAACCACCCAAACTTGGGCCAGGAAAGTGCACTATATGCGCACGGCGCCGCACTGGCGGTCGCTGCTAATTAGATTCAGTAACTTGTGCTAATGTGCAGGATAGCACTGTCAGGCACTTTCATCCATTGACAGGCATACATCCACACACACACAAGTTAGCAAGTGTACACTAGAGCATGGCCAAGCGGCCATGCAAATCTTTCATAGTAGTAATGCTCCGGGACCTTCCTGATGCTCCAATAAGAGCCGCAACAGGACCTGAGCATGTGACCCCCGACCTCCAATAGGAGGTCGTCCCATGGGCATGCTCAGCTTGGGAAAAGCAGGAATTGGTCCCTGAAAGGCCTGCTTGCTGATCAGTGCTGGCTACAAAGGCAGTTTCTGGAAAGGCAGCATTAACCAAGCGCACAATATCAGCTTGAGCTAGACGCTGGGATTGACGTCTCTGCTGAACAGGTTCCACTGTGGCTGGAGGAGAAAGAGAGACCGCAGTGGACATGGTTCGAGATTCCCCCTGTGCAGCAGCGGGAACTCAACACCTAAGGCTACTTTCACACTAGCGTCGGTACTGGTCCGTCGCTAAGCGTCGGGCCGACGTACCGACGCACGTTGTGAAATTGTAACACGACGTGGGCAGCGGATGAAGTTTTTCAAAGTATCCGCTGCCCATTCTAAAGTCCGGGAAGGAGGGGACGGAGTTCCGGTCGCGCATGCGGGGTAGAAAATGGCGTATGCGACGGACGAAAATATGTTCACTTGAACATTTTTTCGTGCCAATGGTCTGCCAAATACCAACGCATTCAGTGCACGACGGACGCGACGTGTGACCATACGTCGCGATCCGTCGGCAATACAAGTCTACGGGAAAATAACGCATCCTGCGGGCACATTTGCAGGATCCATTTTTTTTCCCAAAACAACGGATTGTGACGTACGTCATACGACGCAAGTGTGAAAGAGGCCTAACACACAGCAATCTAGTCAGGCGGTAGGATTCCCAGCAGTTTCTCCCTGCCCCCTGCCAGTGTCTGACAGGTCTTTTCCTGTAATGTGTCCTCCTAGTTTTAGAGATTTCAGTTTTTCACAATTATTTTCACACCGCTGAATTAATACACTTCTATTGATTCAAATCGTGTAGTGATCTTCAAAAGTCCTCCAACTTTGATTTCTAAGAAGATTATTAAGATACTATATTATTTCTCAGTAGATGACAATATAATGGGTTGCAAACAAAGTAAATTTTAATTAATAAATCTTATAATAATAATACGTTCCACAATGTGTTTAAAAATGTTTTTGTGCTGAGATAATTTTATAAATGTGCCCCTGCTGTGTACTGTGTAATGGCTGTGTCCAGAAGTCTATACATGTGTCCACGCGCAGATTCTCCAGTTGATAGTAACCACATACCACACCTCCTGGCCAGAGTTGGGAAGCATAAGTCATTTATGATAAGTGAGTGCACAGACAAAACAGCAGGGGCTCATAGCTTCTTATTTCTGAGGTAGGAATAATCACTGGAGCTCCTACTGTACATCATTGACTGGGTTTATAATGAGCTCAGGAGGCTGGAGATGTGGCAAAAACACTCACTCCTGCCTGTGATAAAACAAGCACGGAAATGTGTAACATCAGGCAGGGAAGTGTGCTACTTCAGAAAACAGCAGCTATAAGCACCTGCTGTTTCATCTGTATCCTCATTTATCATAAGTGACTTAAGCTATCTCCCCTGGGCAGGAGCATTAACTCAACATACAGCTGGTCTGACAAGACATCTCAAGCCACACACATGTTGGCAACCATTTACATATCTTGTTCCTTAACACTGACTTCAATCCTTTCCGATAAGGCCCCGTCTCACATAGCGAGATCGCTAGCGAGATCGCTGCTGAGTCACTAGTTTTGTGACGCAACAGCGACCTCCATAGCGATCTCGCTATGTGTGACACGTACCAGCGATCAGGCCCCTGCTGCGAGATCGCTGGTCGTGTCGGAATGGCCTGGACTTTTTTTGGTCGTTGAGGCCCCGCTGACATCGCTGAATCGGTGTGTGTGACACCGATCCAGCGATGTCTTCACTGGTAACCAGGGTAAACATCGGGTTACTAAGCGCAGGGCCGCGCTTAGTAACCCGATGTTTACCCTGGTTACCAGCGTAAATGTAAAAAAAAAACAAACAATACATACTCGCCTTCTGATGTCCGTCAGGTCCCTTGCCGTCTGCTTCCTGCTCTCACTGACTGCCGGCCGGAAAGTGAGAAGTGAGAGCACAGCAGTGACGTCACCGCTGCGCTCTGCTCTCACTGTACGGCCGGATCTCAGTCAGAGCAGGAAGCAGACGGCAAGGGACCTGGACACCGAAAGGCGAGTATGTACTGTTTTTTTTTTTTTGGTAACCAGGGTAAACATCGGGTTACTAAGCGCGGCCCTGCGCTTAGTAACCCGATGTTTACCCTGGTTACCCGGGTGCTGCAGGGGGACTTCGGCATCGTTGAAGACAGTTTCAACGATGCCGAAGTCGTTCCCCTGATCGTTGGTCGCTGGAGAGAGCTGTCTGTGTGACAGCTCCCCAGCGACCACACAGCGACTTACCAACGATCACGGCCAGGTCGTATCGCTGGTCGTGATCGTTGGTAAATCGCTTAGTGAGACGGGGCCTATACTTAGGTCCAATAGGTAGAGAAAGCTAACCAAATATATAGTCTGAAGGAATTCACCAGATGGCACAATTATCATCAAGAAGAATTCCTATAAATATGTAAATATGGAACCCTTGACCACTCTACTCTACAGGAGTGTAAGAGGTGCTCAGGTCTATGTCAATTTAGCAGAAAATGCTGAAAATGCTTTACACATTTCCTTAACATATAATGAATTTAACAATATAGCTTTGAAAGAAAGGCTCCCTGCCTCATTTCAACTATCCAATCTTCCACTCTTTCCCTCTTAACATCCATTAATTCCTTAATAGGTTCACTGTCCCATTAGCTGAACATTCCTCTACTCAGCAAAATTAAAGCATTGCATAAGGACAATCCAGTAAAAATCATAAGCAGAAAAAGTATAAACAAAAGTATACCTGAGTTCATTGAAGTCGGGAAGGCATCTCAACATAGATGCCCATTATCCAAATGTTTATTTATTTTGGTTATTTCTACAGAAGATAAAGAGAGATACATTTGTGCAAATTAAATTTTGGCTACGTTTTGACACAATTTCAAGGACATTTTCAGAAATGAAGGAATTTTAAAATAATTTGTTTTGAGTGCGATTAGCTTGAACTGGATTTTATTTCTCCTAGGACTGCTCTTTTTGTTTCACTCCATCCCTACTAAACTCTAAGTATCCTTAATACTTTACATAGACAGACAATAGATTTTACTTGGAAAAGAGGGAGATCCAGAGGGTAAACCCAAGATTGCAAACCAATATCTTTGCATTGAGCAGCATAGTGGCTCAGTGGTTAGCAGGGCTGAATTCCAGAGTTCAAATACTATCAAGGACCACATCTGTCAGACATTTGTATGTTCTCCCTGGGTTTGTCTTGGTTTCCTTTGGGTACTGGAAGTCAATAAGAGAATAGATTTGGAAAGCTAATAATGAACTCACTTGACAAGATCTTCAAATTGAGGAATATTTCACTTTCTTGTACATAGTTTGATCTGTTCTGTAATAACATATGGATGCGAATCTGGGACGATACAGAAACAAAACAGCAGAAGAATCAATACCTTCAAGTGTGGTGCAGGAGAAGGATGTTATCATTACCATGGATGGCAAGAAAAACAAACAAATCAATCTTCTAAAAAATCAAGCCAGACCTATCACTCAAAGCATGAATCACCAAGCTACGACTTGCCTACTTTGGACACATTATAAAAAGAAAGTAATCACTGGAGAATGATATCATGTTTGGAAAACTTATAAGGAACAACACAAAGAGGTGATAAAGGTGGAGAAGACCTTTGTGGACCTATCTAGGGTTGCACAAGATTTATCTTCACACAGATTGTTAATCCATCAAGTTGCCATGCTTAAGATAATAAAAATCCTCTGGGTACTCAGTTTTCCTCCCACATGCCAAAGACATACTTATAGGGGATTTTTTACTGTGAGCCCCAATGGGGACAGTGATACTGTGGAAATCAATGATGCTATGAAGATGGGACTTTATGTATAATGGTAAAGAGGGACATCTTTGCGATCATGCATAAAGTCCAATTTTCAGTTTGCTTTCAATAATTGCTTGAGTTTTCTGGCGCATTTCAAGGCCCCTTAAGATATTAATACCTGTTTATGATGCATTCATATTTATCTTGTTTCTGTGTGTTCATTATAGATAAGTATTATATTTATTTCCAGTACCTCAGAGTCTCATTTTCGTATGTAATCAAAAAACATTTTTTTAAACTACAGTAGCTCTTAATAGACATTACAATGAATAGTCAATATTAGCTTGAACTAGACAGAATCCATTTCAAATATATTGGATTTATCATTTCAGATAAAAAAACTTTAGCAAAGTTCCCACAGCCATGTGATGTATGGTATGGGACTTTTATTTTATAGATTACAGTTTAAAGAGCTGTGTATAGTAGGCAATTATGGCTCAGGTTATGGGTTCCCACAGGATGTGATGCTGCTACAAGTCACGTAATCAGCTGATATTTGTGGTTAAAGTGCAATATAAATGCTTGTTTTCTTCACAGGGAAAATCAAACATTACAGGTCACCCATTAATAGGGCATGAAACAAGTGGTAATCTGCTGTCCTATATTTTCACTAATTCAACTTTTACTTTTTACTTGTACTAATGTATTAAAAGGAATCTAATATTGGGTGATTTATTAGGCTTTTTGCTGTACAATGCCTTGGGCATTTTCCCATTACACTCACAAATTGAAATATATTTTGGGGGGATTTTATGTGATATATCAACACGATGTAGCAAGTATTTATGAACAGTAAATGATACCTGGTTTTCTAAGTATATTAACCCCTTTCTGACATCGGGCGTAATAGTAAGCCAATGTCAAACTTCCTTCCTTTTTATGTGGGCTCCAGCGCTGAGCTCACATCTTTTCCAGCACATGCCAGCTGTTTTGAACAGCTGATATGTGCCTCTAACAGCCGTGGGTGGAATTGCGATCCACCCCTGGCTGTTAACTAGTTAAATGCCGCTATCAATCTCTGACAGCTGCATTGAACTCACGATTCCAGCAAGCGCATCAGAAATACCGCCCATTGGTGACCCTGTCACGTGAGTGCGGGTCACTTATGGGTTTGCATGACAACCAGCGGTTTCCAGCAGACCTCTATGGTTGTCATAGCACACCTCTATCGTGGTCGGCGCTCATAGCAAGTGAGCATTTCTGCTACATACAGGCGATCTGTTCATTGTCTGTATGTATCAGAGCCGATTGGACTAATGCAGCTTCTAGTCTCCCATCGAGACTATTGAAGCATGCAAATAGTAACAAAAAAGTTTTTTAAAATATTTTTTTAAAAATAAATAAAAGTTCATATCATCCCCCTTTCACTCCATTCAAAATGACATAGCAAGAATAAAGTCAAAATGACAGAAATATTTTTTTTGGTTACCACAACATTGCATTAATTATATGACAGCTGACACCCCCCCGCAATGCCCACAATTGGTGCTAGCACCGATCGCGGGCATTTAACCCCTCTGATGCCACTGTCAGTACTGACAGCAGCAGAGAGAACAATCGTGCAGGGATGAGGGCTCCCTGCGCTCTCCCACCAGTTGTTCCTGTGGTCTCCATGGAGACTCCCGGCTCCAAGATGGCCACGGGGCTCCTTCCGGGTCCTGGAGTGAGGTGGCTTGTGAGGGCCTGCTAAGAGCAGGCTCCAGCAAGCCTCCTACACTGCTTGTCAGATCACTGATCTGACACAGTGCTATAAAAAGTGTCAGATCAGCGATCTGACCTTATATAGTGATGTCCCAACGTGGGACAATGTAATAAAGTTAAAAAGAAAAAATATGATGAGTAGTGTTGAGCGATACCTTCCGATATTTGAAAGTATCGGTATCGGATTGTATCGGCCGATATCCGAAAAATATCGGATATCGCCGATACCGATACCCGATACCAATACAAGTCAATGGGACACAAATATCGGAAGTGATCCTGGATGGTTCCCAGGGTCTGAAGGAGAGGAAACTCTCCTTCAGGCCCTGGGATCCATATTCATGTGTAAAATAAAGAATAAAAATAAAAAATAGGGATATGCTCACCCTCTGACGCGCCCTGGTTGTAACAGCTGCAACTGGCAGCCTCCGTTCCTAAGAATGAGCGAGTGAAGGACCTTCAATGACGTGGCGGCTTGTGATTGGTCGCGTGACCGCTCATGTGACCACTCACGCGACCAATCACAAGACCGCGACGTCATCGCAGGTCCTTCACTCGCTCATTCTTAGGAACGGAGGCTGCCGGTTGCAGCGGTTACAACCAGGGCGCGTCAGAGGGTGAGTATATCCCTATTTTTTATTTTTATTCTTTATTTTACACATGAATATGCATCCCGATCCCGATTCCCGATATCGCAAAAATATCAGAACTCGGTATTGGAATTCCGATACCGCAAATATCGGCCGATACCCGATACTTATCGGAATGCTCAACACTAATGATGAGTAAAAACATTTTAAAAAATCCCTAAATTAATAAATAAATAAAATAAATAAATAAATATTTTACCAATAAATCCATTTATTTAGGTAAATAATAAAAAAAAACAATAAAAGTACACATATTTGGTATCGACGCGTCCGTAACGACCCGACCTATAAAACTGTCCCACTAGTTAACCCCTTTATTGAGTGACAGCTGCCGAACATAAAAACCCACTTTAGAAATCCACCATAAATAGTAAATCAAACCCTCCTTTATCAACCCCTTAGTTAGGGAAAATAATAAAATAAAAAAAGTATTTATTTCAATTTTCCCATTAGCGTTAGGGCTAGGGTTAGGGTAAGGGCTAGGGTTAGGGATAAAGTTAGGGTTAGGGTTGGGGCTAAAGTTACTGTTAGAGTTGGGGCTAAAGGTAGGGTTAGGGTTGGGGCTAAAGTTAGGGTTAGGGTTGAGGCTAGAGTTGGGGTTAGGGTTGGATTATTTTTACGGTTGGGATTAGGGTTAGGGTTGGGATTAGGTTAGGGGTGTGTCAGGGCTAGGGAAGTGGTTAGGGTTATGGTTAGAGTTGGGATTAGTCTTAGGGGTGTGTTGGTGTTAGGGTTGTGGTTAAGGTTGGGGTTAGGGTAAGGGGTGTGGTTAAGGTTGGGGTTAGGGGTGTGGTTAGGGTTATGGTTAGGGTTGGGAATAGGGTTAGGGGTGTGTTGGGGTTAGGGATAGAGTTAAAATTGGGGGTTTCCACTGTTTAGGCAAATCAGGGGGTCTTCAAACGCGACATGGCATCTGATCTCCAGCCAATTATGCTTTGAAAATTTAAAATGGTGCTCCTTCCCTTCCAAGCTCTGCCATGCGCCCAAATGATGGTTCCCCCCACAAATGGGGTATCAGCTGTTATAATCTGGTGGCCTAAGAGCAGCATGAGACGTACTCTAGAGACTGTACTGACCGCAGACCCTGAACTTAACACCGCAACTAGAAGTAGCCGTGGAATGTACCTTTCACTCCCTAGACATCTCGACACAGCTGGAGGACTAATTACCCCTAGAGATAGAAAAGGGAAAACTATCTTGCCTCAGAGAAAATCCCCAAAGGATAGACAGCCCCCCACAAATATTGACTGTGAGAGGAGAGGGAAATAACATACGCAGACTGAAATCAGAATTTAGCAAAGGAGGCCTGTTGTGAAATTGGATTTTGGGCTCCCCCGGTGGCCACTGGTGGAATTGAACTGGTGTGCATCATCCCCTCTGTTCACCTGTTTCCATCAGGATGTGGGAGTCGCTATTTAACCTTGCTCCTCTGTCACTTCCATGCCGGTCAACATTGTAATCAGAAGCCTTTCTGTGCATGTTCCTGCTGCTAGACAACTCCCAGCTAAGTTGGACTTTAGTCCTCGTTTGTTTTTGCATTTTGTTCCAGTTCACAGCTGTAGTTTCGTTTCTGTGTCTGGAAAGCTCTTGTGATCTGAAATTGCCACTCTGATGTTATGAGTTAATTCTAGAGTCTTAAAGTAATTTCAGGATGGTATTTTGATAGGGTTTTCAGCTGACCATGAAAGTGCCCTTTCTGTCTTCCTGCTATCTAGTAAGCGGACCTCAATTTTGCTAAACCTATTTTCATACTACGTTTGTCATTTCATCTAAAATCACCGCCAATATATGTGGGGGCCTCTGTCTGCCTATCGGGGAAATTTCTCTAGAGGTGAGCCAGGACTATATTTTCCTCTGCCAGGATTAGTTAGTCCTCCGGCCGGCGCTGGGCGTCTAGGGATAAAAACGTAGGCAACGCTACCCGGCTACTGTTAGTTGTGCGGCAGGTTTAGTTCATGGTCAGTTTAGTTTCCATCCTTCCAAGAGCTAGTACTCATGTTTGCTGGGCTATGTTCTCTTGCCATTGAGAACCATAACAGTTTGACCGGCCAAAAAGGGTTAAATTAATTGACAGAGAAAGGAGAGATAAGAGAAGTCTGCTGAAGATTTTTTTTTTTTTTTTCCCTTCCCTTCAGTTCTGAGTGTGCTTGTAATTGAATCTCTTGCAAGTCTGCCTATATTGCAGCCTTTCTCTCTCTCTCTCTCCTTCTAATCCTGGAATGGCTCTGTGTTCACCTGTTTAAAATGGATATTCAGAGTTTAGCTGCAGGTTTGAATAATCTCACCACGAAAGTTCAAAATTTACAAGATTTTGTTGTTCATGTTCCTATATCTGAACCTAGAATTCCTTTGCCTGAATTTTTCTCGGGGAATAGATCTTGCTTTCAAAATTTCAAAAATAATTGCAAGTTGTTTTTGTCCCTGAAATCTCGCTCTGCTGGAGATCCTGCTCAGCAGGTCAGGATTGTGATTTCCTTGCTCCGGGGCGACCCTCAGGATTGGGCTTTTGCATTGGCTCCAGGGGATCCTGCGTTGCTCAATGTGGATGCGTTTTTTCTGGCCTTGGGGTTGCTTTATGAGGAACCTCAGTTAGAGCTTCAGGCGGAAAAGGCCTTGATGTCCCTATCTCAGGGGCAAGACGAAGCTGAAATATACTGCCAGAAATTCCGTAAATGGGCTGTGCTTACTCAGTGGAATGAGTGCGCCCTGGCGGCGAATTTCAGAGAGGGTCTCTCTGATGCCATTAAGGATGTTATGGTGGGGTTCCCTGTGCCTGCGGGTCTGAATGAGTCCATGACAATGGCTATCCAGATCGATAGGCGTCTGCGGGAGCGCAAACCTGTGCACCATTTGGCGGTGTCTACTGAGAAGACGCCAGAGAATATGCAATGTGATAGAATTCTGTCCAGAAGTGAACGGCAGAATTTAAGACGAAAAAATGGGTTGTGCTTCTATTGCGGTGATTCAACTCATGTTATATCAGCATGCTCTAAGCATACTAAGAAGCTTGATAAGTCTGTTTCAATTGGCACTTTACAGTCTAAGTTTATTCTATCTGTGACCCTGATTTGTTCTTTATCATCTATTACCGCGGATGCCTATATCGACTCTGGCGCCGCTTTGAGTCTTATGGATTGGTCCTTTGCCAAACGCTGTGGGTATGATTTGGAGCCTCTTGAAACTCCTATACCCCTGAAGGGGATTGACTCCACCCCATTGGCTAGTAATAAACCACAATACTGGACACAAGTAACTATGCGGATTAATCCGGATCATCAGGAGATTATTCGCTTTCTTGTGCTGTATAGCCTACATGATGTGTTGGTGCTTGGATTGCCATGGCTGCAATCTCATAACCCAGTCCTTGACTGGAAAGCTATGTCTGTGTTAAGCTGGGGATGTAAGGGGACGCATGGGGACGTACCTGTGGTTTCCATTTCATCATCTATTCCCTCTGAGATTCCTGAATTCTTGACTGAATATCGTGACGTTTTTGAAGAACCTAAGCTTGGTTCATTACCTCCGCACCGGGAGTGCGATTGTGCCATAGATTTGATTCCGGGTAGTAAATACCCTAAGGGTCGTTTATTTAATCTGTCTGTGCCTGAACATGCTGCTATGCGAGAATATATAAAGGAGTCCTTGGAAAAGGGACATATTCGTCCTTCGTCATCTCCCTTAGGAGCCGGTTTTTTCTTTGTGGCTAAGAAAGATGGCTCTTTGAGACCGTGTATTGATTATCGGCTTTTGAATAAATCACGGTTAAATATCAATATCCGTTGCCACTGCTGACTGATTTGTTTGCTCGCATAAAGGGGGCCAAGTGGTTCTCTAAGATAGATCTCCGTGGGGCGTATAATTTGGTGCGAATTAAGCAGGGGGATGAGTGGAAGACCGCATTTAATACGCCCGAGGGCCACTTTGAGTATTTGGTGATGCCTTTTGGTCTTTCAAATGCCCCTTCAGTCTTTCAGTCCTTTATGCATGACATTTTCCGTGATTATTTGGATAAATTTATGATTGTGTATCTGGATGATATTTTGATTTTTTCGGATGACTGGGACTCTCATGTCCAGCAGGTCAGGAGGGTTTTTCAGGTTTTGCGGTCTAATTCCTTGTGTGTGAAGGGTTCTAAGTGCGTTTTTGGGGTTCAAAAGATTTCCTTTTTGGGATATATTTTTTCCCCCTCTTCCATCGAGATGGATCCTGTCAAGGTTCAGGCTATTTGTGATTGGACGCAACCCTCTTCTCTTAAGAGTCTTCAGAAATTTTTGGGCTTTGCTAACTTTTATCGTCGATTTATTGCTGGTTTTTCTGATGTTGTTAAACCATTGACTGATTTGACTAAGAAGGGTGCTGAGGTTGCTGATTGGTCCCCTGCTGCTGTGGAGGCCTTTCGGGAGCTTAAGCGCCGCTTTTCTTCCGCCCCTGTGTTGCGTCAGCCTGATGTTGCTCTTCCTTTTCAGGTTGAGGTCGACGCTTCTGAAATCGGAGCTGGGGCAGTTTTGTCGCAGAGAAGTTCCGATTGTTCCGTGATGAGACCTTGTGCCTTTTTCTCGCGTAAATTTTCGCCCGCCGAGCGGAATTATGATGTTGGGAATCGGGAGCTTTTGGCCATGAAGTGGGCTTTTGAGGAGTGGCGTCATTGGCTTGAGGGGGCTAGACATCAGGTGGTGGTATTGACTGACCACAAAAATCTAATTTATCTTGAGTCCGCCAGACGCCTGAATCCGAGACAGGCGCGCTGGTCGTTGTTTTTCTCTCGGTTTAATTTTGTGGTGTCCTACCTGCCGGGTTCTAAGAATGTTAAGGCGGATGCCCTTTCTAGGAGTTTTGAGCCTGACTCCCCTGGTAACTCTGAACCTACAGGTATCCTTAAGGATGGAGTGATATTGTCTGCCGTTTCTCCAGACCTGCGGCGGGCCTTGCAGGAGTTTCAGGCGGATAGACCTGATCGTTGCCCACCTGGTAGACTGTTTGTTCCTGATGATTGGACCAGTAAAGTCATTTCTGAGGTTCATTCTTCTGCGTTGACAGGTCATCCTGGAATCTTTGGTACCAGGGATTTGGTGGCAAGGTCCTTCTGGTGGCCTTCCCTGTCTCGAGATGTGCGAGGCTTTGTGCAGTCTTGTGACGTTTGTGCTCGGGCCAAGCCTTGTTGTTCTCGGGCTAGTGGATTGTTGTTGCCCTTGCCTATCCCGAAGAGGCCCTGGACGCACATCTTGATGGATTTTATTTCGGATCTTCCTGTTTCTCAGAAGATGTCTGTCATCTGGGTGGTGTGTGACCGTTTCTCTAAGATGGTCCATTTGGTTCCCCTGCCTAAGTTGCCTTCTTCTTCCGAGTTGGTTCCTCTGTTTTTTCAAAATGTGGTCCGTTTGCATGGTATTCCGGAGAATATCGTTTCTGACAGAGGAACCCAATTCGTGTCTAGATTTTGGCGAGCATTCTGTGCTAGGATGGGCATAGATTTGTCTTTCTCGTCTGCTTTCCATCCTCAGACAAATGGCCAGACCGAGCGGACGAATCAGACCTTGGAGACATATTTGAGGTGTTTTGTGTCTGCAGATCAGGATGATTGGGTTGCTTTTTTGCCTTTAGCGGAGTTTGCCCTCAATAATCGGGCCAGCTCTGCCACCTTGGTGTCTCCTTTTTTCTGTAATTCGGGGTTTCATCCTCGATTTTCTTCTGGTCAGGTGGAATCTTCGGATTGTCCTGGAGTGGATGCTGTGGTGGAGAGGTTGCATCAGATTTGGGGGCAGGTAGTGGACAATTTGAAGTTGTCCCAGGAGAAGACTCAGCTTTTTGCCAACCGCCGGCGTCGGGTTGGTCCTCGGCTTTGTGTTGGGGACTTGGTGTGGTTGTCTTCTCGTTTTGTCCCTATGAGGGTTTCTTCTCCTAAGTTTAAGCCTCGGTTCATCGGCCCGTACAAGATATTGGAGATTCTTAACCCTGTGTCCTTCCGTTTGGACCTCCCTGCATCTTTTTCTATTCATAATGTTTTTCATCGGTCATTGTTGCGCAGGTATGAGGTACCGGTTGTGCCTTCCGTTGAGCCTCCTGCTCCGGTGTTGGTTGAGGGCGAGTTGGAGTACGTTGTGGAAAAAATCTTGGACTCCCGTGTTTCCAGACGGAAACTCCAGTATCTGGTCAAATGGAAGGGATACGGTCAGGAGGATAATTCTTGGGTGACTGCCTCTGATGTTCATGCCTCCGATCTGGTCCGTGCCTTTCATAGGGCTCATCCTGATCGCCCTGGTGGTTCTGGTGAGGGTTCGGTGCCCCCTCCTTGAGGGGGGGGTACTGTTGTGAAATTGGATTTTGGGCTCCCCCGGTGGCCACTGGTGGAATTGAACTGGTGTGCATCATCCCCTCTGTTCACCTGTTTCCATCAGGATGTGGGAGTCGCTATTTAACCTTGCTCCTCTGTCACTTCCATGCCGGTCAACATTGTAATCAGAAGCCTTTCTGTGCATGTTCCTGCTGCTAGACAACTCCCAGCTAAGTTGGACTTTAGTCCTCGTTTGTTTTTGCATTTTGTTCCAGTTCACAGCTGTAGTTTCGTTTCTGTGTCTGGAAAGCTCTTGTGATCTGAAATTGCCACTCTGATGTTATGAGTTAATTCTAGAGTCTTAAAGTAATTTCAGGATGGTATTTTGATAGGGTTTTCAGCTGACCATGAAAGTGCCCTTTCTGTCTTCCTGCTATCTAGTAAGCGGACCTCAATTTTGCTAAACCTATTTTCATACTACGTTTGTCATTTCATCTAAAATCACCGCCAATATATGTGGGGGCCTCTGTCTGCCTATCGGGGAAATTTCTCTAGAGGTGAGCCAGGACTATATTTTCCTCTGCCAGGATTAGTTAGTCCTCCGGCCGGCGCTGGGCGTCTAGGGATAAAAATGTAGGCAACGCTACCCGGCTACTGTTAGTTGTGCGGCAGGTTTAGTTCATGGTCAGTTTAGTTTCCATCCTTCCAAGAGCTAGTACTCATGTTTGCTGGGCTATGTTCTCTTGCCATTGAGAACCATAACAGAGGCCACTTCTAGCTTAATAGAAAGGATAGGACAGAGTACTATGCGGTCAGTATTAAAACACTACAAAATATCCACCACAGAAAATACAAAATCTCCACCTCTAACTAAAGATATGGAGGGTATATCTGCATCTCCAGAGATACCAGCTTGGCTAAACAAATCCTTATACAGACCAAGCTGGACAAGACAAAAACTTGGAAAAGAACTGAACAATAAGGCCCACAGCATGTGGACAGCAAAAATCAAGGCCAGAACTTATCTTTGTTGAATTGAACAGCAATGCAGGAGAGACCAGGCAGGGATGTGAATCCTCCAGGAACAATGGACAACTGGCACTTACTAAAGGGTCAAGCAAGACTAAATAGCCCAGTCCGAATTGCAAAAAGTGAACACACCTGATGAATGCTGCGATCCAGAGACAGCAGCGCTACCACTTATAACCACCGGAGGGAGCCCAAGAGCAGAATTCACAACAATCAGCGTACTCAGAATAAATTGTACAACAAAGTTTGTGGTTCAATTTCTCCTGTTACCCTTGGGAAAATAAAAAATTGGGGGCTAAAAAATCATTTTTGTGGGAAAAAAATGATTTTTTATTTTCACGGCCCTGCGTTATAAACATTATTGAAACACTTGGGGGTTCAAAGTTCTCACAACACATCTAGATAAGTTCCTTTGGGGTCTAGTTTTCCAAAATGGGGTCACTTGTGGGGGGTTTCTACTGTTTAGGTACATCAGGGACTCTGCAAACGCAACGTGACGCCAGGAGACTATTCCATCAAAGTCTGCATTCCAAAATAGTGCTCTTTCCCTTCCGAGCTCTACCATGAGCCCAAACTATGGTTCCCCCCCACATATGGGGTATCAGCGTACTCAGAACAACCTGTACAACAATGTTTGGAGTCCAATTTCTCCTGTTACCCTTGGGAAAATTAAAAATTGGGAACAAAAAGTTCATTTTTGTGAAAAAAAGGATTTGATTTTTTACTTTTACGGCTCTACATTATAAGCTTATGTGAAGCACTTGGGGGTTCAATGTGCTCACCACACATCTAGATAAATTCATTAGGGGGTCTAATTTCCAAAATGGTGTCACTTGTGTGGGTTTTTTACTGTTTAGGCACATCAGGGGCTCTCCAAACGTGACATGGCGTCCTATCTCAATTCCAGCCAATTTTGCATTGAAAAAGTCAAACGGCACTCCTTCCCTTCCGAGCTCTGCCATGCGGTCAAACAGTGGTTTACCCCCACATAAGGGGTATCAGTGTACTCAGAACAAATTGTACAACAACTTTGGTGCTCCAATTTCTCCTGTTACCCTTGGTAAAATAAAACAAATTGAATCTGCAGTAATTTGTTTGTGAAAAAAGTTTAATGTTAATTTTTTTTAAAATTCCAAAAATTCCTGTGAAGCACCTGAAGGGTTAATAAACTTCTTGAATGTGGTTTTGTGCACATTGAGGAGTGCAGTTTTTAGAATGGTGTTACTTTTGCGTATTTTCTATCATATAGACCCCTCAAAGTGACTTCAAATGTGATGTGGTCCCTAAAAAAAATGGTTTGGTAAAATTTGTTGAAAAAATGAGAAATCGCTGGTCAAATTTAACCCTTATAACTTCCTAAAAAAAAAAATTGGGTTCCAAAATTGTGCTGATGTAAAGTAGACATGTCAGAAATGTTATTTATTAACTATTTTGTGCAATATAACTCTGATTTAAGGGCATAAAAATTAAAAGTTGGAAAATTGTGAAATTTTCAAACTTTTCACCAAATTTCCATTTTTTTAACAAAAAAAACACATGTCATATTGAGGAAATTTTACTGCTACCATAAATTAACCCCTTAGTGACAGCCAATACGTCTTTTAACTGACCTGAGGTATAACAGAACAGCCTCCCCATACAGGTGACAATCCGGCTGCTGTCGGCTGTACACTATAGCTGACAACTTGCTGCATCAGCCATCATCAGTGTTTGCACTGTCCATATCTGTTTAACCCCTTAGATGCTGCTGTCAATAGTGACTACATCATTATAAATGGTTAACCGAGTGTGGGGGCTTCCTCTTTATCCAAATTGGTGCCCTCAGATCATGATTGTGTGGTCCTGATGTTTGCAATGGCAATTCATGACCAAATAGTGGCCTAAGAATCTAACGGCTGTAGTAATCTGTTCAGAAGTTAGAGATATTTAGGTGATAAAAATGCACATTTTCATTTCTGTGATGCCACTTTGCATTAATTCCTGTAACGCACCTGAAGAGTTAATAAACTAACTGACTGCAGTTTTCAATATGTCAGGGGGGTGCTGATTTAAAAATGGTATCACGTTTGGGGGTTTCCCAATATATGAGACCCCTAAAGTCACTTCAAACATGGATAAGTCTCTAAAAAAATAAATTTTGTAAATTTTCTTGAAAAAATGAAAAACTGCTGCTACATTTTTAATCCTCCTAAAATGCTAACAAAATAAAATAACATTTTACAAATGGTGATGATGTAAAGCAGACATGTGGGAAATGTTATTTATTAATGGTTTGCTGTGGTATGACCATCTGGATTAAAGGGATAATCATTCAAATTTTGAAAATTGCTAATTTTTTAACATTTTTCTCAAATTTTTGATATTTTTTAAAAATAAACACAAAACATATTGACCTAAATTTACTATTATCATAAAGTATAATGTGTCACGAAAAAAACAATCTCAAAATCACTGGGATTCGTTGAAGCGTTGCAGAGTTATTAGCACATAAAGTGACACTGGTCAGATTTCAAAAATTTGGCTCCGTCACTAAGGGGTTAAAATGTGTCACGGCTCACGAGTAAACAATCTCAGAATCAGTGGGATCCGTTGAAGCGTTCCTGAGTTATTACCTCATAAAGTGACAGTGGTCAGAATTTTAAAAATTGGCCGGGTCAGAAAGATGAAAACAGGCTGGGAAGAGAAGGGGTTAAAATGCAATAACGGGCAATCAAAAGATTGTGTCTACATGAAAATTGTATAATTTAAAACATCAGCTCGGCACGCAAAAAATAAGCCCTCACCCAACCTGAGATCACAAAAAAATGGAGACGCTACAGGTATCGGAAAATAGGGCGTTATTTTTTTTTTTCAACAAACTTTGGAATTGTTTTTCACCGCTTAAGTAAAAGAGAACCTAGACATGTTTAGTGTCTATGAACTCGTAATGACCTGGTGAATCATAATGGCATAATGAAGGGTCAGTTTTAGCATTTAGTGAATATGGTGAATAACTAAAAAAAAACAACTGTCGGATTTTACTTTTTTTGCAATTTCAAAGCATTTGAAATTTTTTTCTGGACTGGAGCGTGCAGCTGCATGTATTTCTATGAAATGGATTCACAGCTTTCTGCATATACTGTGCACAAGCATAAATCTGTCAATCAGGAAAAAAAGGTGTGATATGCTGGAGTTTCTGAATATTGAGGCTGACAGAGCAGAATCTCATGGATAAATCAAGTGTTTTATTAAACCTACAACAAGAAGCCCAATTAGTGACCTAGCCTTACCCTCTGTGTCTGTCTCCATACTTTACTCTGCCTTCATATCATGCAACATAAACCTGGTGATTGAGTCACTTTACAAGATCTAGGAAAATAATACTCCCATGGTAGAACAGAGATTACATGCTTCATTCATCAATTCATCACCCTGTTGCACATAGCAACTAATAAGAGCTCAGCTATTTTGTATTGTTTGCTAAGGGCAACCAGAACAGTTTTGCTTTAAGACAATCATAAATTGTGTCCAGAAAGTCCTGTGTATAATGTATAGCACAGACAAAAAGTAAAGACTAACTAATAGAGATGAGTGAATAGATCTGCAAAGGATTGAGTACCAAATTGAATTTCTTCAAATCTGCAGGTCACCACAAATTCAAACTCTTTGTATTTTGATTTGTGAGAATCACAAAAAAAAGATCACCTGAGTACAATACAAATTCCGAAGACTCACAGATTGGACAAGATGGAGAAATTTTGTTTTCCATCTTCTCCTCACAATGTGCTCAGATTTTCTCAAGCAAAAGAATTGGAACGCACTATGTTGACACTTGCATCAAGCTCTGATCATAGTTTGATCAGAGGGTCATTTGCATAATCAGCTTAATTCTTTCAGATGAGAGAACATACGGCCATCTGATAGTAGAAAAGTCTGATTATGGTCTACTTCTGCAATTCTGAAGCACATTGAAAATGGAACTGGCGGTCTCAGTCTGTGAATAATAATCAGATTACAGCAGGGAGAGTCACGCAGATCCCACCATTGCCACCAATTTGTCATGGATAACACCAGAGGGGTCACACAGTTCTAACCGCTGACACCACTTTGTCAGGGAGAGACAACTCCACTGCCTCCAATCATCAGGATAATTATACAATTGATTTATGAGTGTAACGCTTGCGCCCAGACTGGTTGGCGTGGGCGTGCGGGGGTGTGGCCCCACTAGACCACAGACCAGACTTCCCTGGAAGGGGCGTAACTAAGTAGCTTTCTAGGTGTTCGCTGGAGCCTCCGATGGTGAGGTCAGACTTGTGCAATAGGTAGCTACCAGTTACCACTCCAGGGTGGAGTCTGACTGTGGATGCTGATCCCACCGGGGGACAAGACACAGGCAGGCAGACAGGCATGGCTGTGATACTGGCTGTCAGACGGGTACGGCAGAGGCCCTGATGGGCAGACTGGTTTGACGGAGATACAGGCAGGCACATGGGCACGGCTGACATTCTGGCAGAAAGGTGGGCATGGCTGATACTCTGGTAGGAACTGGTATACAGGCTGGTGTATGGAAACAGGTAAGAACCTGTTCAGACTGGAGAGAATATGGAAACAGGTAGGAACCTGTTCAGACTGGTCAATATAAGGAAACAGGCAGAGACCTGTATGGCAAGTTGCTGAACAGAGGTAGAGCAAGAGCGGATGCAAAGCAGAACCACAGGAGGCGGAGTAAGAGCAGGAGGTGGAGCTAAGAGCAGAGAAGGAGAAGACAGAGCTAAGAGCAGAGAAGAAGGCAGAGCCAAGAGCACAGAAGGAGAAAGCAGAACTAAGAGCAAAGAAGGAGAAGGCAGAGGAGGAGGCGGAGCCAAGAATGGAGCTGCTGGGGGTGGAGCCAAGAACGGAGCCACTGGAGGCAGAGCCAAGAGCGGGGATGCTGGAGGCGGAGCCAAGAGCAGAGGCGCTGGAGGTGGAGCCAAGAGCGGAGGCGCTGGAGGTGGAGCCAAGAGCGGAGACCCTGGAGGTGGAGCCAAGAGCAGAGACGCTGGAGGCGGGGCCAAGAGCTGAGACGCTGGAGGCAGAGCCAAGGGCAGAGATGCTGGAGGCAGAGCCAAGAGCGAACCGCAGGAGGCAACGCCAAGAGCCAGAACCACAGGTGGCAACACCAAGAGCCTGAAGGTGCAGAGCCACAGGTTGTGGCGAGCAAAGCTGAGAGGCACAGAACCACAGGTTGTGGCAGAACTGAGCAGAGAAGCACAGAGCCACGGGCAGTGGCAAACAGAGCAGAGAGGAGCAGAGCCACTGATAGTGGCAAGCAGAGCAGAGAGGTAACGCAGAGGTAAACACAGCAGAGTCAGAATAGTAAACAAACAAAGAAGGAACAGGAACGGACATAGACCAGAGTTCAGACACAGAAGTAACGGAACACAGATTTAGACCAGGGTACAACGCCCCACTGGGTGGCATACAGAGAGACACAAACAGAACACAGATAAAGGCCTGCATATTGCAGCCCTCAGAGACAGGAAAGAGACAGGACCTGGCAGCTCAGTAGCAAAAGCTATCTGAGGGAAATAGTTATCTGAGGGAAATAGTTTGCTCAGGCATCCTCCAATGGGTAAGGATGCCTTAAGTATCAGAGGCCTCTAGGCTATTGGCAAGGGACACCTTAGGGAGGCTCACACAGTCTCAATAAGAATCTGGCAGTGCCACCCTCCTATGCACACAGCCAGGAAGTGTACACAGAGTAAGCGGCCATGGAGCACATGGCACGGAGCCAACAGCAGACAGATCTCACAGTATGGCACTGGGTGAGTGAGTTAATGTAACAGGCAGGTGGGGGATGGAAGGCCATGCAGTGATGCCGGCAGGGTTGTTACAATGAGGCATGAACGATGCTGCTGAAGCTTCCACTACTAGGCTGTTTATTGGCAAAATCACAGTGTGAGTATGGAATATACACCTCTGATTCCAGCACATGGAATATATATACTGTAGATCCCGGTTAAGGTGCTATCAGCTCCACAATAGCAAGAGAAAATATTAGCTTCCAACACCAATTGTTTATACAGGCCAATTGGACACCCATTACAGTTAGCCTATGTTTTCTATAGTGCGGTTAAAATAGCAAGAGGAACAGAGCTATTACATTTTATATATTTACTCTGGAAGGGTAGCAGTGTTTATAAAAAATTTACAAAAATGATCCAAAATGAGAACAAATCAATACACTATATACAATTCCTAAACAAAGAGTGAATAAATCACTCACCGGGTAGTAAATTACCAAATCTGTCCTTTGTATGCAATGGGTACCATTTCAAATGCTGTTGACTGTCGAGAAATTAGTACAAGAAAAAGTAACATTGAACGGCACCTCCAAAAAATAGATAAAATATTCTAATTTTATTCCACAAGTATCAAATTCTTAAAATACATTATCTATGACTAAGGGCGCATACAGTGCCAAAACGCATCAGAGTGTTTTTCTATCACCAACATGTGAATTTTAATTGCTTGATGCTCACAGAATTAAATTTGAAGATTTTATCTATTTTTTGGATATGCCATTTAACTTTACTTTTTCTTTATACAATTACATAAAATAAAAAGGGTAACAAATGAAAAATAAGAACTTGATGTCACGGAAATGACTCAGCTTAGCTGAGGGACATACTCCTTAGGAAAAAGGACTGTCATGATCCAGACCGGGTTTTGAGTCCTGTTTTCCCGTTTTCACGGTCTGGTCATGTCAAGAGTTAATCTTTTTCAGCCTCTGTCTAGGTACAGATTGGCTATTTATCGCCGCTGCTTCCTGCAGGCGATGTCAGTTATAGTTTTTGCTAGTGCTGCTGTTGCTGACTGATTGCTCTGATTTGTCCCTCTTGTGTTTGTTGTCTGAATCCATGTCTTTGTTTTCTCCTATTCCCATCTTAGCTCAGTGTTTCCCTTTAGTGTGCTGACTCCCTGGTTTTGACTTGGCTTGTATTCCGACCTGCTTCTGTCTTTTGGCTTATCCGCTCCTGACCGTTACTGACTCCCTGGCTTGTCTCTGACCATGATTTGCTTATTCCTTTGGTACTGCGCTACAGTCTAGGATTTGACCCGGCTTGTTTGACTGTTCTGCTGCCACCTGTGGAAGCCTCACTGCTGCACTGAAGGCTAGCTCTGTTTAGGTGCAGTCCTGTTTCCACTCTACTGCCATCTAGTGGACCTGCACCTACCTGCATTGAAGCAGCATGACAGGGACAGAACCCACAGCAATTCTTACCTTCCAGGACTGACGGAATAAAACTAGCCAAATTGTGCTTTTTATTAGATCATGATTATGCCCACAAACCTCCCTTGGGTGAGCTTATATGTGTACTGGTTTTGGGATGTGGAAGGTCTGTTAGAATTTTATGAGATCACTAACTTTCAGAATATCTTCACCACTGGAGATCCCGGGTGGTAAATATGTTCGTCATGTTTCTAATCATGATTTTACCTTTCTATAGTAGTGAAAGATGGCATGGATAGCATCATCCATTACACCAATATTAAAGTTGGAAGGGTTAGAATGGTGTTACAATGATGTGAGGTAATGCGTTATCTTTATCCCTTTGCTATGATACTGAAAACATATCTCTCATAAATATAAGATCAATGAAAATCCCAATATTCATCACTGACCACTGGCACTAAAAGGCCTGAGGACCACTGCTTTGAAGCTCTTGACTCAGATGTCTACTTTTCCACCTCTGAGTAAATAAATCCTAGTCTTTGTTAATGGTTCACAGAGCAGATGTCTGCTGTAATTCTCACTTCACCAGTTATAATTAGGGTTGAGCGACTTTTCCTTTTTGAGGTCGAGTTTCACGAAACCCGACTTTCTCAAAAGCCGAGTCGAGTGAAATTGGCCGATCTTCTTGAAAAGTCGGGGTCGGGGATCGGCCAAAACACGAAACCCAATGCAAGGTAATGGAAAATCTATATATTTTTATATTTACTTCAGCGCGATATATGTGAAAAGCCGGTAATTCAATTGCCGGCTTTTAATTTCTCCTGCCTAAACCCGACATGATATGAGACATGGTTTACATACAGTAAACCATGTCATATCCCCCTTTTTTTGCATATTCCACACTACTAATGTTAGTAGTGTGTATGTGCAAAATTTCGGCACTGTAGCTATTAAATTTAAGGGTTAAATCGCGGAAAAAATTGGCGTGGGCTCCGGCGCAATTTTCTCTGCCAGAGTGGTAAAGCCAGTGATTGAGGGCAGATATTAATAGCCTAGAGAGGGTCCATGGTTATTGGCCTCCCCTGGCTACAAACATCTGCCCCCAGCCACCCCAGAAAAGGCACATCTGGAAGATGCGCCTATTCTGGCACTTGGCCTCTCTCTTCCCACTCCCGTGTAGCGCTGGGATATGGGGTAATGAAGGGTTAATGCCACCTTGCTATTGTAAGGTGACATTAAGCCAGATTAATAATGGAGAGGCATCAATTATGACACCTATCCATTATTAATCCAATTGTATGAAATGGTTAATAAAACACCCACAATATTGCAAAGTATTTTAATGAAATAAACACACAGGTTGTTGTAATATTTTATTGTTCTCTCAATCCACCTGAAGACCCTCGCTCTGTAACAAAGGAAACATAATAAACCAACAATATACATACCATCTGTAGATCTGTAGCGTCCCACGATGTAAATCCATCTGAAATGGTTAAAATATTTTACAGGCAGGAGCTCTGCTAATGCAGCTGTGCTCGTGCCTGTAAACCCCGGGGAATGAAGGAAATGTAGGTCAATGACCTATAGTTAACTTCAGTCATGGTGATGAGCCCTCTGCTCACGAAACCCGACTTTCCCAAAAGTCGGCGACTTTTGAAATTGGCCGATCTGTTTCGCTCAACCCTAGTTATAATTAGTCTCATTTGTTCAACATGAGGGTAATATTTCCCCTATCTGGAGATGTCTTTATAGTTTTTAATTGTTCTCTATGACATAATACAAAGATTCAAACGATAAATGAAGGTGGTGTACCTTACTGTGACTTTATTAATCTGTGATATACTGTAGTACCAGAATCTTAACGGGGTGCTCTGGGAATAGAAAAAAACATAATTACTAATGGAAATGTCATTATAAATAAATTAATAAATACATTTAATTAGCAAATCACACTTGTTTTGTCAAGGGAGGTAATCACTGTAGAATAAAAATGGCCGCAGCCTTGATTCACTGAGAGAAACCTGTCCTAGACTGATAGGACAGCGGCCTGTGAGCATGGGCAGTGAGAAGCTGCACCCTCCTTCATATGTAGGAAGATGTGCTCCTCTAATACCACATGAGCTACCAGAGGGGCTGAGGTAAGAAGCTGCACCCTCCTTCATGTAGGAAGATGTGCCCCACTGATACCACATGAGATACCAGAGGGGCTGAGGTAAGAAGCTGTGCCCTCCTTCATGTAGGAAGATGTGCCCCATTAATACCACAGGAGATACCAGAGGGGCTGAAGTAAGAAGCTGCACCCTCCTTCATACGTAGGAAGGTCTGCCCTACTAATACCACATGAGATACCAGAGGGGCTGAGGTAGAAGAGGACGTTCACACTTCTGTCTGCCCTGTCTTTCTGAATAACAATGTCAGTGTCTCCAGGTCACACCGGAGGAGTTTCTTACTGTCCATGCTCACAGGCCACTGTCCTAACATTTCAGGACAGGATTTTGCCAGTGTAGAAAGGTGACAGATATTTTAATTATTTAGTGATTACCTCTAGTGATGAGCGAATAGCATTGTTGCTCGGGTCTCCCCGAGCATGCTCGGGTGATCTCTGAGTATTTGTTAGTGCTCGGAGATTTTGTTTTTGTTGCCTCAAGTGCATGATTTATGGCTGCTGGACAGCCTGAATACATGTGGGAATTCCCTAGCAAACAGGCATTCCTCAAATGTATTCAGCCTGTCTAGAAGCCATAAATCATGCAGTTGAGGCAAAACTAAATCCCCGAGCACATCCAAATACTCGGAGGTCACCTGAACATGCTCGGGGAGACCCGAGCAATGAGTATACTCGCTCATCACTAATTACCTCCCTAGACAAAATAATTGTGATTTACTAATTATATGTATTCAGGAATTTATTTATAATGACATTCCCTTTAGTTATTTAGTTTTTTTTAATACCCGGAGAACTTTATAACCGGAATTTTTACATTCTTCACATACTACAAAAAAGAAAGGCAGTTTAAGCCCCCTTTCACACAACAGTTTTTTTGCTATCAGTGGCAATCCGTCAAATTTTGAAAAATACAAATCTGGCGACTGATGCCACCGGATCTGTTTTTTTCTCATAGGCTTGTATTAGTGACGGATTGCAACGGATGGCCCTTTTTTCATCCATCGTTCACCAGATCCATCGAAAATTGTTTGTTCAGTGGCCGGAGACAACAAACATTTTTTATGTCCGTCGAAAAAAACGGACAGCGATGGATCCGTCGCCATCCGTCGTTTGCTCGAATGGAAGCCTATGGGCGCCAGATACGTCAAATGACAGAATCCGGAGACAAATTCCACTTTTTTAACTGAGCATGCTCTGATTTATTTAACCAGATCCGCTAGTATGTCCGTCGAAAAAACAAATCCGTCGCATCAGTTTTTCACAATCTACGACGGATCCGACAAACCAAGAGATTGTGACCGACACCAAAAAATTGATGTGTGAAAGAGGCCTTATACCCATTTGTCCTAATTTTGTTGCTAAACAAAAATCCTGAAACCAAGAATTCTGCAAATCATCTATAAAAAAGGATGGACAAGTTTTTATTAAAAAAAAGAAAAAATAGAAAAAGCAAATGAATTCTAGTACCAAAATGCAGCAGTTTGCAATGTAGGAGACCCACTGCATTAACCCCTTAATGACAGCCAATATGTTTTTTAACTGACCTGAGATATAAGAGAATAGCCTCCCCATACAGGTGACAATCCAGCAGCTGTCGGCTGTACACTATAGCTGACAACTTGCTGTATCAGCCACAATCAGTGTTTGCACCATCCAAATCTGTATAACCCCTTAGATGCTGCTGTCAGTAGTGACTACATCATTATAAATGGTTAACAGAGTGTGAGGGCTTCCTCTTTATCCCAATTGGTGCCCTCAGATCATGATTGTGTGGTCCTGATGTTTGCCATGGCTATTCATGACCAAATAGTGGCCTTAGAGTCTGACTGCTGTAGTAATCTGTTCAGAAGTTAGAGACATTTAGGTTGTAAAAATACACATTTTCATTTCTGTCATGTCACTTTGCATTAATTCCTGTAAAGCACCTGAAGGGTTAACAAACTAACTGACTGCAGTTTTCAATATGTCAGGGGGTACTGTTTTTAAAATGGTATCACTTTTGGGGGTTTTCTAAAATATAGGACCCCTAAAATCACTTCAAACATGGATAAGTCCTTAAAAAAAGAAATTGTGTAAATTTCCTTGAAAATATGAAAAATTGATGCTACATTTTTAACCTTCATAAAATGCTAACAAAACAAAATAACATTTTACAAATGGTGCTGATATAAAGCCGACATGTCGGAAATGTTATTTATTAATGGTTTGCTGTGGTATGACCATCTGGATTAAAGAGATAATCATTCAAATTTAGAAAAGTGCAAATTTTTTAACATTTACTAAAAATTTTTATACTTTTTATAAATAAACACAAAACATATTGACCTAAATTTACCATTATCATAAAGTATAATGTGTCATCAAAAAACAGTCTCAAAATCACTGGGATTTGTTGAAGCGTTGCAGAGTTATTACCAGATAAAGTGACACTGGTCAGATTTCAAAAATTTGGCTCCGTCACTAAGGGGTTAAGGGTGTCTTTATGGCTAATGTGACAGCAAAAAAAAATGTACAAAAAAAAAAATCTCCACAATCCAGAAATGTAAACACAATTGTCTACCCCACAAATTGTACTAAAAATTAAATTATTGTTGTAATACTCCAACATTAAACCAATACAGACCACCAAAATACTGCTTTTGGCTTCAATTATCTGTTTTCCCTTAGCCGAATAGGTTCAGGTCCCTTGGACATTACATAGTAACATAGTTATTAAGGTTGAAGGAAGACTTTAAGTCCATCTTGTTCAACCCTTAGCCTAACCTAACATGCCCTAACATGTTGATCCAGAGGAAGGCAAAAAAAACCCATGTGGCAAAGAGTAAGCTCCACCTTGGGGACAAAAAATTCCTTCCCGACTCCACATACAACAATCAGAGTAGTTCCCTGGATCAACGCACTATCAAGGAAACTAGCGTATATAATATATAAGCATCCAGTTCCCTCTTAAATTTTAGAAATTAATCACTAATTACAACCTAATACGGCAGAGAGTTCCATAGTCTCACTGCTCTTACAGTAAAGAATCAGTGTCTGTTATTATGCTTAAATCTTCTTTCCTTTAGACGTAGAGGATGCCCCCTTGTCCCCATCTCAGGTCTACGAGTAAAAAGGTAATTAGAAAGGTCTCTCAACATCCAGTGTTTGCTACGCTGTTAGTGCGGCAAACACTCTGATCATTACCGTGGACAGAAAGCTGTGGCTCCCTCTCTGTCAGATGCACAAGAAACACCCAGTGCTTGGGGTGGCCGAACCCGAACAATAACACGGACTTCCTGGTGAATTCCATGCTCGGGGTCAGTGTCCATACAGTAGTTGTTCAATATGGACCGCAAACTTTACTGTCCGGGTTCGCTTATCTCTAGTAACTAGTCAACATTCTTGGCAAAGTTTAGATTTTTAGTTTGGACATGTTGAAGCAATATCAAAATGGTCCCAAATTTAATTTATAATTATGCTTCTACTCCTCTGATGTAAATGGTGCTTCAGTATCAGACAGCATATAGCTGTTTATATATATTTACTAAGAAATTACATTTTTAAAGATTTTTATGGTCTTCGTTTATTTTCACTACAAAAACTTGCCAGATTATCACTTAGATCAACATCTTCCCTTGTTTGTTTGTAATAAATTATCGTTGTTAGTTTGTACAGTATAATGCATTAAATAAGATGGTGAAAAAAATATACAAGATATATATAATCCTATATGTGACATTAATGACAAGCCTCATTGTGACATATTGAACAACAAAGATCCATATATCATATCACATATAAATATTTGCTCCAACAACTACAAGAACCCTTTCACCATTCTGAGAAAAGTGATTATACCTCAGTTTCTTTATCCCATGGTGTGAAAGAAAGTCTTGTCTTCAGCTAATAGAAAAAAATAGCTATTGGTACATTTCATTTCAAGACAGGCTGCACTGTGATAAATCTTAATGTGACATCTAACTGTTGGCAGAGACAATAATCCTGAAGCCCGGGGTGGGAGTAAAATAGTCTGGTAATGGTGTAGTCAGATATGACTGCATCACAGCACCAGTGTCCAGGTTCCAGAAAAAATAAGAGAGTGGTAACCTGGGAAATCATAAAGCCTGGTGGTTTATGTTGCACAATTTAGTAATTCCCTAAAGGCAATTTAACTCAGTTCTATTCAACAACAAATCATTTTCCCAGTGTTTAGTAACAATTATACTCAAAAGTTATCAGATGTTGTCACATTAGCCATAAGGACACCCATAAAAGAAAATTAATCAGTGGGTCTTCTACATTACATTCTGTTGAGTTTAGGTACTAAAATTCATTTGTCTTTAAACCTCAGTGGAAATGATGACTGAAACGGATGGCGTGTTAGATTGTACACTGTATGTTAGAAGTCTTCAGAGTTGTGAAAAGTATGTATGTAGAGAGCAAATATATTAAAAAGTGAAAACAAAATATAGTATAGATATATACAGTCATGGCCAAAAATGCACCCTTGAATTTGTTCCTGAGAATTAAATACTTCTCTCATAAATTATTGCAATTACACAAGTTTTGTTATAGACATGTTTATTTCCTTTTAGTGTATTTGAACAACACAAAAAATAACAGGAAAAAAGGCAAAGTGGACATAATTTTACACAAAATTGGCCAGACAAAATTATTGGCACCTTCAATGTAATATTTGGTTGCACACCCTTTGGAATAAATAATTTCAATCACTACCTATAACCTTCAACAAGCTTATTACATATTTGAAGGGTTCTTCTCCTAACAGCAATTTTAAGTTCTCTCCACAAGTATTCAATGAGATTTAGATCTGGACTCATTGCTGTCCACTTAAGAACTCTTCAGTGCTTTGTTTCCATCCATTTCTGGGTGCTTCTTGAAGTTTGTTTGGGGTCATTGTGTAGCGCCCCCACTGCCGCAGGGCCGAGGGGTACACGGTACCGGGCCTCTGAGTCTCTGCTCTGGGGTTGTCACGGCGGCTAGACCCGGTCCGTGACCCTGCTGAGGGGCGTACAGTGAATGATAGATATGGATGGTGGTAGTGGTGCGGTGTAGTGCCGGTCGCAATAAATAACGAGGACACCAGGTTGCAGTCTCTTTACCTCTTTACTGAAGATCTCTGGGTCCTCAGTCCGGAATACGGTTCACCAGGCTGCGCAAGTCCGGCCAGTCCAATGGCACCTCCAGAGTTCTCTTTGCAGGTGGAAATCTGTGCCTTCCCGCTAGCGCTATGTGTTGTGGTCCTCCCCTGCTGTGCTTACGGGATAGTACCCCACAACTGTTGTGTCTGTTTCTGATGTTCCCTCACAACTCGTTCGGATGATGTTCTTCTCCTCCGTCCCTCCCTGATGTTCTGGTTAGGACGGCACCCGTATGACGAGTAGGCTCGGAGCTCTTCCGGGACCCTAGAGTCGCCCCTCTCCTAGTGCGCCCCCCATGTCTTCATAGGTGATGTATGTTAGACAGCCCGCCTGAGACTGACTGTCCTGCCGTGGTTTGAAGTATTGCTTGGAGCTAGATTTATAAATACTTCCTCGGCGTTCTGGCCGCCGGTTGTGCGCCTCAGTAGGATGTTGCCTCGGTCTTACAGCACGACTCCTACTGGTATTTCTCCTCTTGCTTTGATCTCGTTTCTCACTCAGCACAATATATCTCGCTTCTGATCCTTTCTTAGGGCACCGCCGCTATGCTGAGCAGGCACGGTCCCGTGACGTTCTTCCTTGTTGCCAGGCCTCTGTCAGGGTCCCAAACCTGACAGGGACCCTACCGAATCTTCCCCCGCAACACCCTCTGCCACAAGGTGTTGCCTGGTTCCAACCCAGTCAGCTTTCTGACTAACTTCCTGCCTGACCCCCAGTTTACCCACTGTGGTGAGGAGTGGCCTAATAAATAGCACCCTTAGCTCCCCCTGGAGGCCCGACTGTGAAATGTATTGGTGTATGTGATACCTGGTCAGATGAACTCCTTCAGTGCCATCAGACGTACCATAGCCCCCCTTAGCGGCGGAGCCACAGTACTGCAATGACCAGGACTCTGGGGCACTGCACTTGTCTTTCTGGTGCCAAATAAAGTTACACTATGTAGTAGGGTTGAGCTAAACGGATCGGACATTTTCATAAATCGCAGACTTTCGGCAAAGTCGGGTTTCGTGAAACCCGACACGATCCCAGCGAGGGATCGGCCATGCTGTCGGCGATCTTCGCGCCAAAGTTGCGTTTCGTATGACGCTTTCAGCGCCATTTCTCAGCCAATGAAGGAGGACGCAGAGTGTGGGCAGCGTGATGACATAGGTCTTGGTCCCCAACATCTTAGAGAAGGGCATGACAGTGATTGGCTTGCTTTCTGCGGCGTCACAGGGGCTATAAAGGGGCGTGCACGCCGACCGCCATCTTACTTCTGCCGATCTGAGCATAGGGAGAGGTTGCTGCAGCTTCGTCAGAAGCAGGGATATTGTTAGGGAGGAAATATTAACCCCCAAACCGCTTGTGCTGTAGCGATTTCCACTGTCTAACACCACCTTTTCTTTGCAGGGACAGTGGAGGCTAGATTTCTGTGCATCAGCTCTGTAGCTTATAAGGCTGCCTGATAGCTGTATTGCAGTTTGTACGCCGCTGTGCAAACCAAATGCTTTTTTAAAAGCAAAAGTCCTGTTGCTCCTTTCTGCACTGTTCTATTGTTTATTTGTCCACACTTTTGTCTGCAGCAGTCCTTTTTATTGCTGGCTGCCATACTTTTCCTGAGATAATTGTAGGGAGATTGTTATTGTAGTACAGTCCCTTTTTTTAATATATCTTCCAGCCATTTTCTGCCACTAAAACTGTGTAGTGTAATACAGTGGGCCTGATTTTTCCAGCAGTCTCCCACACATAAAAAGGGAGATTTATATTGCCACTAAGTGCATCTGCGTCAGTCCTGTTTGTGGTATATCTGCCAGCCACTTTCTTTCTGCCACTTATACTGTGCAGTGTAATACAGTGGGCCTGATTTTTCCAGCAGTCTCCCACACATAAAAAGGGAGATTTATATTGCCACTAAGTGCATCTGCATCAGTTCTGTTTGTGGTATATCTGCCAGCCACTTTCTGTCACTTATACTGTGTAGTGTAATACAGTGGGCCTTATTTTTGCCGCAGTCTCCCACACATAAAAAGGGAGATTTATATTGCCACTAAGTGCATCTGCATCAGTTCTGTTTGTGGTATATCTGCCAGCCACTTTCTGCCACTTATACTGTGCAGTGTAATACAGTGGGCCTGTTTTTTGCAGCAGTCTCCCACACATAAAAAGGGAGATTTATATTGCCACTAAGTGCATCTGCATCAGTCCTGTTTGTGGTATATCTGGCAGCCACTTTCTGCCACTGAAGCTGTGTAGTGTAATACAGTGGGCCTGATTTTTCCAGCAGTCTCCCACACTTAAAAGGGAGATTTATATTGACACTAAGTGCATCAGCATCAGTCCTGTTTGTGGTATATCTGCCAGCCACTTTCTGCCACTTATACTGTGTAGTGTAATACAGTGGGCCTGTTTTTTTTTTTTTTGCAGCAGTCTCCCACACAAAAAAGGGAGATTTAAATTCTCAACAAGTTTATATACACCTTCTACCTTGTTTTACAGTACCATATAATTGTTGTTACTTTGGTTACATTTTCCCAAAAATGAGGAAGTCTGGTGGAAGAGGCCGTGGGCGGTCATTGCCAGCTGGTAATGATAGTGGTGGTGGTGGAGCATCTGGTGGTAGTGGGAAAAGCAAAATAGCACCTAAGGCTCGAGTTATTGAGACAGCGTCATCGTCTGTCTACACAAGGCCTCAAAGGCTCCCTTATCTTGGAGTAGTTAAACCGCTTTTAAAGCCGGAGCAGCAGGAAAAAGTTTTGGCTTTCCTTGCTGACTCAGCCTCTAGCACTTTCGCCTCCTCTTCTGAAAGTTCCAAATTTAAAAGCAGCGAGTCATCAGTGGGTGCTCCTGGGCAGGAACAAGTCGCTTCCTTCTGTCCTTCACCCAAACCAAAAGTGAAGGATGCGGCCGGAGACACTACAGTTTAGTCCATGGAGCTCTTTACACATACCGTGCCTTAGTTAGAAAGGGAAACTGTTAACAGCCCATTACAAGATGAATCGGACATAGAGTGCACAGATGCACAGCCACAGCTAAATTATTATGCTGTTCCATTGACTCATATCACTACATTGCCCTCGCAGTGTACTGAGCCAGAATCTGACCCTGATGAGACTATGGTGCCCCGTCCCGAATGCTATAGCACCTTAAACGGTGACACAGAGGAAGGTGCACAGGACATTGAAGAGGAGGTGATAGATGACCCAGTTTTTGACCCAGATTGGCAGCCATTGGGGGAACAGGGTGCCAGTGGCAGTAGCTCAGAAGCGGAGGAGGATGAGCCGCAGCAGGCATCAACATTGCAACAGCTTTCATCTGGCAGGCCCATATCAGGCCAAAAACGTGTGTCAAAAACAAAACCAGTTTTAGGACAGCGTGGCCATCTGGTGAAAGTAGCACAGCATGCAATGCCTGAAAAGGTATTCGATAGTAGGAAGAGTGCAGTGTGGCAATTTTTTAACCAAGATCCGAATGATCAGTGCAAAGTTCTCTGTAAGAAATGCTCAAAGACCTTTAGCAGAGGGCAGAATGTCAAAAATTTAAATACAACGTGCATACGTAGACATTTAACCAGCATGCACTTGCAAGCCTGGACTAACTACCAAACGTCCCGTTACATTGGTGCACCTGCTCTGAATGAAGGTAGTCAGCAACGCTACATTGCTTCCCTCATTGTAAGCCCACCGTTTAGGACACCACCTGCAGCAAATGCGGAGGTATCGTTGCAAGGCCAAAGCAGTCAGGGAATCACAAGGTTTTTGGTAGTATAGAAAAGTAGGAGACAAAAAAAAGCGCAAACAGGGTCTTATCCTCAGGATTGATTCTAATCAATTATGAGAGAACTGCTCATCTGGTGGTACACAGTAAAGTCGTGTAGTTTGTCAGCTGCTGCAGATCCACAGGTCGGCGCTGCGACCTCTTAGAGACGTTATAATAGATGAATGTGGATAAAATCCGCGCTGCTGCGACAAATAATGGATCCAGATATAGTTATAAGGTGTTCGGGTGGTTTATTCAACGAGTTTCGAAGCTCATGGCTTCTTCTTCAGGAAGTTTCCACACAGAGATAAGGTTTTTGGTAGGAAACACTGTATGTAGGTCAACATCAAGAATACCATCACCAACCCTCTCTCAATCCGCCATGTCCACCACCACCGCTGCTTGTTCCACCATATGCAGCTCTCCAGTCCAGCTCACCCTACAAGAGACTCTCGTTAGGAAAAGGAAGTACTCATCCTCACATCCGCGTGCACAGGGTTTGAACACCCACATTGCTAGACTAATCGCGTTAGAGATGATACCCTACCAGTTCGTTGAAAGCGAAGCTTTCAAAGCCCTGATGGCCTACGCAGTACCAAGCTATGACCTACCCAGTCGACACTTCTTTGCAAGAAAAGCCATCCCAGCCCTCCACCAGCATGTCAAAGACCACATTGTCCATGCACTCAGGCAATCAGTCAGTAGAAAGGTGCACCTCACAACAGATGCATGGACCAGTAGGCATGGCCAGGGACGTTACGTGTCCATCATGGCGCACTGGGTTAATGTGGTGGATGCAGGGTACACAGGGGACAGCCATAGTGGGACAGTTTTTCCTAGCCCACGGTCTAGGAAACAGTTGGCAGTAGGCGTTCGACACCCCTCCTCCTCCTCCAGAAGCGAAAGCTCTTCCACAGAGCGCAGTCACCCTACCACTCCATCCGCAGCTGCTAGAGTTGCACACGAGGTGTCCCATTATGGAACAGCTAGTGGTAAACGTCAGCAGGCTGTGTTGGAAATTAAGTGTTTGGATGACAACAGACACACCGCGGAAGTTCTGGCAGAGTTCTTGCAGCAAGAAACTCATTCATGGCTTGGCAGTGTACATCTTGAGGCAGGCAAGGTAGTCAGTGATAACGGAAGGAATTTTATGGCTGCCATTAGGGTTGAGCGACTTTCATTTTTTTAAGATCGAGTAGGGTTTTGGGAAACCCGATTTTGTCCAGAGTCGAGTCGAGTGCAGTCGGCCGATTATCGCTAAAAGTCGGGGATCGACCGAAACACGAAACCCAATGCAAGTCAATGGGGAAGCATAGTCGGCAGTGAGTGGAGGCCAGGAAAACACCTACAGTGCCCATTTTAATGCCAAAAACATCCATTCTTGTTTCTGAAGCTTGCCAATCTTAATTAACTGTATAATAATAGTTGGGCATAGGGAATTGGGGGAAAGTTGTGGGGGGAGTAGGGCTGGCTCAAGTTTTTCGTGGGCCCAGGAAATGCGGACTACGTCACGGCGGTGTTGCAGGGAAAGGTAAGTATTTAAAAGTTGCAAGTGCTGTGATCCTGAGCAAGCAGGGGGGGGGCCCACTCGTTCGCATTGCCACTGGCACAGGGCCCCTCAAAGTACGGCGGTGTGTTTGCATGGCGGGGGCGCCTCCCACCAGCAGCGACACTTTTGCGTACTCTGAGGGGCCCTGTGCCAGTGACGTCGCCAACGAGTATGCCCCCCCACCTGATGAAGGAACCTGCACTTTCATCTGCACCTTCCTCTTTGTCCCTGTGTAAGGTGGTATAACATGCGGGAAGGGGAACCTTACTTTCAGCAGGGACAGATTCTGGCTGTGTAGAGTACAAGGGGAATGTAGTGGTCTAGGTCAATGTACCAGCAGACTCATTTAGCAGTGGCTGGGCAATGGGCAGGATGAGGAGGAAACAGATATAGGGCCAAAGAATAAAGTAGGCTACATGCAGTTCAAAATTGGTAACAGGACTAAACAGGCGGCATTGCTTTGTTCAGTGGAGTAGCAAACCCAAGAGCAGCAGACACTGTTTCAAGGGCCTAACCACACTAGTAGGCCAAATGCAGTTTAATATCTGATAGTATAGGGCGAAAGCCAGAATGTGGAAGCTCAGCTTTGTTCAGTTGAGGACAACACCAGGGAGGGGCAGACACCTTTAGTAGGCCGGAAAAGCCTATTGCATTTTTTAAAATGGTAATTTGGAGCAGAAGGTTGAAGCTCAGCTTTATTTAGTTGAGGGCAACACCAGGCAGGGGCACACAGACAGACACCTTTAGTAGGCCGGAAAAGCCTATTGCATTTTTCAAAATGGTAATTTGGAGCAGAAGGTTGAAGCTCAGCTTTATTTAGTTGAGGGCAACACCAGGGAGGGGCAGAAGCCGTTAGTAGGCCCTAACCACCATTTTTTTTTTTAAACCACTTAATGAGAGCCGGAAGGTTGAAGCTCAGCTTTATTTAGTTGAGGGCAACACCAGGGAGGGGCAGAAGCCGTTAGTAGGCCCTAACCACCATTTTTTTTTTTTAAAACCACTTAATGAGAGCCGGAAGGTTGAAGCTCAGCTTTATTTAGTTGAGGACAACACCAGGGAGGGGCACACAGACAGACACCTTTTGTAGGCCTGAAAAGCCTATTGCATTTTTCAAAATGGTAATTTGGAGCAGAAGGTTGAAGCTCAGCTTTATTTAGTTGAGGGCAACACCAGGGAGGGGCAGAAGCCGTTAGTAGGCCCTAACCACCATTTTTTTTTTTAAAACCACATAATGAGAGCCGGAAGGTTGAAGCTCAGCTTTATTTAGTTGAGGACAACACCAGGGAGGGGCAGAAGCCGTTAGTAGGCCCTAACCACCATTTTTTTTTTTAAAACCACATAATGAGAGCCGGAAGGTTGAAGCTCAGCTTTATTTAGTTGAGGACAACACCAGGGAGGGGCACACAGACAGACACCTTTAGTAGGCCGGAAAAGCCTATTGCATTTTTCAAAATGGTAATTTGGAGCAGAAGGTTGAAGCTCAGCTTTATTTAGTTGAGGGCAACACCAGGGAGGGGCAGAAGCCGTTAGTAGGCCCTAACCACCATTTTTTTTTTTTAAAACCACTTAATGAGAGCCGGAAGGTTGAAGCTCAGCTTTATTTAGTTGAGGACAACACCAGGCAGGGGCACACAGACAGACACCTTTAGTAGGCCTGAAAAGCCTATTGCATTTTTCAAAATGGTAATTTGGAGCAGAAGGTTGAAGCTCAGCTTTATTTAGTTGAGGGCAACACCAGGGAGGGGCAGAAGCCGTTAGTAGGCCCTAACCACCATTTTTTTTTTTTAAACCACATAATGAGAGCCGGAAGGTTGAAGCTCAGCTTTATTTAGTTGAGGACAACACCAGGGAGGGGCACACAGACAGACACCTTTAGTAGGCCTGAAAAGCCTATTGCATTTTTCAAAATGGTAATTTGGAGCAGAAGGTTGAAGCTCAGCTTTATTTAGTTGAGGGCAACACCAGGGAGGGGCAGAAGCCGTTAGTAGGCCCTAACCACCATTTTTTTTTTTAAAACCACATAATGAGAGCCGGAAGGTTGAAGCTCAGCTTTATTTAGTTGAGGACAACACCAGGGAGGGGCACACAGACAGACACCTTTTGTAGGCCTGAAAAGCCTATTGCATTTTTCAAAATGGTAATTTGGAGCAGAAGGTTGAAGCTCAGCTTTATTTAGTTGAGGGCAACACCAGGGAGGGGCAGAAGCCATTAGTAGGCCCTAACCACCATTTTTTTTTTTAAAACCACATAATGAGAGCCGGAAGGTTGAAGCTCAGCTTTATTTAGTTGAGGACAACACCAGGGAGGGGCAGAAGCCGTTAGTAGGCCCTAACCACCATTTTTTTTTTTAAAACCACATAATGAGAGCCGGAAGGTTGAAGCTCAGCTTTATTTAGTTGAGGACAACACCAGGGAGGGGCAGAAGCCGTTAGTAGGCCCTAACCACCATTTTTTTTTTTAAAACCACATAATGAGAGCCGGAAGGTTGAAGCTCAGCTTTATTTAGTTGAGGACAACACCAGGGAGGGGCACACAGACAGACACCTTTTGTAGGCCTGAAAAGCCTATTGCATTTTTCAAAATGGTAATTTGGAGCAGAAGGTTGAAGCTCAGCTTTATTTAGTTGAGGGCAACACCAGGGAGGGGCAGAAGCCGTTAGTAGGCCCTAACCACCATTTTTTTTTTTAAAACCACATAATGAGAGCCGGAAGGTTGAAGCTCAGCTTTATTTAGTTGAGGACAACACCAGGGAGGGGCAGAAGCCGTTAGTAGGCCCTAACCACCATTTTTTTTTTTAAAACCACATAATGAGAGCCGGAAGGTTGAAGCTCAGCTTTATTTAGTTGAGGACAACACCAGGGAGGGGCAGAAGCCGTTAGTAGGCCCTAACCAAAGTTGAAGGCCAAATGCAGTTCAATTTCTGATACTATAGGCCGAAAGCCAGAAGGTGGAAGTTCCGATTTAGACAGTGGAGGACAATTTGAATTAGGGACTGCAGACAGACTTAGTAGGCTGTCCCCTGTGGACCATGCATCCACCACATTAACCCATTGCGCCGTAATGGACACGTAATCTTCCGTGGCCATGCCTACAGGTCCATGCGTCTGTTGTCAGGTGCACCTTTGTACTCACAGATTGCCAGAGTGCATGGACAATGCGGTCTTCTACATGCTGGTGGAGGGTTGGGATGGCTTTTCTCGCAAAAGAAGTGTCGACTGGTTAGCTTGTAGCGTGGTACAGCGTAGTCCATCATGGCCTTATTAATAGTAAATAAAATATATAACTAGGCTCTATGAACTTTTAAATAGGTTCCAGGGGTACACGGGCAGCATTGGTGTGGTCAGTGGAGGAGTATTGCAAGTAGGGGCTGCAGACAGGCTATCAAAGGCCTAAAATAACAAACAGTAGGCAGTCATGGCAGTTTTACATCGGTTACATGGATACACAGGCAGGCACTCCAGGCAGCATTGTGGTCAGTGGAGGAGTATTGCAAGTAGGGGCCGCAGACAGGCTATCAAAGGCCTAAAATAACAAACAATAGGCTCATGGCAGTTTTACAGCGGTTACATGGATACACGGGCAGGCAGCTTGGTGGTCAGTGGAGGAGTATTTAAAGTAGGGACCGCAGACAGGCTATCAAAGGCCTAAAATAACAAACAATAGGCTCATGGCAGTTTTACAGCGGTTACATGGATACACGGGCAGGCAGCTTGGTGGTCAGTGGAGGAGTATTTAAAGTAGGGACCGCAGACAGGCTTCAAAGGCCTAACATAAGAAAATGGGCTGGCTGTAGGCACTTTATAATTGGTTCCAGGGGTACACGGGCAGCAGTGGTCTGGTCAGTGGAGGAGTATTTAAAGTAGGGACCGCAGACAGGCTATCAAAGGCCTAACATAACAAACAATAGGCTCATGGCAGTTTCACAGCGGTTACATGGATACACGGGCAGGCAGCTTGGTGGTGGTGAGTGGAGGAGTATTTAAAGTAGGGACCGCAGACAGGCTTCAAAGGCCTAACATAAGAAAATGGGCTGGCTGTAGGCACTTTATAATTGGTTCCAGGGGTACACGGGCAGCAGTGGTCTGGTCAGTGGAGGAGTATTTAAAGTAGGGACCGCAGACAGGCTTCAAAGGCCTAACATAAGAAAATGGGCTGGCTGTAGGCACTTTATAATTGGTTCCAGGGGTACACGGGCAGCAGTGGTCTGGTCAGTGGAGGAGTATTTAAAGTAGGGACCGCAGACAGGCTATCAAAGGCCTAACATAACAAACAATAGGCTCATGGCAGTTTCACAGCGGTTACATGGATACACGGGCAGGCAGCTTGGTGGTCAGTGGAGGAGTATTTAAAGTAGGGACCGCAGACAGGCTATCAAAGGCCTAAAATAACAAACAATAGGCTCATGGCAGTTTTACAGCGGTTACATGGATACACGGGCAGGCAGCTTGGTGGTCAGTGGAGGAGTATTTAAAGTAGGGACCGCAGACAGGCTATCAAAGGCCTAAAATAACAAACAATAGGCTCATGGCAGTTTTACAGCGGTTACATGGATACACGGGCAGGCAGCTTGGTGGTCAGTGGAGGAGTATTTAAAGTAGGGACCGCAGACAGGCTTCAAAGGCCTAACATAAGAAAATGGGCTGGCTGTAGGCACTTTATAATTGGTTCCAGGGGTACACGGGCAGCAGTGGTCTGGTCAGTGGAGGAGTAATTAAAGTAGGGACCGCAGACAGGCTATCAAAGGCCTAACATAACAAACAATAGGCTCATGGCAGTTTCACAGCGGTTACATGGATACACGGGCAGGCAGCTTGGTGGTGGTGAGTGGAGGAGTATTTAAAGTAGGGACCGCAGACAGGCTTCAAAGGCCTAACATAAGAAAATGGGCTGGCTGTAGGCACTTTATAATTGGTTCCAGGGGTACACGGGCAGCAGTGGTCTGGTCAGTGGAGGAGTATTTAAAGTAGGGACCGCAGACAGGCTTCAAAGGCCTAACATAAGAAAATGGGCTGGCTGTAGGCACTTTATAATTGGTTCCAGGGGTACACGGGCAGCAGTGGTCTGGTCAGTGGAGGAGTATTTAAAGTAGGGACCGCAGACAGGCTATCAAAGGCCTAACATAACAAACAATAGGCTCATGGCAGTTTCACAGCGGTTACATGGATACACGGGCAGGCAGCTTGGTGGTCAGTGGAGGAGTATTTAAAGTAGGGACCGCAGACAGGCTATCAAAGGCCTAAAATAACAAACAATAGGCTCATGGCAGTTTTACAGCGGTTACATGGATACACGGGCAGGCAGCTTGGTGGTCAGTGGAGGAGTATTGCAAGTAGGGGCCGCAGACAGGCTATCAAAGGCCTAAAATAACAAACAATAGGCTCATGGCAGTTTTACAGCGGTTACATGGATACACAGGCAGCTTGGTGGTGAGTGGAGGAGTAGTGCAAGGAGTGTCTGTCCCAGTACTCCCAAAATATAAATAGATGTTAATGTCTCGCAAAACAACCAAAACAAAAAAAAAAGGTGGCATACTTAGGTACAGGGGTGGGCTCATCTACTGAGTTTCTGACATAGTAATTTGGCAGTAACTATTTAATGGTGCCAATATAGGACACAGACACAGACTACTTTAAGTTGCATCATAGATGTCTACAAATTTGTATTGTCAGTGCCAGACATTGAATGATGTCAGCGAATAGACTAAAGATTGGTGGAGCTGTGCGACATAATTTTGCACGTGGTAGAGCACATTTTGAGCTGGGGTAGGGGGGAACTCTCTTGAGGCCGGCGGGACCGCCCCAGGGCCCCTCATGTTACAATGGTGTGTCTGACGTTGGGTGCGCACCACCACCGCCAGAGACACTACATTGTACTATGAGGGACCCAGTAGCAATGCCGTCAACCAAAAGCGAGCACACCCACCTCTTCAGACAAACAGCAGTCTCACGGGTGCTTGCGCCAAGTCGCGATACCACGGCCCCGTGTGGGGAGTTTTGCCATTTAGGGAGGTGTAAACATGTCGTATGCTGTACAATCAGCTGCAGCAAATTAGACATTAGAAAAGTAATTCACAGGCAAGAGCTTTTCATAGGAAAGCTAGGTGTCGGCCGGGCAAGGTGGGGCAAAAGATTTCGAAATCCAGTTGTGGTTCATTTTAATGAATGTTAGATCGTCAACATTTTGGGTAGCCAGACGAGTCCTTTTTTCGGTTAATATTGAACCTGCAGCACTGAATACTCTTTCTGATAGGACACTTGCTGCCGGGCAAGCAAGCTCCTGCAATGCATATTCTGCCAATTCTGGCCAGGTGTCTAATTTGGAGGCCCAGTAATCAAATGGGAATGACGGTTGAGGGAGAACATCGATAAGGGATGAAAAATAGTTAGTAACCATACTGGACAAATGTTGTCTCCTGTCACTTTCAATTGATGCAGCAGTACCTGTCCTGTCTGCGGTCATAGCAAAATCACTCCACAACCTGGTCAGAAAACCCCTCTGTCCAACGCCACTTCTGATGTGTGCACCCCTAACACTCCTAGTCTGCTGCCCCCTGGAGCTCGTGTGAGAACGATCACGTGCGCTGTGTGCTGGGAATGCCTGAAGCAAACGGTCAACAAGAGTTGATTGTTTGGTTGCTAATATTAGTTCCAAGTTCTCATGTGGCATAATATTTTGCAATTTGCCTTTATAGCGTGGATCAAGGAGGCAGGCCAACCAGTAATCGTCATCGTTCATCATTTTCGTAATGCGTGTGTCCCTTTTTAGGATACGTAAGGCATAATCTGCCATGTGGGCCAAAGTTCCAGTTGTCAAATCTCCGGTTGTGATTGGTTGAGGGGCAGTTGCAGGCAAATCTACGTCACTTGTGTCCCTCAAAAAACCAGAACCCGGCCGTGACACGCAACCAAATTCCTGTGCCCCCGGGAAAGGTTCGGCATTAAAAATATACTCATCCCCATCATCCTCCTCGTCCTCCACCTCCTCTTCGCCCGCTACCTCGTCCTGTACACTGCCCTGACCAGACAATGGCTGACTGTCATCAAGGCTTTCCTCTTCCTCTGGTGCAGACGCCTGCTCCTTTATGTGCGTCAAACTTTGCATCAGCAGACGCATTAGGGGGATGCTCATGCTTATTACGGCGTTGTCTGCACTAACCAGCCGTGTGCATTCCTCAAAGCACTGAAGGACTTGACACATGTCTTGTATCTTAGACCACTGCACACCTGACAACTCCATGTCTGCCATCCTACTGCCTGCCCGTGTATCCTCCCACAAATAAATAACAGCACGCCTCTGTTCGCACAGTCTCTGAAGCATGTGCAGTGTTGAGTTCCACCTTGTTGCAACGTCTATGATTAGGCGATGCTGGGGAAGGTTCAAAGACCGCTGATAGGTCTGCATACGGCTGGCGTGTACAGGCGAACGTCGGATATGTGAGCAAAGTGCACGCACTTTGAGGAGCAGGTCGGAGAACCCAGGATAAGTTTTCAATAAGCACTGCACCACCAGGTTTAAGGTGTGAGCCAGGCAAGGAATGTGTTTCAGTTGGGAAAGGGAGATGGCAGCCATGAAATTCCTTCCGTTATCACTCACTACCTTGCCTGCCTCAAGATCTACTGTGCCCAGCCACGACTGCGTTTCTTGTTGCAAGAACTCGGACAGAACTTCCGCGGTGTGTCCATTGTCGCCCAAGCACTTCATAGCCAATACAGCCTGCTGACGCTTGGCAGTAGCTGGCCCATAATGGGACAACTGGTGTGCAACAGTGTCATCTGCCGATGGAGTGGTTGGCAGACTGCGTTCTGTGGAAGAGCTGTAGCTTCTGCAGGAGGACGAGGAGGAGGAGGAGGAGGGGGTGCGAACGCCTACAGCCAACTGTTTCCTAGACCGTGGGCTAGGCACAACTGTCCCTAAATTGATGTCGCCTGTGGACCCTGCATCCACCACATTCACCCAGTGTGCCGTGATGGACACATAACGTCCCTGGCCATGCCTACTGGTCCATGCATCTGTAGTCAGGTGCACCTTTGTACTCACAGATTGCCTGAGTGCATGGACGATGCGCTGTTTAACATGCTGGTGCAGGGCTGGGATGGCTTTTCTGGAAAAAAAGTGTCGACTGGGTAGCTCGTATCGTGGTTCAGCGTACTCCATCAGGGCTTTGAAAGCTTCGCTTTCAACTAACCGGTAGGGCATCATCTCTAACGAGATTAGTCTAGCTATGTGGGCGTTAAAACCCTGTGTACGCGGATGCGAGGATAAGTACTTCCTTTTTCTAACCAGAGTCTCATGTAGGGTGAGCTGGACTGGAGAGCTGGAGATCGTGGAACTTTCGGGTGTGCCGGTGTACATGGCAGACTGAGAGACGGTTGGAGACGGTATTGTTTCCGCCGGTGCCCTAGATGCAATATTTCCTCCTACAAAACTGGTGATTCCCTGACCCTGACTGCTTTTGGCTGGCAAAGAAACCTGCACAGATACTGCCGGTGGTGCGGAAAATGGTGGCCTTACAGTGACGGAAGGGATGTTGCGTTGCTGACTAGCTTCATTGGCCGAGGGTGCTACAACCTTGAGGGACGTTTGGTAGTTAGTCCAGGCTTGAAAATGCATGGTGGTTAAGTGTCTATGCATGCAACTAGTATTTAGACTTTTCAGATTCTGACCTCTGCTTAAGCTAGTTGAACATTTTTGACAGATGACTTTGCGCTGATCAGTTGGATGTTGTTTAAAAAAATGCCAGACTGCACTCTTCCTAGACTCGGATCCCTTTTCAGGGATTGCAGACTGAGCTTTAACCGGATGGCAACGCTGTGCTCCAACAGGTTTTGGCTTTGACACGCGTTTTGGTCCAGATACGGGCCCGGCAGATGGAACCTGTTGCGATGTTGATGCCTGCTGCGGCCCCTCCTCCACCTCCGCTTCTGAACTACTGCCGCCTGCACCCTGTTCCCCCAATGGCTGCCAATCGGGGTCAATAACTGGGTCATCTATTACCTCCTCTTCGAGCTCGTGTGCAACTTCGTCTGTGTCACTGTGTCGGTCGGTGGTATAGCGTTCGTGGCGGGGCAACATAGTCTCATCAGGGTCTGATTGTGGATCTGTACCCTGAGAGGGCAATGTGGTGGTCTGAGTCAAAGGAGCAGCATAGTACTCTGGCTGTGGCTGTGCATCAGTGCACTCCATGTCAGAATATACTTGTAATGGGCATGGCCTGTTAAATGTTTCACTTTCTAAGCCAGGGACGGTATGTGTAAAGAGCTCCATGGAGTGACCCGTTGTGTCGCCTGCTGCATCCTTCTCTCTTGTTGTAGTTTTTGCTGAGGAGGACAAGGAAGCGACTTGTCCCTGACCGTGAACATCCACAAGCGACGCGCTGCTTTTACATTTACCAGTTTCGGAAGAGGAGGCAAAAGAGCTAGAGGCTGAGTCTGCAATGTAAGCCAAAACTTGCTGTTGCTGCTCCGCCTTTAAAAGCAGTTTTCCTACTCCCAGAAAAGAGAGCGTTCGAGGCCTTGTGTAGCCTGACGACGAAACTGGCTCCACAGCTCCAGACTTAGGTGGAATATTTTTATCCCCACGACCACCTGATGCTCCACTACCACTACCATCATTACCAGCTGACAATGAACGCCCACGACGACCTCTTGCACCAGACTTCCTCATTGTTTTAAAATCTTAACCAAAGTAACTTTATTTGTTGCTGTCAAACAACTTACACGGTGAGCTATAACTTCAGTATGATTTCAATATCCCTTAACAGGTTGGTGAGACCACAAGGAAAATCAGGCACAATGTTACACACTCTGTTTTCTGTGGCACAAAATCACAGAGATGACACACACGCAGGACTGTCACTCAAGCACTAATGTCAATATTAATCTCCCACCTAATTTATTTATTTTTTTTTCTCAGGGAGACTTTAGAAACCAAATAATATTAAAAAAAAAAAAAAAAAAAGGCTTTCTATGGCCCACAATTAGAGAGAGAGAGGTGGCACAACCAGGAGTCAAGACTGGCGCACAAGCTGAAAGGGCAATATTACTCTCCCACTGTTTTTTATGTTTTTTTTGTTTTTTTCAGGGAGACTTTAGAAACCAAATAATATTAAAAAAACCAAAAAAAAAAAAGGCTTTCTATGGCCCACTGAATGAGAGGGAGAGAGGTGGCACACCCAGGATTCAAGACTGGCACACAAGCTGAAAGGGCAATATTACTCTCCCACTGTTTTTTTAGGTTTTTTTTTTTTTTTCAGGGAGACTTTAGAAACCAAATAATATTAAAAAAAAAAAAAAAAAAAAAAAATAGGCTTGCTATAGCCCACTGAATGAGAGATAGCACACACAGCAGTGGCACACAAGCCCTGACTGAGGCCAATATTTTTCTCCCACTGATTGATGTAGTGTTTTTGTGTTGAGGTAGAATTTAGAACACAAATCACGGAAAAAATAAATAGGCTTTCTATGGCCCACTGAATGAAAGGGAGAGAGGTGGCACACCCAGGAGTCAAGACTGGCACACAAGCTGAAAGGGCAATATTACTCTCCCACTGTTTTTTTATGTATTTTTTGTTTTTTCAGGGAGACTTTAGAAACCCAATAATATTTAAAAAAAAAAATAAATAGGCTTTCTATGGCCCACTGAATGAGAGGGAGAGAGGTGGCACACCCAGGAGTCAAGACTGGCACACAAGCTGAAAGGGCAATATTATTCTCCCACTGTTTTTTTAGGTTTTTTTTTTTTTTTTCAGGGAGAATTAGAAACCAAATAATATTAAAAAAATAAAATAAATAGGCTTTCTATGGCCCACTGAATGAGAGGGAGAGAGGTGGCACACCCAGGAGTCAAGACTGGCACACAAGCTGAAAGGGCAATATTACTCTCCCACTGTTTTTTTAGGTTTTTTTTTTTTTTTCAGGGAGACTTTAGAAACCAAATAATATTAAAAAAAAAAAAAAAAAAAAAAAAAAATAGGCTTGCTATAGCCCACTGAATGAGAGATAGCACACACAGCAGTGGCACACAAGCCCTGACTGAGGCCAATATTTTTCTCCCACTGATTGATGTAGTGTTTTTGTGTTGAGGTAGAATTTAGAACACAAATCACGGAAAAAATAAATAGGCTTTCTATGGCCCACTGAATGAAAGGGAGAGAGGTGGCACACCCAGGAGTCAAGACTGGCACACAAGCTGAAAGGGCAATATTACTCTCCCACTGTTTTTTTATGTATTTTTTGTTTTTTCAGGGAGACTTTAGAAACCCAATAATATTTAAAAAAAAAAATAAATAGGCTTTCTATGGCCCACTGAATGAGAGGGAGAGAGGTGGCACACCCAGGAGTCAAGACTGGCACACAAGCTGAAAGGGCAATATTATTCTCCCACTGTTTTTTTAGTTTTTTTTTTTTTTTTTCAGGGAGAATTAGAAACCAAATAATATTAAAAAAAATAAATAAATAGGCTTTCTATGGCCCACTGAATGAGAGGGAGAGAGGTGGCACACCCAGGAGTCAAGACTGGCACACAAGCTGAAAGGGCAATATTACTCTCCCACTGTTTTTTTAGGTTTTTTTTTTTTTTTCAGGGAGACTTTAGAAACCAAATAATATTAAAAAAAAAAAAAAAAAAATAGGCTTGCTATAGCCCACTGAATGAGAGATAGCACACACAGCAGTGGCACACAAGCCCTGACTGAGGCCAATATTTTTCTCCCACTGATTGATGTAGTGTTTTTGTGTTGAGGTAGATTTTAGAACACAAATCACGGAAAAAATAAATAGGCTTTCTATGGCCCACTCAGTGAGAGATGGCACACACAGGGATGGCACTGTAGCAGAAATGCCAATCTTAATCTCCCACAAAAAAAAAACAAAACAAAACAAAAAAAAAAACTGTCCTACAATTACTATCTCCCTGCAGTAATGTAAGCCAGGTATGGCAGGCAGCAATAGGAGTGGACTGATGCACAAATTAAATAAAAAGTGTGGACAAACAAAAAAGATAGCTGTGCAGAAAGGAAGGAACAAGAGGATATGTGCTTTGAAAAAAGCAGTTGGTTTCCACAGTGGCGTACACACAGCAATACAGCTATCACGGAGCCTTCTAGGGCAGCCCAATGAGCTACAGCGCTGAGGGAAAAAAAAATAGCTTCCACAGTCCCTGCACACCGAAGGTGGTGTTGGACAGTGGAAATCGCTGCAGCACAAGCGGTTTGGTGGTTAGTGGACCCTGCCTAACGCTCTCCCTGCTTCTGACGAAGCGGCAGCAACCTGTCCCTAAGCTCAGATCAGCAGCAGTAAGATGGCGGTCGGCGGGAACGCCCCTTTATAGCCCCTGTGACGCCGCAGACAGCAAGCCAATCACTGCAATGCCCTTCTCTAAGATGGTGGGGACCAGGATCTATGTCATCACGCTGCCCACACTCTGCGTTCACCTTCATTGGCTGAGAAATGGCGCTTTTCGCGTCATTGAAACGCGACTTTGGCGCGAAAGTCGCGTACCGCATGGCCGACAAGCACAGGGGTCGGATCGGGTTTCATGAGACGCCGACTTAGCCAAAAGTCGGCGACTTTTGAAAATGATCGACCCGTTTCGCTCAACCCTAGCTGCCATAGCCCTTTCAGAACTGAAACACATACCTTGCCTGGCTCACACCTTAAACCTGGTGGTGCAGTGCTTCCTGAAAAGTTATACGGGGTTACCATCCCGGCTCCTGAAGGTGCGAAGACTTTACTCGCACATCCGCCGGTCACCCGTACACTCTAGCCGTATGCAGAACCATCAGCGATCGTTGAAGCTTCCCCAGCACCGCCTAATAATCGACGTTGCAACAAGGTGGAACTCCACACTGCACATGCTTCAGAGGCTGTGCGAACAGAGGCGTGCTGTAATGTATTTGTGGGAAGATACACATACACGGGCAGGCAGTTGGATGGCAGACAAGGAGTTGTCAGGTGTGCAGTGGTCGAAGCTACAAGACCTCTGTCAAGTCCTTCAGTGTTTTGAGGATTGCACACGGCTGGTAAGTGCAGATGACGCCATCCTAAGCATGAGCATCCCACTAATGCGTCTGCTGATGCAAAGTTTGATGCACATTAAGGAGCAGGCGTCTGCAGCCGAGGAGGAGGGAAGCTTTGATGACAGTCAGCCATTGTCTGCTCATGGAACTCTCCTGGACGAGGTGGCGGACGAAGAGGAGGAGGAGGATGATGGGGATGAATATTTATGGGAGGAGGAAGCTTCTCATGGGGCAATAGAAACTGGTGGCGTTGCAAGGTCAGGTACAGGGTTTTTGCGGGAGACAAGTGATGTTGATTTGCCAGAAAGTGCTCCTCAACCCAGCACAAGCAGTGATTTGACAACTGGAACATTGGCCCACATGGCAGATTATGCCTTGCATATCCTAAAAAAGGACCCCCGCATTATCAAAATGATGACCGATGACGATTACTGGTTGGCCTGCCTCCTGGATCCACGCTATAAAGGGAAATTGCAAAATATCATGCCACATGAGAACCTTGAGCAAATTTTGGCTACCAAACAAGCAACTCTTGTAGTCTGTTTGGTTCAGACATTCCCAGCACACAGCGGCGGTGATGGTTCTCACACGAGCTGCAGGGGGCAACATAGCAACATAGCAGAGGTGTTAGAGGTGCACAAATCAGAAGTGGCGTTGGACAGAGGGGTTTTATGACCAGGTTGTGGAGTGATTTTGCAATGACCGCAGACACGACAGGTACTGTTGCATCAATTCAAAATGACAGGAGACAACATTTGTCCAGTATGGTTACGAACTATTTTTCCTCCCTTATCGATGTTCTCCCTCACACGTCATTCCCCTTTGATTACTGGGCATCTAAAATAGACACCTGGCCTGAATTGGCAGAATATGCATTACAGGAGCTCACTTGCCCAGCTGCTAGTGTGCTATCAGAAAGAGTATTCAGTGCTGCTGGTTCAATACTGACCGAAAAAAGGACTCGTCTGGCTACCCAAAATGTTGATGATCTAACCTTCATTAAAATGAACCAATCATGGATTTCTAATTATTTTGCCCCACCTTCCCCTGCTGACACGTAGCTTTCCTATTAAAAGGTCTTGCTTTTGGACTCCTCTTACTGACTGCTCCAATTCCTCCATTTTCAGCTGCTGAATGTCCACCATAGGCTATTTTTACACCTCCCTAAATGGGCTGACTCCCCCCTCGGGGCCGTGGTCATCACTTGGCGCAAGCACCCTTGCGAGTGCCGTTTGCCTGGACCGGTGGGTGTGCCCACTTTTGGCCGACGGCACCGGCACAGGGTCCCTCATAGTACAATGAAGTGTCTCTGGTGGTGGTGGTGCACACCCAAGGTCAGACACACCATTGTAATATGAGTGGCCCTGGGCCATTACTGCCGCCCACGAGAGAGTGTCCCCCCCAGCTCAAACAGTGCTCTACCACTTGCAAAACTTACCTCTCACTGCTCCACCACTGTTTAGTCTGTGCTGTTAAATCCTTCAATGGCACTGCCAATACAAATTTGTTGAAATGATAGATGATAGTAAAAATATACAGGTGCCCTGCCTTCCATTTAGACCTGTGAATACTGTGCGCGAACTACCACTGTCTGCTACTCAGCAGAGGAACCCACCCCTGTACCTAGCTTTGCCACCTGTTTATATAGGAACATTTTTTTGCAGACATTTAGCCCACTTTACTATTTTGGCCAACTTACTGTGTCAGCCACTTCTTCCAGTTGTCCTCCACCGAACAAAGCAGTGCCGCCAGTTTACTCCTGTTACCAGTTTAGAACAGCATAGAGCCTGCTTTTTTATTTTAAGCCAAGTAAGTCTGCGCCACTCCTTGCAATCATCCTCCGCTGACCAAACCAATGCTGCCTGTGTACCCCTGTAACCCATTTTAAACTGCATTGAGCCTACTTTTTTATTTTAGGCCTAGTAAGTCTGCGCCACTCCTTGCAATCGTCCTCCGCTGACCAAACCAATGCTGCCTGTGTACACCTGTAACCCATTTTAAACTGCATAGAGCCTACTTTTTTATTTTAGGCCTAGTAAGTCTGCGCCACTCCTTGCAATTGTCCTCCGCTAACCAAACCAATGCTGCCTGTGTACCCCTGTAACCCATTTTAAACGGCATGGAGCCTACTTTTTTTATTTTAGGCCTAGTAAGTCTGCGCCACTCCTTGCAATCGTCCTCCGCTGACCAAACCAATGCTGCCTGTGTACCCCTGTAACCCATTTTAAACTGCATAGAGCCTACTTTTTTATTTTAGGCCTAGTAAGTCTGTGCCACTCCTTGCAATCGTCCTCTGCTGACCAAACCAATGCTGCCTGTGTAGCCCTGTAACCCATTTTAAACTGCATTGAGCCTACTTTTTTATTTTAGGCCTAGTAAGTCTGTCTGCGCCACTCCTTGCAATCGTCCTCCGCTGACCAAACCAATGCTGCCTGTGTACCCCTGTAACCCATTTTAAACTGCATTGAGCCAACTTTTTTATTTTAATCCTACTACCTGTGTCTGTCTGCGCCACTCAATACAGCTGTCCTCCACTGAACAAAGCTGATCTTCAATCTTCAGGCTTTCGGCCTATATTTAGAATATGAAAATGCATTTGGCCTACTAGTTTGGTTGGGCCCCACTAACGGTGTCTGCCGCTCCTTGCTTTTCTCCTCCTCTGAACAAAGCTGAACTTCAATTTCCAGCATATACCAGATATTAAACTGCATTTTGCCTACTTATTTGGTTGGGCCTACTAACGGTGTCTGCTGCTCCTTGGTGTTCTCCTCCTCTGAACAAAGCTGAGCTTCAATCTTCAGGCTTTCAGCCTATATTTAGAATATGAAAATGCATTTGGCCTACTGGTTTGGTTGGGCCTAATAACGGTGTCTGCCGCTCCTTGGTGTTCTCCTCCACTGAACAAAGCTGAGCTTCAATCTTCAGGCTTTCGGCCTATATTTAGAATATGAAAATGCATTTGGCCTACTAGTTTGGTTGGGCCCTACTAACGGTGTCTGCCGCTGCTTGCTTTTCTCCTCCACTGAATAAAGATGAGCTTCAATTTTCAGCATATATCAGATATTAAACTGCATTTGGCCTACATGTTTGGTTGGGCCTACTAACGGTGTCTGCCGCTCCTTGGTGTTCTCCTCCACTGAACAAAGTTGAGCTTCAATCTTCAGGCTTTCGGCCTATATTTAGAATATGAAAATGCATTTGGCCTACTTGTTTGGTTGGGCCTAATAACGGTGTCTGCCACTCCTTGGTGTTCTCCTCCACTGAACAATGCTGAGCTTCAATCTTCTGGCTTTCGGCCTATATTTAGAGTATGAAAATGCATTTTGCCTACTAGTTTGGTTGGGCCCTACTAACGGTGTCTGCCGCTCCTTGCTTTTCTCCTCCACTGAACAAAGCTGAGCTTCAATCTTCAGGCTTTTGGCCTATATTTTGAATATGAAAATGCATTTGGCCTACTAGTTTGGTTGGGCCTACTAACGGTGTCTGCGGCTCCTTGCTTTTCTCCTCCACTAAACAAAGCAGTGCCGCCTGTTTACTCCTGTTACCAATTTTGAACTTCATTTGGCCCACTTTAATATTTGGGCCTACTAACTGTGTCTGCCACTCATTACAGTTGTCCTCCACTGAACAAAGCAATGCCGCCTGGTTAGTCCTGTTACCAATTTTGAACTGCTTTTAGCCTAGTTACTTATTTGGGCCTACTCACTGTGTCAGCCTCTCATTACAGTTGTCCTCCACTGAACAAAGCAATGCCGCCTGGCTAGTCCTGTTACCAATTTTGAACTGCATTTAGCCTCGTTACTTATTTGGGCCTACTCACTGTGTCAGCCTCTCATTACAGTTGTCCTCCACTGAACAAAGCAATGCCGCCTGGTTAGTCCTGTTACCAATTTTGAACTGCATTTAGCCTAGTTACTTATTTGGGCCTACTCACTGTGTCAGCCTCTCATTACAGTTGTCCTCCACTGAACAAAGCAATGCCACCTGGTTAGTCCTGTTACCAATTTTGAACTGCATTTAGCCCACTTTATTATTTGGGCCTATATCTGTGTTTCCTCCTCATCCTGCCCATTGCACAGCCAGTGCTAGATGAGTCTGCTGGTACATTGACCCAGACCACTATATTCCCCTTGCACTCTACACAGCCAGAATCTGACCCTGCTGAAAGTCAGGTTCCCCTTCCCGCATACTATACCACCTTACACGGGGACAAAGACGAAGGTGCAGATGAAAGTGCAGGTTCCTTCATCAGGAGGGGGGCATACTCATTGGTGACGTCACTGGCACAGGGCCCCTCATAGTACGCAAAAGTGTCTCTGCCGGTGGGAGGCGCCCCCGCCGTCAAACACACTGCCGTACTTTGAGGGGCCCTGTGCCAGTGCCAATGTGAACGAGTGTGCCCCTCCGCTTGCTTAGGATCACAGCACTTGCAGAGTTGAAATACTGACCTCTCCCTGCTCCACCGCCGTGATGTAGTCCGCGTTTCCTGGGCCCACGAAAAACTTGAGCCAGTCCTACCCCCCCACAACTTTAGCCAAATGACCCCCAATTTTCAATGCCTAACTATTATTATAAGGTAAATTAAGATTGACAAGCTTAAGTAACAAGAATGGATGTTTTGGCATTAAAATGGGCACTGTAGGTGTTTTCCTGTCCTCCACTCACTGCCGACTTTGCTTCCTCATTGACTTGCATTGGCTTTCGTGTTTCAGTCGGATCGCAATAATCGGCCGATTTCACCCGATCGCGAAACTCGACTCGATCCTAAAAAAGTAAAAGTCGCTCAACTCTACTCTATAGTGTTATAGCATGCAAATATAAATTATATGAAATTTGTATTGCATTACTGATCTAGAAAATAGGAAAAAACAAGAATAATTATCACATAAATTGGCCAATGATTCCTCTTCTGGGCTTTGGTCAGGCCCCAGTGTCAGAGTGTAATGCTAATGCCGGCATCCCTGCATGTTCCCTCATCCTCCTTCTGGCAAAGATGCTGACTTACTCACCACCGAGTTATGGCGGTGTCCTGTCATCCTGCTGCTCTGGTCCTGTGTAGGCCGCACAGGTCTCCAGGCATCATGCCTAGAGTGCAGGCTACCAAATACTTAAAGGGGTGGTGTGTGCACTTTGGAAATGTCCTCAGCCAATAGCTTTGCGGCATCAAGTATATAAGGCATGCTCCCCAGTAGGGAGGTGCTTGAACATCACCTGTAGTTTCTCTACTGTGTGTGCAACTATCACGTTGCCAGGTCCTTGTCGCAGAGTTTGTGTTTAATCCTGTACCTGTGTCCAAAGACCCGTGTAGTCCCTGAACCTGAAGCCGCATCGACGGTCCCTGAAATTGAAACTGCATCGACGGTCTCTGAATCTGAAACCACATCGGTGGTCCCTGAGCTTGAAGCCACTGTGGCAGTTCATGAACCTGAAGCCACACCATCGCTACGTTTACCCTTTGGCCACTCCAACGGTATGTGAATGTAAAGCCACTCTGGTGGTAACTGAACCCTGAAGCCACACATTTTTGAACCTCCACCATATTTGACTATAGGTACTGTGTTCTTTTCTTTGTAAGCCTCATTACAATTTCGGTAAACAGAATGAAGTGCTTTACCAAAAAGCTCTATATTGGTCTCATCTGTCCACAAGACGCATTGCCAAAAAGATTTTGACTTATGTACGTTTTGGCAAACGAAAGTCTATTTTTTTTTGTCTCTGTGTCAGCAGTGGGGTCCTCTTGGGTCTCCTGCCATAGCATTTCATTTCATTCAAAAGTTGACTGATAGTTCGCTATGACACTGATGCACCCTGAGCCTGCAGGACAGATTGAATTTCTTTGGAACTTAATTTGGGGCTGATCATCCTCTATTCACACTATCCTAAGTTGCAACTTTTCATTATTTTTTGTCTGTCGTCCATGTCAAGGGAGATTAGCTACAGTGCCATGGGTTGCAAATTTTTTAATTATGTTGCACACCGTGGACAAAGGAACATCAAGATCTCTGGAGATGAACTTGTAACCTTGAGATTGTTGATATTTTTCAACATATTTTGGTGCTCACCCTCAGAGAGATCTCTTCTCTTTCTGTTCAGCATACTTAGTTTAACACACACAGAGACACAATGCAAAGATTGAGTTAAATTGTCCCCTGTTTATCTGATTTCAAGTAACCTTAGCGTGTGAAAACTTTTGACTTTGCAGTAAGTAATAAAAATGCATTAAAACATTCTCTCATTATTCTGGCATTTGGCAAATATTAGCAATTATGGTAATCCTAATTAATTTAAAAGGGGAAAAATGTATTTTGATTTCATGTCAGATATTGAGAAAAACATGCATATGTGTCTTTTTATATAGTGTATGTAAACTTTCTCAGCGATACGCGATGGTAGAAAACAGGAACACTGTCTCTTTAAATCTTTGGTTGGTTTTTTTTACGGCGGCATAAACCAACAAGAGGTGGATAGTAAACACAACCCTTCAGGCAAAAACAGGAAAACAACAAAGAAAACAAAACAGAGTCCATAATTTTGCTAGTAGCAGCCTGCTCTGGAGCAACACAGATTTAGTCTTTCGTCCTCAAGACACAAACCACTGGAGGCCCTCTCTCCAGTCCTGCTGAACCAAGACTGCCTCTGTAGCCCAGCTATTTAAGCACGAGTCCACACTCTGGGGTGGAGATAAGGTGGACATCCTCCCACCCACTCTTTGGATGCCCACATAAAAGCCAGCCCATTATGAAAATTAGCTTAACCCCTCATGGCACTTAGTGTGCTGGAGGAAAATACTCCGGTTTTAACATCTTTGACGTCATTAAGCTCAGTACTATATATCTCCCCTACAGTACTTTACCAAAGACTTTGTCACAATATATACAGAGGGAAAAAAATTAAAGCACCAATCAAGCATTTTTTTTTATTTCACCACTGGAGTGTTGCTGAAAATCCAACTCCCCTGCCCCCTGTTTGATACTCGTCTTCCGGCATTTTCCGATTGTTTTAACTGCCGCACTCGTCCATCTCATGCAGTTTCGACTGCTCAAGTCTTTCATGGAGCGAACCTCATTCTGGCTCTCATAGACTTGTGCTGAGAGCTTGTGACATACCTTCTGACTCAGCTGACCAGTTAAAAGTTGCACTAACAAGATGGCACCACAAGATCGGAGCAGCGGCAAAAAATTGTGAATACACTGAAGGGTGATTATATGACTTGTGGAAGGGGACTTACATTTAAAACACCAGTCCAGAGGCCAAAAAAAGCATAAGCGCTGAAGTGGTGCTTTAAAAGATCTGAGAACCACTGATGACATCTAATTTAATAAAAAATATATACAAATTGCTGAGTCACTTAGGGTAACTTATAAATGTCACATATTTGTGAATCTCATATAAGGGGTGTGACTGGAGATACAAGAAGTGCAAAATAGGGTCTTGTCCGGTAACAAGGGATATGGATAGTAAAATGGTATGTTCACCTGATAGAGTTGTGAGAGTCAAAACACCTATGGAAAGTATATTAAGGTTGCTGAAGGATTACCAATGGAATATAATGCAAATGTAGAACGGAATATGGTGATAGAAATTCACATTGGCGAAAGTCCAAAAACCATCATAGACAAAGATGAGATACGAATGTGGTTTATTTCATCAACATATTTTAAGGTTTCCAATCTCTTCACCAGGACCAAATCACAATATTCTGATTGTGTTTTTGTCCTGATTAAGAGGTTGTAATCATTGAAACGTACCTATTGCTCTGTATATATAAACATTGTACTTTGAGGAAAAAAATCCCATAACTCTCTGCCAAATAAACTCTGTACTGTGCGGCAAAAAATCCTGCTGCTCTGTGCCAAATAAACCTTGTAATCTAAGGGTACTGACGAGGGGCAGTACCCCAAAACACAGTGTCTTCAAATTGAGATTCTGGTTTGGCTATTATCCTAAGTCATGTGACAAGGCTCGTTAAAGGGTCGACATTGACTGTTAGGATTGCTACTTCCAATAGGTGGCACTAGAGTTCTAGACCTCTTCCTTTTTGAAGATACAATTTGCATATTTCCCAAAGAAGCATTGCGGCTTTAAGTCTCCTCATCTCGACATGCTTAAAATGTCACTCTCCTCAAGGACAAACGATACTTCTTGGATCCCGAAAATGCTAGTATGAAAGTAATCTTTAGAGTTCAGATAAATTTTAAAATTGCAGTAAAATAGCACTTTTTGGGAAAACATTGGGACCAGATTTATTTAACACCATAATCTTGCAAGAACAAAACAGGGTCTGCAATAAATGGAGAGTGGGCCCTTCAACTCTATTGCTATGGTGGGCAAAAGGAACTTGAGTCTGACATCTCCCTAAATTTTGCCCCTTTATAAAATGATATAAGAGAAAAGGCTGCACATGTGAATGTCTCTTTACTTGCAATGCAGTACCACTTTAATTTTCTCAGAAACTAAATATGTGTTTGACCTATCAGCCTTTATCTGTATCATCCTTTTTAATGTAATGGAAATCTTTTAGTTCTTAGTTCGCACATTTGCTTCGAGCTTTGGGGCTTTCTATTATTTCACTAAGAGAAATACAGACAAAACACAATTAATATTCATTTACAGTAGAAGGCATGCATTAATTTAGTTGCAGACAACTGAAGTCAGATATTTCTCATGAAACCTTGTAGAGAGAATTGTTTGCTCAGCTAAGCAGTGAATGTAACCGGGGTTTTATCATAATTATTTCTGTTTGTCTTTCATCATTTCCATATTGACCGAGTGTCAGTTGGGGAATTGTATAGTATTTCTAAATACTGTTTTTATTAAGTACATACTGGCTGTTAAATTTATATTACATTCTCTTGTACATTATTAAAAAGAACAAAATGTGTACAGTATATTCCAATTTTTTCAGACAAAATTTTCTTCCCGTTGTAAAAATTTTGCATGCAAAGAATACTATATGGTTAATATACTTTGCAAGATCCCTCAATTCTCTGTTTGATAATGGTCTTTGTAAAGCAACCCTCCATCCTGGGACTGAAAAGTGACCCTATATTTCTCATATATAGTGACCCTGGTACCGAGTGTTTCCTTCCCACTACCCCGTCTACTCAGGTTAAACCATTACTTATCTACCTATCCTGTGATGTGGGATAGAAACAGACAGTTTCTGTTAGACGCTACAGCTCATTTTTGGGGCTCTTTTCTGCTTTATCTTACCTGTTCCCAGTGTCTGTGTTCTGATGATAAGTTGAAATCCTAGATCATGGATCTATTATCATGGATCTACCTATTCTATTGTTAAGAATAACAAATATGGGCCAAAATGTTTCTTTCTACTGTATGGACCATGAGGGGATGTTTTATACTGTATGGACCATGGGGGATGCATTATACTGTATGGACCATGGGGAATATATTATACTGTATGGACCATAGGGGGATTCTTTACAATGAATGGACCATGGGGGGATGCTTTATACTGGGTGGACCATGGGAGGATTCACTATACTGTATGGACCATGGGGGGATGCACTATACTGTATGGACCATTATGGGATGCATTATACTGTATGGACCATGACGGGATGCATTATACTGTATGGGAGATGCATTATGCTGTGAGGATCTTGGAGGGGTGAATTCATACAGTATGTATGGACCATGGGGGATGCATTATACTGTATGAACCATGGGGCATGGGGGGATGCATTACACTATATGGGCTATGAGGTGCATTATGCTGTATGGAGGACCATGTGGGGGCTATTAAAATATTTGGAGGCTTATGTGGAAGCCTTTAAACTGCATGCAAGCGATTATTCAGTGTAAAGGTTTGTGTAGATTCCATCATACTGTGTGGGGGCAAAATACAGTGAGGAAAGGTGTGGGGCCATTATACTAAATGGAGGTCTGTGTGGGGCTTACAGTTAGAGGGATCATACTGTGTTTTGGTCACCACACTTTTCTGGGACAGTTGAGGGGTGGGGTGCAGTAGGGTCACCATAATGTGCATGTAGAGGGTACTGTGTCGGAATTCACTATGGGGGTATCTTAGTGTTTGAGGAGCACTTGTGTTGACATCATACTTTACCCATGAAATGAAAGGAGAATTTAGAGCTCTAGTAGGAGGAAAATAAGACAGCTCACAGTACCATACAGTAGGTGCAGTAATAAGGACACATATGGCAGAAGATGCTCAGTATTGGGTTAGTAACAGGTTGAGGAGGTTGTGGATAGAATGAGACAGTACCTAAAATGTGAGAAGTCAGATGGGTCTTTATTGCAATTTCTGCAGATGATTCGTCATGTCAGTTTGGACCAGATGGAAAAGACAGGAAAAGTGAACGATTCCACCAGAAAGAATATCAGCTGTAAGTCATTATCTGTAACTGTGCTGTAATCTTATATGTTCTGCAGGACTGGTATCTACCACTATATGTCACCATATGGCTGTAATATCAGTGTTGGTCTTTGTATAGAGATTTTTTTCAGTAACAGAGTGGTCATCTGCTGAGGTTCTCCTCCATCCACTATTAGGATGCCCCACCATAGTGTAATAAGGGTTACATGATTAGGAGCCCACTCAGAAGTTTTGCTCCCCTGAGCCAAACCCTTAGCTACGCCTCTGCCTCTGGGGTTTAGAGAGAACCCAGAGCATAATAAGGGACATTAAATTGGGGTGAATAACTTGAATTTCCCTGGAAAAAACATGCAAACAGATACATTTGAATTTTGCCTGATCTGCTCATCTCTAAATATATACAATTTGTATTATATTATAATGGATTATCATGTGAGAAATAATCATACAATTTGTATAATATTATAATGGACTAGATGGTGGCCCGATTCTAACATATCGGGTATTCTAGAATATGTAGGTAGTATATAGCACGGGCTACGTACTATATTGCACGCACAGTGACGTAGTATATAACACAACCGACGTAGTATATAACATAGCTACGTAGTATATAACAGAGCTACGTAGTATGTAACACAGCGTACGTAGTATATAGCAGAGCTACGTAGTATATAACATAGCCACATAGTATATAACATAGCCATGTAGTGTATTGCACAGGTATGCAGTATATTGGTCAGCCACATAGTATATAACATAGCCACGCAGTATATTGTAGAGCCACGTAGTATATTGCACAGGCACATAGTATATTGCACAGACACATAGTATATAACACAGTCACGTAGTGTATTGCACAGCTACATAGTGTATTGGTCAGCGACGTAGTATATAGCAGAGCCACGTAGTATATAACATAGCCACATAGTATATTATAGAGGCACGTAGTATATAACAGAGCCATGTAGCATATTGTAGAGGCACGTAGTATGTAACAGAGCAACGTAGTATATTGCACAGCCGACGTAGTATATGACAGAACTGACACAGCCACATAGTATATTGCACAGCTATGTAGTATATAACACAGAGCACGTAGTATATTGCACAGCCACGTAGTATATTGCACAGCCACGTAGTATATTGGACAGTCACATTGTATATTGCACAGTCACGTTGTATATTGCCCAGCTACATAGTATATAGCACAGAGATGTAGTATATAACAGAGCCTACGCAGTATGCAACACAGCCCACGTAGTATATAGTAATGTGGGCACTATATGCGTGGTTAAAAAAGAGTTAAAATAAAAAATAAGCATATACTCACCTTCCGAAGGCCCCTTGAAGTCCCGGCGCTGGTGTGCGGTGCACGCGGCAGCTTCCGGTCCCAGGGTTGGTATGAGCGCAGGACCTGTGATGATGTCGCGGTCACATGACCGTGACGTCATGGCTGGTCCTTCTCGCATAGCATCCTTGGCACCGGAACCTGCCGCTTGCACTGCCGATGACAGCCGCACCGTCAGAAGATGAGAATAACCTTTTTTTTATTATTATTATTTGTAACATTAGATCTTTTTACTATTGATGCTGCATATGCAGCATCAATAGTAAAAAATTGGTCACACAGCATTAATAGCTGCGTTAACGGAGTGCGTTACACCGCGGCATAACATGGTCCGTTAACGCTGCCATTAACCCTGTGTGAGGGCTGACTGGAGGGGATTATGGAGCGGGCACTGACTTCGGGGATGAAGGAGCAGCCATTTTGCCGCCAGACTGTGCCCGTCGCTGACTGGTCGTGGCAATGGTCGTGGGCGTTTTGCCACGACCAATCAGCAACTTGGATTTCCATGACAGACAGAGGCCGCGACCAATGAATATCCGTTACAGACAGAAAGAAAGAAAGAAAGAAAGAAAGAAAGAAAGAAAGACAGAAGGACAGACAGAAAGACGGAAGTGACCCTTAGATAATTATATAGTAGATTATCATGTGAGAAATAATCAAAACAGTATAGTTAATGAGTGCCACATGATCAATTTTTTTAAAATTCAAATTCCTCCAAAAATGTTTGGAAAAATTAGTTTTGGGGCTAATTGATCTGCCGCAAATTAGAATAGCACAAAGCCTCCAATTATCCAGAAAAGATGTGAGTAACAATCTGAAGTCTCCAAAGACTGAATCTAACCTCTTAATGCAAACTCTAATGTCATAGTCATCTCATTATTGAAACAGATGGTAACCTGAAAGTAACTAACAGTCCATTTATTAACACAGGGCACTGACATACTTTTCAGTATTTTTATACTGAATACTTTTCTGATTCATCAAAGCTTTTATGCCAGGTGCACATGCAAAAAAATTGTTGCAGCAGGCTGTTTTATAGGTGTGACATGTACGGTTAGGAAATTGTACTAGTAAAACAGTGTACATTTTTTCAATAAAATTCAACTCTATTTAAAAAAATGACATAATAAATGCTAGCTAGGTACACCCCCAAAAAGTCAGCAAAAGGGTGCAGTATTGTGGCATATACAGGTGTACTGTAAAAATTGACAAGTAAAGCAAATGTTTAAAAAAATAGTTTACAACATGCACATTTTATGAGGTAGACGGGAATTGTTTTTGTATTTTTTTTTTTACATTTAATTTCCCCCTTCAGAAAAATAATTGCACAAGAAATGGAAAAACTGTCACTTTTAACAAGCAACCACATTGTCTCTGGCTGTCACTAATTTCAGATTTTTTTTCTGTAAAAAATAATGTTCTGCTTTACACTGTATTTAAGGGAATCTGTAAGCAAGATTTCACACCCTAAACCATTTAGATGCCAATGTAGCTGTTTCAAATACCGGTCCAGAAATATCTTTACATAGTCAGCCTTTACTGCTGGGAAAATAGCGTTTGAATTGATATGCAAATGGCTATGGTAGATCTGAAACGTCTGTCATTCCAGCTCTATTTCCTGTCTAGCACCAGCTCTACCATAGTCATTTACATATCAATTAAAATGCTGATTTCTCACTAAAGGAGGATTTGAATGGCCATGTAAAGGTATTTGTCACGGGGATACAAGGAGGGCGAGAGCTAATAACCCGGGCCCCTGCAATTTCCCTCAGACTAGGGAAACCCTGTCTGACCCTCTACCTGAAGATTACACTGAAGGTGTGCATGTTCAGGCCTCCACCCTCACCCTGACTCCTGATTCAGCCCTAGACTGAACACCACCGCCCACCACCCAGTGAATGCAATAGACCAATACCCACAATTATAACAAACAAGGATAAAGGAAAATATACACCACGCCGCAGTCAATCAGGAATACACTATAAAGGTGCAGGGCAAAATAAATACAAATATAGGAAGGAGTAAATAAGACAAAGGAAAATACACCACCAGCAACGATTCTCCAACAACCAGCTCTCCACTCCGGACCGAGATAACTATGGATAAGACAGAAGCTATAATCAGCTACGCCCAAAGATCAGGAAAACCATTTAAAGGAAATGGGCATGGACCAGCTTCCAATCCGAGGATCAGATAAATTAACCCCGGAGAAGCCAGACGAAAACTAGCCGACGCCAATGAGCAAACAGTGGTCAAACGCAGAATTACCGCTGTCTGTCAGACGACCTGGTCTGAACAGTGTCCGACATGACAGTACCCCGCCTTCTACGAGGGACCCCAGGGCCCTCTATAGGACCCGGCTTGTCCAGATGGTGACGATGAAAACACCTGACCAGCCGATCCGCATGAATGTCCGAGGCTGGTACCCAGGACCTCTCCTCAGGCCCATAACCACGCCAGTGTACCAAATATTGTAAAGTGCGGCGCACCACACGAGAGTCAACCACCCTGGAGACTTCAAATTCTAGGTTACCATCCACCAAGACTGGAGGTGGCATAGGCGCCGCGTCCACAGAACCCACCACCTTCTTAAGAAGAGACCTGTGGAACACGTTGTGTATTTTATACACCGTAGGGAGCTCCAGTCGGTACGCTACTGGGTTAATGATGGCGGTGACCCTAAATGGACCAATAAACCGTGGACCCAATTTAAGGGATGGTATCTTGAGTCTTATGTTTTTTGTGGATAACCACACCCAGTCATCCACACTCAGGTCCGGACCTGGCACACGCCTACTGTCAGCCACATGTTTGTACCTAGCACCCACACTCAACAGGCGCTGTTTCACTCTCCTCCAGACTGATGACAATTGTGTTCCTAACTGGTCTTCCTCCGGAACGCCGGAAGAGCCTCTCTGACTCAACGTACAAAACTGAGGATGTAGCCCGTAAACACAAAAAAAACGGAGACTTCCCAGACGACTCCTGGCGGGGATTATTGATGGCAAACTCAGCCAAAGGAAGAAAGGTAGACCACTCCTCCTGGTTATCAGAGACAAAGCAGTGCAAGTACTGCTCCAAATTTTGGTTCATACGCTCGGTCTGACCATTTGACTGGGGATGAAACGCAGACGAATGAGACAACTTGATCCCCAGCCGTGAGCAAAATGCTTTCCAAAATTTTGCTAAAAACTGAGTACCCCTATCTGACACGATGTCAGATGGAACTCCATGAAGCCTGACCACCTCCTGCACAAATACCTGAGCAAGAGTCTTAGCGTTAGGTAAAGAAGGCAAAGACACAAAGTGCGACATTTTAGAAAACCGATCCACAATCACCAAAATGACCGTGTTCCCAGCTGATGAGGGCAAATCAGTGATGAAATCAATGGAGATTTCCGTCCATGGCTTACTAGGTACCTCCAGAGGAAGTAGTGTGCCAACAGGACGGGAGCGGGGCATCTTCGCCCTAGCGCATGTGGTGCAAGCTGACACATATGAGATCATGTCCTGTCGGATTTTGGGCCACCAAAACCGACGTGACACCAACTCCAAAGTACCTCTAACCCCTGGGTGGCCAGCCAGGACAGTATCATGATGCTCCGCCAACACCTTTAGGCGGAGATGAAGCAGTACAAAAGATTTGTTGATGGGAAGCTCAGATGGTACCTCCTCCTGAGCCTTGGCAATCTCAGCCTCAACCTCGGTAGTGAGGGCTGAAACCACAACACCCTTTTGGAGAATGGGTACTGGGTCTTGCCAAGGTTCTCCCCCCGGAAAACACCTGGACAGAGCATCCGCCTTAGTGTTTTTAGACCCTGGTCTGTAAGTGACAACAAAGTTGAACCGCGTGAAAAACAATGCCCAGCGAGCCTGCCTGGGAGACAGACGCTTGGCAGACTCCAAATACAGCAGATTCTTATGGTCGGTAATAACAGTGACCTGATGTACCGACCCCTCCAAGAAGTGTCGCCATTCCTCAAAGGCCAACTTAATAGCCAACAACTTCCTGTTGCCGATATCGTAGTTACGTTCAGCGGACGACAGTTTTTTGGAGAAATAGGTGCACGGACGCAAACCGCTCAAGGATGAGCCTTGAGATAGTACCACCCCACACCAACCTCAGATGCATCGACTTCCACGACAAAGGGTTTAGATACGTCTGGCTGCACAAGAATGGGGGCTGAAACAAAACTGTTCTTGAGAAATTCAAATGCGCGAACAGGCGCCTCAGGCCAAACGGAGAAATTGGTACCCTTTTTAGTCATGTCAGTTAGCGGTTTAGCAATGATAGAAAAATCCTTGATAAATTTCCTATAGTAGTTAGAAAACCCAAGGAACCGCTGAAGTGCTTTCAGGTTATCAGGACGTTCCCAATGCAGCACTGCTTGCACCTTAGCGGCGTCCATTTTAAAACCAGAAGCAGACACAATATAACCCAAGAACGGCAACTCTTGAGCAAAAAATACACATTTCTCAAGTTTAGCATACAGCTTATTCTCTCTGAGAAGCTGTAACACGTGCCTGACATGATCTAAATGAGCATCACGGTCGCAAGAATATATGAGGATGTCATCTAGGTACACGATAACGAATTTCCCCAAAACACGCGAGAATACATCATTGATGAAATGTTGGAACACTGCAGGTGCGTTAGTTAACCCAAAAGGCATCACCAAATTTTCAAAATGACCCTCAGGGGTATTAAAAGCCGTCTTCCACTCTTCACCTTGACGGACTCTTATGAGGTTGTACGCCCCCCTGAGGTCAAGCTTGGTAACCCACTTAGCACCTGCCACCTGGATGAACAAGTCAGGTATCAGTGGCATAGGGTATGGATCACGAACCGTAATCTGGTTCAACTCCCTGAAATCCAAACACGGGCGTAATCCGCCATCTTTCTTCTTCACGAAGAAGAACCCTGCTGCCACCGGCGAGGATGACGGCCTGATGTGCCCTTTGCTCAAACTTTCAGAAATGTAATCCTTGAGCGCTTGTCTCTCCGGACCCGAGATGTTGAACATCCTTGCTTTAGGCAACTTGGCCCCTGGTTTAAACCTGATAGAACAGTCATAGGAGCGGTGTGGCAGCAACTCTGAACAACCCTTCTCAGAGAACACATCCGCATAATCCTGAAGTGACTCAGGAACGCTTGAAGTCACAGCGGACACACATGTGGCCAGGCAATTCTCCTGACAGAAATCACTCCGCTGGATTATGTCCTGAGTTTTCCAGTCAATCACCGGGTTGTGTGTAGACAACCATGGAAAACCCAGAACCAATTGTGCCGGAAGACTCTTGAGCACCTTACATGTGACCTGCTCGAAATGAAGAACCCCAATGTGGAGTTGAACCTCAGCCACGAACTCAGTAATCTCCCCCTGTGGAAGAGGAGCAGAATTGATGGTGACCACACGGATAGGATGAGGCAGTTTTTCAATCTTAAAACCAGCAGTGCGCGCAAACTCCTCATCAATGAGATTTGTGGCGGAACCACTATCCACAAAAATAGTGATTGGTATCTTTGGCAGGGAGCATGCACTGAGAAATCATCATGGAGGATATACATAAGCTCAGATTGGACTCCTCCACCCCCTCTGAGCTCAGAAGTTTTCCGCCGTTGCATTTTTCTTTAACAGCAGAGGACAGATATTAATAAAATGACCAGTTTTACCGCAGAAAAAACAAGCTCCCTGCTTCCTGAGTACAGGGGTACGATTCTTAACATGTGACACCCCTGCGATTTGCATGGATTCCGTGGGCTCACCTGCAGCAACCTCATGTGAACCTAAACCTTCACCCACAGGCGGCGTCTCATGATTCCCCTGACGCAAACCGCGATCAATGTGGACAACCAGACTCATAGCGGAATCTAGTGAAGCAGGAGTCTCGTACATCAGGAGGGCTTTTTTAACCCTATTAGAGACTCCATGAATAAAGTGACTCTGCAATGCTGGCTCATTCCACTGAGTGTCAACCGCCCAGCGGCGAAATTCAGAACAGTAATTGTTGTGAATTTGGATTCTGGGCTCCCCCGGTGGCTACTGGTGGAATTGAACTTGTGACATCATCTTCCCTGTTCACCTGTTCTGATTAGATCTGGGTGTCGCTATATAACCTGGCTTCTTTGTTAGATGCTTGCCGGTCAACAATGTTATCAGAAGCCTCTCTGTGCTTGTTCCTGCTCCCAGACATCTACTAGATAAGTTGGACATTCGTCCATGTTTTGTTTTTGTATTTTGGTTCCAGTTCACAGCTGCAGTTTCGTTACTGTGTCTGGAAAGCTCTTGTTGATCAGGAATTGCCACTCTGGTATTATGAGTTAATGCCAGAGTCCTAAAGTAATTTCTGGATGTGTTTTGTTAGGGTTTTCTACTGACCATGAAAGTATGTTTTCTGTCTTCTGCTATCTAGAAAGCGGACCTCAAATTTGCTAAAACTATTTTCCTGCTGCGTTTGTTGTTTCATCTCATATCACCGCCAATATATGTGGGGGGCATCTGTCTCCTTTCTGGGCATTTCTCTAGAGGTGAGTCAGGTCTTATATTTCCCTCTGCTAGCATTATTTAGTTCTCCGGCCGGCGCTGGGCATATAGGGATAAAAAGTAGGACATGCTACCTGGCTACTTCTAGATGATGCGGTAGGTTTAGTTCATGGTCAGTACAGTTACATCTTCCAAGAGCTTGTTCCTATTGAGGCTTATGCTAGTTCTCTGGCCATGGAGATCATGACAGTTTGACCGGCCCACTAAAGGGTTAAAATCCTTGGCTGAGAAAGGAGAGAAATAAGAAGTCTGCTGAAATTTTTTTTTTTTTTTTTTTTTTTTTTTCTCTCTAGTAGTTAGTGTGCTCTTAATTGGATCACTTGCCAGTCTGTCTATGCTGCAGTCTTTCTTTTTTTTCTCTCTCCTTCTAATCTTTGAATGGCTCTATGTTCACCTGTCTATAATGGATCTACAGAGTGTAACTGCAGGTTTGAATAATCTCGCCACGAAAGTACAAAGTTTGCAAGATTTTGTTGTTCATGCTCCGGTATCAGAGCCGAGAATTCCTTTGCCGGAATTCTTCTCAGGGAATAGATCTAGCTTTCAGAATTTTAGAAATAATTGTAAGTTATTTTTGTCCCTGAAATCTCGTTCTGCTGGAGACCCTGCACAGCAGGTTGGGATTGTGATTTCCTTGCTCCGCGGCGACCCTCAAGATTGGGCTTTTGCATTGGCACCAGGGGATCCTGCGTTGCGCAATGTGGATGCGTTTTTTCTGGCCTTGGGCTTGCTGTATGAGGAACCTCATTTGGAGCTTCAGGCAGAAAAAACTTTGATGTCCCTATCGCAGGGGCAAGATGAAGCTGAGATTTACTGCCAAAAATTCCGTAAATGGTCTGTGCTTACTCAGTGGAATGAGTGTGCCTTGGCGGCTACTTTCAGAGAGGGTCTTTCTGATGCCATTAAGGATGTTATGGTGGGGTTCCCTGTGCCTGCAAGTCTGAATGAGTCCATGACAATGGCCATTCAGATCGATAGGCGTCTGCGGGAGCGCAAACCAGTGCACCATCTGGCGGTGTCCACTGAGAAGACGCCAGAAAACATGCAGTGTGATAGAATTCTGTCCAGAAGCGAGCGGCAGAATTTTAGACGGAAAAATGGGTTGTGTTTCTATTGTGGGGATTCTACTCATGTTATATCAGCATGCTTTAAGCGTACTAAAAAGCTTGATAAATCCGTTCCCATTGGCACTTTACAGTCTAAATTTATTTTGTCTGTGACCCTGATTTGCTCTTTGTCATCTATTACTACGGACGCCTATATCGACTCTGGCGCCGCTTTGAGTCTTATGGATTGGTCCTTTGCCAATCGTTGTGGGTATGATTTAGAGCCTTTGGAGACTCTTATTCCTCTGAAGGGGATTGACTCCACCCCATTGGCTAATAATAAACCACAATACTGGACACAAGTGACTATGTGTATTAATCCGGATCACCAGGAGACTATCCGTTTTCTGGTGCTGTATAATCTACATGATGATTTGGTGCTGGGATTGCCATGGCTGCAGTCTCACAACCCAGTCCTTGACTGGAGAGCTATGTCTGTGTTGAGCTGGGGATGTAAGGGGACTCATGGGGACGTACCTTTGGTGTCCATTTCATCATCTATTCCCTCTGAAATCCCTGAGTTCCTGTCTGATTATCGTGACGTCTTTGAAGAACCCAAGCTGGGTTCACTACCTCCGCACCGTGAGTGCGATTGTGCTATAGATTTAATCCCGGGTAGTAAATACCCAAAGGGTCGTTTATTTAATCTGTCTGTGCCTGAACATACTGCTATGCGAGAATATATAAAGGAGTCCTTGGAAAAGGGACATATTCGTCCATCGTCATCTCCCTTAGGAGCCGGTTTTTTCTTTGTGTCAAAAAAAGACGGCTCTTTGAGACCATGTATTGATTATCGGCTTTTGAATAAAATCACGGTTAAATATCAATACCCATTGCCGTTGCTGACTGATTTGTTTGCTCGCATAAAGGGGGCCAAGTGGTTCTCTAAGATTGATCTCCGTGGGGCGTATAATTTGGTGCGGATCAGGCAGGGGGATGAGTGGAAAACCGCATTTAATACGCCCGAGGGCCACTTTGAGTATTTGGTGATGCCTTTTGGTCTTTCTAATGCCCCTTCAGTCTTCCAGTCCTTTATGCATGATATTTTCCGCGATTTTTTGGATAAATTTATGATAGTGTATCTGGATGATATTCTGATTTTTTCGGATGATTGGGACTCTCATGTCCGGCAAGTTAAGAGGGTTTTTCAGGTTTTGCGGTCTAATTCTCTGTGTGTCAAGGGTTCTAAGTGCGTTTTTGGGGTTCAGAGAATTTCCTTTTTGGGATATATTTTTTCTCCCTCTTCCATTGAGATGGATCCTGTCAAGGTTCAAGCTATTTGTGATTGGACGCAGCCCTCTTCTCTTAAAAGTCTTCAGAAATTTTTGGGCTTTGCCAACTTTTATCGTCGATTTATTTCTGGTTTTTCGGATGTCGTTAAGCCATTGACCGATTTGACTAGACAGGGTGCTGATGTTGCTAATTGGTCCCCTGATGCTGTGGAGGCCTTTCAGGAGCTTAAGCGCCGTTTTTCTTCTGCCCCTGTGTTGCGTCAGCCTGATGTGACTCTTCCTTTTCAGGTTGAGGTCGACGCTTCTGAGATCGGGGCTGGGGCAGTGTTGTCGCAGAAAAGTTCTGACTGCGCCGTGATGAGGCCTTGTGCCTTCTTTTCCCGTAAATTTTCGCCCGCTGAGCGGAATTATGATGTTGGGAATCGGGAGCTTTTGGCCATGAAGTGGGCGTTTGAGGAGTGGCGCCATTGGCTCGAGGGGGCCAGACATCAGGTGGTGGTATTGACTGACCACAAAAATTTGATCTATCTTGAGACCGCCAGGCGCCTGAATCCTAGACAGGCGCGCTGGTCATTATTTTTCTCTCGGTTTAATTTTGTGGTATCGTACCTACCGGGTTCTAAGAATGTTAAGGCGGATGCCCTTTCTAGGAGTTTTGAGCCTGATTCACCCGGCAACTCTGACCCCACAGGTATTCTTAAGGAGGGAGTTATCTTGTCAGCCGTTTCTCCAGACCTGCGGCGGGCCTTGCAGGAGTTTCAGGCGGATAGACCGGATCGTTGTCCGCCTGATAGGTTGTTTGTTCCTGATGATTGGACCAGTAGAGTCATCTCTGAGGTACATTCTTCGGCATTGGCAGGTCATCCTGGAATTTTTGGTACCAGGGATTTGGTGGCAAGATCCTTCTGGTGGCCTTCCCTGTCACGAGATGTGCGAGGCTTTGTGCAGTCTTGTGACGTTTGTGCTCGGGCCAAGCCTTGTTGTTCTCGGGCTAGTGGATTATTGTTGCCCTTGCCTATTCCTAAGAGGCCTTGGACACACATCTCGATGGATTTTATTTCAGATCTGCCTGTTTCTCAGAAGATGTCTGTCATCTGGGTGGTGTGTGACCGTTTTTCTAAGATGGTCCATTTGGTTCCCCTGCCCAAATTGCCTTCTTCTTCCGAGTTGGTGCCCCTGTTTTTTCAAAATGTTGTTCGTTTGCATGGTATTCCTGAGAATATCGTTTCTGACAGAGGAACCCAATTTGTGTCTAGATTTTGGCGGGCATTCTGTGCTAGGATGGGCATAGATTTGTCTTTTTCGTCTGCTTTTCACCCTCAGACTAATGGCCAGACCGAGCGGACTAATCAGACCCTGGAGACATATCTGAGGTGTTTTGTGTCTGCTGACCAGGATGATTGGGTTGCTTTTTTGCCATTGGCGGAGTTCGCCCTCAATAATCGGGCCAGCTCTGCCACTTTGGTGTCCCCGTTTTTCTGTAATTCGGGGTTCCACCCTCGATTTTCCTCCGGTCAGATGGAATCCTCGGATTGTCCTGGAGTGGATGCGGTGGTGGAGAGATTGCATCATATCTGGGGGCAGGTGATGGACAATTTAAAGTTGTCCCAGGAGAAGACTCAGCTTTTTGCCAACCGTCACCGTCGTGTTGGTCCTCGGCTTTGTGTTGGAGATTTGGTGTGGTTGTCTTCTCGTTTTGTCCCTATGAGGGTCTCATCTCCTAAGTTTAAGCCTCGGTTCATCGGTCCGTATAAAATATTGGAGATTCTTAACCCTGTTTCCTTCCGTTTGGACCTCCCTGCATCCTTTTCTATTCATAACGTTTTTCATCGGTCGTTATTGCGCAGGTATGAGGCACCGGTTGTGCCTTCCGTTGAGCCTCCTGCTCCGGTGTTGGTTGAGGGTGAGTTGGAGTACGTTGTGGAAAAAATCCTGGACTCCCGTGTTTCCAGACGGAGACTCCAGTATCTGGTCAAGTGGAAGGGATACGGCCAGGAGGATAATTCTTGGGTCACTGCATCTGATGTTCATGCCTCTGATCTGGTTCGTGCCTTTCATAGGGCCCATCCTGATCGCCCTGGTGGTTCTGGTGAGGGTTCGGTGCCCCCTCCTTGAGGGGGGGGTACTGTTGTGAATTTGGATTCTGGGCTCCCCCGGTGGCTACTGGTGGAATTGAACTTGTGACATCATCTTCCCTGTTCACCTGTTCTGATTAGATCTGGGTGTCGCTATATAACCTGGCTTCTTTGTTAGATGCTTGCCGGTCAACAATGTTATCAGAAGCCTCTCTGTGCTTGTTCCTGCTCCCAGACATCTACTAGATAAGTTGGACATTCGTCCATGTTTTGTTTTTGTATTTTGGTTCCAGTTCACAGCTGCAGTTTCGTTACTGTGTCTGGAAAGCTCTTGTTGATCAGGAATTGCCACTCTGGTATTATGAGTTAATGCCAGAGTCCTAAAGTAATTTCTGGATGTGTTTTGTTAGGGTTTTCTACTGACCATGAAAGTATGCTTTCTGTCTTCTGCTATCTAGAAAGCGGACCTCAAATTTGCTAAAACTATTTTCCTGCTGCGTTTGTTGTTTCATCTCATATCACCGCCAATATATGTGGGGGGCATCTGTCTCCTTTCTGGGCATTTCTCTAGAGGTGAGTCAGGTCTTATATTTCCCTCTGCTAGCATTATTTAGTTCTCCGGCCGGCGCTGGGCATATAGGGATAAAAAGTAGGACATGCTACCTGGCTACTTCTAGATGATGCGGTAGGTTTAGTTCATGGTCAGTACAGTTACATCTTCCAAGAGCTTGTTCCTATTGAGGCTTATGCTAGTTCTCTGGCCATGGAGATCATGACAAGTAATCCTCTGCAACACGCTCCCCCTGGCAAATAGTGCGTAACTTAGATTCTGCTAGAGCCATTCTGTCTGGATCTTCGTAAATGTGTCCTAGAGCAGAAAAGAAACCCTCCACTGAGTTAAATGCAGCAGAATCAGACGGCAATGAAAATGCCCATGCTTGGGGATCCCCGCTTAATAATGACAACAACAGGCCCACACGTTGAGCCTCATTACCATAGGAGATCGGGCGCATACGGAAATACAGTTTGCAAGCTTCACGAAAAGAAACAAATTTACTGCGTTCCCCAGCAAATTTTTCAGGCAAAGGAGACTTGGGCTCATTAACTCCTCCTGTCGCTCCAGCCTGTATATTAGATACTGCTAGTCCCTGTTGCTGTACTGCTCCCCTCAACTCAGTGACCTGTAGGGACAGCGCCTCCAACTGGCGGGTTGTGGAAGTCATGGGATCCATGACAAAACACAGAGAAGAAAAAAAAAGGAACCCTTTTTTTTTTTTTTGTTAGGCAGATTATGTCACGGGGATACAAGGAGGGCGAGAGCTAATAACCCAGGCCCCTGCAATTTCCCTCAGACTAGGGAAACCCTGTCTGACCCTCTACCTGAAGTTTACACTGAAGGTGTGCATGTTCAGGCCTCCACCCTCACCCTGATTCCTGATTCAGCCCTAGACTGAACACCACCGCCCACCACCCAGTGAATGCAATAGACCAATACCCACGATTATAACAAACAAGGATAAAGGAAAATATACACCACGCTGCAGTCAATCAGGAATACACTATAAAGGTGCAGGGCAAAATAAATACAAACATAGGAAGGAGTAAATAAGACAAAGGAAAATTCACCACCAGCAACGATTCTCCAACAACCAGCTCTCCACTCTGGACCGAGATAACTTCGGATAAGACAGAAGCTATAATCGGCGACGCCCAAAGATCAGGAGAACCATTTAAAGGAAATGGGCATGGCCCAGCTTCCAATCCGAGGATCAGATAAATTAACCCCGGATAAGCCAGACGAAAACTAGCCGACGCCAATGAGCAAACAGTGGTCAAACGCGGAATTACCGCTGTCTGTCAGACGACCTGGTCTGAACAGTGTCCGACATGACAGTATTGCTGAACTTGTCTTTGAAACTACATGCATATATATATACTGCATTGAAAAAAATTTCATACCTTTTCCTCATTTTTTAAATCTGAAAATTGTGATGTGCATTTGTATTCAGCATCCCGGGGTCAATACATTGTAGGACCATCTTTCACTGTAATTACTGCTGAAAGTCTTTTGGGGTATGTCTCTACCAGCTTTGCACATCTAAAGGCTGACATTTTTGCCTATTTGTAAGGCTAGGTTCACATTTGCAGTTGAATCCGCAGCGTATCGTCTGCAACCACGAACGCATGCAAAAATGCATGCAAGTGCATGATAACGCAGCATTTTTTATCTGCCGCAGCTTACGCAAGATGGAAAAAAACTGCAACATTTGCATGCATTTGCATGCATTTTTGCATGCGTTCACGCTGGTTATGCACATGCGTTTGATAGGAAAAAAATTTTCAAGAAGAATTTCCGTGAAACAAGTCAAGCCAAATGGGCGTGGTTCATAGGATTTCTGTATGTAAACCCTTGTGCAAATGAAATCCTCAGATTTTGCTCCTGTATCCTGCGTCAAGATGGATCTTCCCATGGAGAGTTTCTATCGGAATCTGGATTTGGATGTCAACTTGTTTCTTTCCTTTGCATTTGCTTATGAGCAAGAACGGAAAAGAGAAAAACAAGGAAGACGGCGTTGGCGCTTTTGGCAGCACCCGACTCTGACAGAGCCGTGGAGCCTATCACTCCTTATTCAGTAAGCTCTGTGAGAACCCGAAGAAATATTTAGAGTACACGAGGATGTCTCAAGAAAGCTTCAAGGAATTGCTGGTCCGTGTACAAGGAGCCATCAGCAGGCAGGACACCCAGCTCCGTAGAGCAATTCCTGCTGAGGAACGTCTGCTGGTGACACTAGGGTACATAATATTTGAACATTAACACCTGTCATAATTCTTATTTTTCTGCAATGTACTTAATATTTTTCCCTTTTTTGTTTTTTAAAAAAAAACTGTCCTAAATATTTTGTTATAAAAGCCATGTTCTTTTCTTTTTTTTTTCTTTCTCTGTTTTGCAAAACCCCAGTCATAAATATTATTGTTCTGATTTTTTTTTCCTTTCTCTGTTCAGCAGATTCCTGGCTACCGGAGAGAGCCTATCGTCGCTCCATTTCCAGTTCCGGATAGGAATTTCCACACTATCTGGGATTGTTGCATACACCTGCAGGGCTTTGTGGGATGTTCTCTGTGAGGAATTTATGCCCCTACCCATCACGGAAATATGGCAGGAAAATGCTGATAAATATTGGCAAATTTGTAATTTCTCCAACTGTTTGGGAGCAGTGGATGGAAAACATATTAGAATTACCAAAGCGGCTGGAACTGGAAGCTGGAACTTTAATTATAAAAAATATTTTTCCATAGTGCTCTGTTGTGAATTCTGCTCTTGGGCTCCCTCCGGTGGTTATAAGTGGTAGTGCTGCTGTCTCTGGATCGCAGCATTCATCAGGTGTGTCAAGTTTTTGCAATCCTGACTGGGCTATTTAGCCTTGCTTGACCCTTTAGTCAGTGCCAGTTGTCCATTGTCCCTGGAGGATTCACATCCCTGCCTGCTCTCTCCTGCTTTGCTGTTCATTTCAACAAAGATAAGTTCTGGCCTTGATTTTTGCTGTCCACATGCTGTGGCCTTATTGTTCAGTTCTTTTCCATGTTTTTGTCTTGTCCAGCTTGGTCTGTATAAGGATTTGTTTAGCCAAGCTGGTATCTCTGGAGATGCAGATATACCCTCCATATCTTTAGTTAGCTGTGGAGATTTTGTATTTTCTGTGGTGGATAGTGTTGAGCATTCCGATACCGCAAGTATCGGGTATCGGCCGATACTTGCGGTATCGGAATTCCGATACCGAGATCCGATACTTTTGTGGTATCGGGAGTCGGAATCGGAAGTTTCCAGTGTATGGTTCCCAGGGTCTGAAGGAGAGGAAACTCTCCTTCAGGCCCTGGGATCCATATGAATGTGTAAAATAAAGAATTAAAATAAAAAATATTGATATACTCACCTGTCCGGAGGCCCCTGGACATCACCGCTGGTAACCGGCAGCCTTCTTTGTTTAAAATGAGCTCGTTCAGCACCTTCCATGACGACACGGCTTCTGATTGGTCGCGTGCCACTCATGTGACCGCCACGCGACCAATCACAAGCCGCGACGTCATCCCTCAGGTCCTAAATTCCCTTCTAGGAATTTAGGACCTGAGGGATGACGTCACGGCTTGTGATTGGTCGCGTGAGCGGTCACATGGGCAGCCGCGACCAATCACAAGCCGTGACATCATCTAAGGCCCTGAACGCGCTCATTCTTAAGAAGGAAGGCTGCTGGAAAGAAGCAGGGCGCGTCCGAGGGTGAGTATATACCTAATAGGAATATACTCACCCTCGACTTCTTTCCGGCAGCCTTCCTTCCTAAGAATGAGCGCGTTCAGGGCCTTAGATGACGTCACGGCTTGTGATTGGTCGCGTGGCGGTCACATGGGCGGCCGCGACCAATCAGAAGCCGTGACATCATGGAAGGCCCTGAACGCGCTCATTTTAAGCAAAGAAGGCTGCCGGTTACCAGCGGTAAGGTCCAGGCTGCGTCGGAGAGGTGAGTATATCAATATTTTTTATTTTAATTCTTTCTTTTACACATTAATATGGATAACAGGACCTGAAGGAGAGTTTCCTCTCCTTCAGACCCTGGGAACCATCAGGGATTCCTTCCGATACTTGAGTCCCATTGACTTGTATTGGTATCAGGTATCGGTATCGGATCAGATCCGATACTTTGCCGGTATCGGCTGATACTTTCCGATACCGATACTTTCAAGTATTGGACGGTATCGCTCAACACTAGTGGTGGATATTTTCTAGTGTTTTAATACTGACCGCATAGTACTCTGTCCTATCCTTTCTATTTAGCTAGAAGTGGCCTCCTTTGCTAAATTCTGATTTCAGTCTGTGTATGTTTTTTTCCCTCTCCTCTCACAGTCAATATTTGTGGGGGGCTGTCTATCCTTTGGGAATTTTCTCTGAGGCAAGATAGTTTTCCCTTTTCTATCTCTAGGGGTAATTAGTCTTCCGGCTGTGTCGAGATGTCTAGGGAGTGATAGGTACATTCCACGGCTACTTCTAGTTGCGGTGTTAAGTTCAGGGTCTGCGGTCAGTACAGGTACCACCTTCTCCAGAGTATGTCTCATGCTGCTCTTGGGCCACCAGATCATAACAGTACAACTGGCCAACAATGAGTTAACCGCATCTCAGAAGAAGGGAAGGAAAGTGCTGAGCCATTTTTTTTTCTGTAGTCTGTTGTGGTTTTTTTTTTCCCTCTTTACCTCTGGATGGCTCAGGAGTTCGGCGCTGGTATGGATGTTCAGGGATGGGCTTCTCGTGTGGATCAACTTGCTGCTAGAGTACAGGGTATTTCCGATTATATCGTTCAGACTCCAGTTTTAGAGCCTAGAATTCCAACTCCTGATTTGTTTCTTGGGGACAGGTCCAAATTTTTGAGCTTTAAAAATAACTGTAAACTGTTTTTTGCTCTGAAACCCCGTTCCTCTGGTGATCCCATCCAGCAGGTTAAAATTGTTATATCTCTGCTGCGTGGTGACCCCCAGGATTGGGCATTTGCCCTGGAACCTGGGAATCCGGCGTTGCTTAATGTAGACACCTTTTTTCAGGCACTTGGGTTATTGTATGATGATTGATGAACCTAATTCAGTGGATCATGCTGAGAAGACCTTTTTGGCCCTGTGTCAGGGTCAAGAAGCGGCAGAATCATATTGCCAGAAATTTAGAAAATGGTCTGTACTGACTAAATGGAATGAGGATGCCTTGGTGGCAATTTTCAGAAAGGGTCTTTCTGAATCCGTTAAAGATGTTATGGTGGGGTTCCCCACACCTGCTGGTCTGAGTGATTCTATGTCTCTGGCCATTCAGATTGATCGGCGCTTGCGCGAGCGCAGAGTTGTGCACACTATGCCATTGTCTTCCGAGCGGAGTCCTGAGCCTATGCAGTGTGATAGGATTGTGTCTAGAGCTGAACGACAAGGATTCAGACGTCAGAATAGGTTGTGTTTTTACTGTGGCGATTCTGCTCATGTTATTTCTGATTGCCCTAAGCGTACCAAGAGAATCGCTAGTTCTGTTACCATCAGTACTGTACAACCTAAATTTCTGTTACCTGTGACCCTGATCTGCTCATTATCGTCATTTTCTGTCATGGCATTTGTGGATTCAGGCGCCGCTCTAAACTTAATGGACTTAGAATTTGCCAGACGTTGTGGTTTCCCCTTGCAGCCTTTGCAGAGTCCTATTCCTTTGAGGGGCATTGATGCTACACCGTTGGCTAAAAATAAACCTCAGTTTTGGACACAGCTGACCATGTGCATGGCGCCAGCCCATCAGGAAGATTGTCGTTTCCTGGTGTTGCATAATTTGCATGATGCTATTGTGCTGGGTTTCCCATGGTTACAGGTGCATAATCCGGTATTAGATTGGAAATCTATGTCTGTGACTAGTTGGGGTTGTCAGGGGGTTCATGGTGACGTTCCTTTGATGTCAATTGCCTCCTCCCCCTCTTCTGAAATTCCTGAGTTTTTGTCAGATTTCCAGGATGTATTCAATGAGCCCAAGTCCAGTTCCCTTCCACCGCATAGGGACTGTGATTGTGCTTTTGACTTGATTCTAGGCTGTAAGTTCCCTAAGGGCCGACTTTTCAACCTGTCTGTGCCAGAACATACCGCCATGCGGAGCTATGTTAAGGAGTCCTTGGAGAAGGGGCATATTCGGCCATCTTCTTCACCATTGGGAGCAGGGGTTTTTTTTGTTGCCAAAAAAGATGGCTCCTTGAGACCCTGTATTGATTATCGCCTCTTGAATAAGATCACGGTCAAATTCCAATACCCTTTGCCTTTGCTTTCTGATCTGTTTGCTAGGATTAAGGGGGCTAGTTGGTTTACTAAGATTGACCTTCGAGGGGCATATAATCTTGTTCGTATTAAGCAGGGTGATGAATGGAAAACTGCGTTTAATACGCCCGAAGGTCATTTTGAATACCTTGTGATGCCATTCGGACTCTCTAATGCTCCATCTGTGTTTCAGTCCTTCATGCATGATATATTTTGGAATTATCTTGATAAATTCATGATTGTATATTTGGATGATATTTTGATTTTTTCAGATGATTGGGAGTCTCATGTGAAACAAGTCAGGATGGTATTTCAGATCCTTCGTGATAATGCCTTGTTTGTGAAGGGGTGTAAGTGCCTCTTTGGAGTACAGAAGATTTCTTTTTTGGGCTTCATTTTTTCTCCCTCATCTATAGAAATGGATCCGGTTAAGGTTCAGGCCATTCATGATTGGATCCATCCCACATCCGTGAAAAGCCTTCAGAAATTTTTGGGCTTTGCTAATTTTTATCACCGTTTCATTGCCAACTTCTCCAGTGTGGTTAAACCCCTGACCGATTTGACGAAGAAAGGCGCTGATGTGACGAATTGGCCCTCTGCGGCTGTTTCTGCCTTTCAGGAGCTTAAACGCCGATTTACTTCTGCCCCTGTGTTGCGTCAGCCGGATGTTTCTCTTCCTTTTCAGGTTGAGGTTGACGCTTCTGAGATTGGGGCAGGGGCCGTTTTGTCTCAGAGGAATTCTGATGGTTCCTTGATGAAACCGTGTGCCTTCTTTTCTCAAAAGTTTTCGCCTGTGGAACGCAATTATGATGTCGGCAATCGTGAGTTGTTGGCTACGAAGTGGGCATTTGAGGAGTGGCGACATTGGCTTGAGGGGGCCAAGCACTGTATTGTGGTCTTGACCGATCTTAAGAATCTGATTTACCTCGAGTCTGCCAAACGGCTGAATCCTAGACAGGCCCGATGGTCCCTGTTTTTCTCCCATTTTGATTTTGTGGTCTCGTATCTTCTGGGTTCTAAGAATGTTAAGGCTGATGCCCTCTCTAGGAGATTTTTGCCTGATTCTCCTGGAGTCCTTGAGCCGGTCGGCATTCTGAAGGAAGGGGTGATTCTTTCTGCCATCTCCCCTGATTTACGATGGGTTCTTCAGGAATTTTAGGCTGATAAACCTGACCGCTGTCCAGTGGGGAAACTGTTTGTTCCTGACAGATGGACTAGTACAGTGATTTCGGAGGTTCATTGTTCTGTGTTGGCTGGTAGTGTTGAGCATTCCGATACCGCAAGTATCGGGTATCGGCCGATACTTGCGGGTATTGGAATTCCGATACCGAGATCCGATACTTTTGTGGTATCGGGTATCGGTATCGAAACAACATTAATGTAATAATGTGTAAAAGAGAGAATTAAAATAAAAAATATTGCTATACTCACCTCTCCGACGCAGCCTGGACCTCACCGAGGGAACCGGCAGCGTTGTTTGCCTAAAATGCGCGCTTTTACTTCCTTCCGTGACGTCACGGCTTGTGATTGGTCGCATGCCGCCCATGTGGCCGCGACGCGACCAATCACAGCAAGCCGTGACGTAATTTTCAGGTCCTCAATGCCTAATTCTAGGCATTCAGGAATTTAAAATTACGTTCTGGCTAGTGATTGGTCGCGTCGCGGTCACATGGGCGACGCGACCAATCACAAGCCGTGACGTCACGGGAGGCAGGAGATGCGCGCATTTTTAAAATTACGTCACGGCTTGTGATTGGTCGCGTGCCGCCCATGTGGCCGCGACGCGACCAATCACAGCAAGCCGTGACGTAATTTCAGGTCCTTCAGGATTTTAAAATTACGTTCTGGCTTGTGATTGGTTGCGTCGCGTTCACATGGGCGACGCGACCAATCACAAGCCGTGACGTCACGGGAGGCAGGACATGCGCGCATTACCTCGGTAAGGTGCAGGCTGCGTCGGTGAGGTGAGTATAGCAATATTTTTTATTTTAATTCTTTATTTTACACATTAATATGGATCCCAGGGCCTGAAGGAGAGTTTCCTCTCCTTCAGACCCTGGGAACCATCAGGGATACCGTCCGATACTTGAGTCCCATTGACTTGTATTGGTATCCGGTATCGGTATCGGATTGGATCCGATACTTTGCCGGTATCGGCCGATACTTTCCGATACCGATACTTTCAAGTATCGGACGGTATCGCTCAACACTATTGGCTGGTCATCCTGGGATTTTTGGTACCAGAGATTTGGTTGGTAGGTCCTTTTGGTGGCCTTCTTTGTCACGGAATGTGCGTTCTTTTGTGCAGTCCTGTGGGACTTGTGCGCAGGCCAAGCCTTGCTGTTCCCGTGCTAGTGGGTTGCTTTTGCCTTTGCCGGTCCCTGAGAGGCCTTGGACGCATATTTCTATGGATTTTATTTCGGATCTTCCGGTTTCCCAGAGGATGTCGGTTATCTGGGTGGTTTGTGACCGGTTTTCTAAGATGGTTCATTTGGTACCTTTGCCTAAGTTGCCTTCCTCTTCTGATTTGGTTCCGTTGTTTTTTCAGCATGTGGTTCGTTTGCATGGCATTCCGGAGAATATTGTGTCCGATAGAGGTTCCCAGTTTGTTTCTAGGTTTTGGCGGGCCTTTTGTGCTAGGCTGGGCATTGATTTGTCTTTTTCTTCTGCGTTTCATCCTCAGACAAATGGCCAAACTGAGCGAACTAATCAGACTTTGGAAACTTATTTGAGATGCTTTGTGTCTGCTGATCAGGATGATTGGGTGGCTTTCTTGCCATTGGCCGAGTTTGCCCTTAATAATCAGGCTAGTTCTGCTACCTTGGTTTCACCCTTCTTTTGTAACTCTGGTTTTCATCCTCGTTTTTCTTCGGGGAAGGTTGAGTCTTCTGATTGTCCTGGGGTGGACTCTGTGGTTGACAGGTTGCAGCAAATTTGGGCTCATGTTGTTGACAATTTGGTGTTGTCTCAGGAGGGGGCTCAGTGTTTTGCTAACCGTCGTCGGTGTGTTTGTTCCCAGCTTCGGGTTGGGGATTTGCTCTGGTTGTCTTCCCGTCATGTTCCTATGAAGGTTTCTTCCCCTAAGTTTAAGCCTCGGTTTATTGGCCCTTATAGGATTTCTGAGATTATCAATCCAGTGTCTTTTCGTTTGGCCCTTCCAGCCTCTTTTTCCATCCATAATGTTTTTCATACATCTTTGTTGTGGAAATATGTGGTGCCCGTTGTTCCCTCTGTTGATCCTCCTGCCCCGGTGTTGATTGATGGGGAGTTGGAGTATGTGGTTGAGAAGATTTTGGATTCTTGTTTTTCGAGGAGGAAGCTTCAGTATCTTGTCAAATGGAAGGGTTATGGCCAGGAGGATAATTCTTGGGTTGTTGCCTCCGATGTTCATGCTGAGGATTTGTGTTGTGAATTAGACTTTTTTGGCTCCCTCTTGTGGTCACTAGTGATATGACTCTGGGATTGTCTTTCCTCAGTTTGGCACCCACCTGGGTCATTAGTCCAGGGGTGTTGCTATATGAACTTCCTGAATTCTCAGTCTGGTGCCTGGCATTGTTGTAATCAGTCCTTTCTGTTTGCTCCTGTCTGCTGGTCCTGGTTCTTGCAAAATTAAGCTAAGTCCTGCTTCCTTGTTTTTTGGTTATTTGTATTGCTCATATTTTTTGTCCAGCTTGTACTAAATGTGATTCCTGATTTTGCTGGAAGCTCTAGGGGGCTGGTATTCTCCCCCCGGGCCGTTAGACGGTTCGGGGGTTCTTGAATATCCAGTGTGGAAATTTTGATAGGGTTTTTGCTGACCGTATAAGTCATCTTACTATATTCTGCTATTAGTCAGTGGGCCTCTCTTTGCTAAATACCTAGTTCATTCTTACGTTTGTCTTTTCTTCTTACCTCACCGTTATTATTTGTTGGGGGCTTGTATCCAACTTTTGGGGTCTTTTCTCTGGAGGCAAGAAAGGTCTATCTTTTCCCTTCTAGGGTTAGTTAGTTCTCCGGCTGGCGCGAGACGTCTAGAACCAACGTAGGCACGTTCCCCGGCTGCTGCTATTTGTGGTGCTAGGATTAGATATACGGTCAGCCCAGTTACCACTGCCCTATGAGCTGTTTTTTTGTGTTTGCAGACTTAGTATTTATTTCTGAGACCCTCTGCCATTGGGGTCATAACAGTATGCCAGGCCAAAGTTGAATGTTTAATGCATTGCAGAAGTGGGATAATAAGAAAGGAAATTCTGAGTTTTTTTTTTTTTTTTCTTTCTTCCTCCCCTTTACCTCTGAGTGGCTTGAGCTTGCTGCAGACATGAATGTCCAGACCTTGATTACAAGTGTGGACCAGCTTGCTGCTCGTGTGCAGGGCATACAAGATTTTGTTACCAGTAGTCCTATGTCTGAACCTAAAATACCTATTCCTGAACTGTTCTCTGGAGACCGATTTAAGTTTAGGAATTTCAGGAATAATTGTAAATTGTTTCTATCTCTGAGACCCCGTTCATCTGGAGACTCAGCTCAGCAAGTAAAAATTGTTATCTCTTTCTTACGGGGCGACCCTCAGGATTGGGCCTTCTCGCTGGCGCCAGGAGATCCGGCATTGGCAAATATTGATGCGTTTTTTCTGGCGCTCGGATTGCTTTACGAGGAACCCAATCTTGAAATTCAGGCAGAAAAAGCCTTGCTGGCTATTTCTCAGGGCCAGGATGAAGCTGAAGTGTATTGCCAAAAATTTCGGAAATGGTCCGTGCTCACTCAGTGGAATGAGTGTGCTCTGGCCGCAAATTTCAGAAATGGCCTTTCTGAAGCCATTAAGAATGTGATGGTGGGTTTCTCCATTCCTACAAGTCTGAATGATTCCATGGCGCTGGCTATTCAAATTGACCGGCGTTTGCGGGAGCGCAAAGCCGCTAATCCTCTTGTGGTGTTGTCTGAAGAAACACCTGATTTAATGCAATGTGGTAGAATTCAGACTAGAAATGAACGGAAAAATCCTAGACGTCAGAATGGGTTGTGTTTTTACTGTGGTGATTCTACACATGTTATATCAGCATGCTCTAAACGCCTAACAAGGGTTGTTAGTCCTGTCGCCATTGGTAATTTGCAACCTAAATTTATTTTGTCTGTGACTTTAATTTGCTCATTGTCTTCCTACCCTGTTATGGCGTTTGTGGATTCAGGTGCTGCCCTGAGTCTTATGGATCTGTCATTTGCCAAGCGCTGTGGTTTTGTTCTTGAGCCGTTGGTAAATCCTATCCCTCTTAGAGGTATTGATGCTATGCCATTGGCGGAAAATAAACCGCAGTTTTGGACACAGGTAACCATGTGCATGACTCCTGAACATCGGGAGGTGATTCGTTTTCTTGTTCTGCATAAAATGCATGATTTGGTCGTTTTGGGTCTGCCATGGTTACAGACCCATAATCCAGTCTTGGATTGGAAGGCAATGTCTGTGTCAAGTTTGGGCTGTCAGGGAATTCATGGTGATTCCCCGCCGGTGTCTATTGCTTCCTCTACTCCTTCGGAAGTTCCTGAGTATTTGTCTGATTTTCAGGATGTATTCAGCGAGTCCAGGTCCAGTGCTCTGCCTCCTCATAGGGACTGTGACTGCACTATAGATTTGATTCCAGGTAGTAAATTTCCTAAGGGAAGACTATTTAATCTGTCTGTACCTGAGCATACCGCAATGCGTTCGTATATCAAGGAATCTCTGGAGAAGGGGCATATCCGTCCATCCTCTTCCCTTCTTGGTGCGGGATTCTTTTTTGTGGCCAAGAAGGACGGATCTTTGAGACCTTGTATTGACTATCGGCTTCTGAATAAAATCACTGTTAAATTTCAGTATCCTTTGCCTTTGTTGTCAGACTTGTTTGCCCGGATTAAAGGTGCCAAGTGGTTCACCAAAATAGATCTTCGCGGTGCGTACAACCTTGTGCGCATTAAGCAAGGAGATGAATGGAAAACTGCATTTAATACGCCCGAGGGTCATTTTGAGTACTTGGTGATGCCTTTTGGGCTCTCTAATGCTCCTTCAGTGTTTCAGTCCTTTTTGCATGATATTTTCCGGAAGTATCTGGATAAATTTATGATTGTTTATCTGGATGATATTCTGTTTTTTTCTGATGATTGGGACTCGCATGTAGAGCAGGTCAGGATGGTGTTTCAGGTTTTGCGTGAGAATGCTTTATTTGTTAAGGGCTCAAAGTGTCTCTTTGGAGTACAGAAGGTTCCCTTTGTGGGTTTTATTTTTTCCCCTTCTGCGGTGGAGATGGACCCAGTCAAGGTCCGAGCTATTCATGATTGGACTCAACCCACGTCAGTTAAGAGTCTTCAGAAGTTCTTGGGTTTTGCTAACTTCTACCGTCGTTTTATCGCTAATTTTTCCAGCGTTGTTAAACCTTTGACGGATATGACCAAGAAAGGTTCTGATGTTGCCAACTGGGCTCCTGCAGCCGTGGAAGCTTTCCAAGAGTTGAAGCGCCGGTTTACTTCAGCGCCTGTTTTGTGCCAGCCTGATGTCTCACTTCCCTTTCAGGTTGAAGTGGATGCTTCTGAGATCGGGGCAGGGGCCGTTTTGTCGCAGAGAGGCCCTGGTTGCTCTGTAATGAGACCATGTGCTTTTTTCTCTAGGAAGTTTTCACCTGCTGAGCGGAATTATGATGTTGGCAATCGGGAGTTGCTGGCCATGAAGTGGGCATTTGAGGAGTGGCGTCATTGGCTCGAGGGTGCTAAGCATCGTGTGGTGGTCTTGACTGATCACAAAAATCTGATGTATCTCGAGTCTGCTAAACGCCTGAATCCTAGACAGGCCCGTTGGTCATTGTTTTTCTCCCGTTTTGACTTTGTGGTCTCGTATTTACCAGGTTCAAAGAATGTGAAGGCTGATGCTCTTTCAAGGAGCTTTGTGCCTGACTCTCCTGGAGTCGCTGAACCAGTTGGTATTCTTAAAGAGGGAGTAATCTTGTCAGCCATTTCTCCGGATTTGCGACGTGTGTTGCAGAGATTTCAGGCTGGTAGACCTGACTCTTGTCCACCTGACAGACTGTTTGTTCCTGATAAGTGGACCAGCAGAGTCATTTCCGAGGTTCATTCCTCGGTGTTGGCAGGGCATCCGGGAATTTTTGGCACCAGAGATTTGGTGGCTAGGTCCTTTTGGTGGCCTTCCTTGTCACGGGATGTGCGGTCATTTGTGCAGTCCTGTGGGACTTGTGCTCGAGCTAAGCCTTGCTGTTCTCGTGCCAGCGGGTTGCTCTTGCCCTTGCCTGTCCCGAAGAGGCCTTGGACACACATTTCCATGGATTTCATTTCAGATCTTCCGGTGTCTCAGGGCATGTCTGTCATCTGGGTGGTATGTGATCGCTTTTCCAAGATGGTCCATTTGGTATCTTTGCCTAAGCTGCCTTCCTCTTCCGATCTGGTTCCTCTGTTCTTTCAGAATGTGGTTCGTTTACACGGCATTCCTGAGAATATCGTGTCTGACAGAGGATCCCAGTTTGTCTCCAGGTTCTGGCGATCCTTTTGTGCTAAGATGGGCATTGATTTGTCGTTTTCGTCTGCCTTTCATCCTCAGACTAATGGACAAACGGAGCGAACTAATCAGACTCTGGAGGCTTATTTGAGGTGTTTTGTTTCTGCAGATCAGGATGATTGGGTGACCTTCTTGCCGTTGGCTGAGTTTGCCCTTAATAATCGGGCTAGTTCCGCTACTTTGGTTTCGCCATTTTTCTGCAACTCTGGTTTCCATCCTCGTTTTTCCTCGGGGCAGGTTGAGCCTTCTGATTGTCCTGGGGTGGACTCTGTGGTTGACAGGTTGCAGCAAAGTTGGGCTCGTGTTGTTGACAATTTGGTGTTGTCTCAGGAGGGGGCTCAGTGTTTTGCTAACGGTCGTCCGTGTGTTGGTTCCCGGCTTCGGGTTGGGGATTTTGTCTGGTTGTCTTCCCGTCATGTTCCTATGAAGTTTTCTTCCCCTAAGTTTAAGCCTCAGTTTATTGGCCCTTATAGGATTTCTGAGATTATCAATCCAGTGTCTTTTCGTTTGGCCCTTCCAGCCTCTTTTTCCATCCATAATGTTTTTCATAGATCTTTGTTGCGGAACTATGTGGTGCCCGTTGTTCCCTCTGTTGATCCTCCTGCCCCGGTGTTGATTGATGGGGAGTTGGAGCATGTGGTTGAGAAGATTTTGGATTCTCGTTTTTCGAGGCGGAAGCTTCAGTATCTTGTCAAATGGAAGGGTTATGGCCAGGAGGATAATTCTTGGGTTGTTGCCTCCGATGTTCATGCTGAGGATTTGGTTCATGCCTTTCATTTGGCTCGTCCGGATCGGCCTGGGGGCTCTGGTGAGGGTTCGGTGACCCCTCCTCAAGGGGGGGTACTGTTGTGAATTGTGCTCTTGGGCTCCCTCCGGTGGTTATAAGTGGTAGTGCTGCTGTCACTGGATTGCAGAATTCATCAGGTGTGTCAAGTTTTTGCAATCCTGACTGGGCTATTTAGCCTTGCTTGACCCTTTAGTCAGTGCCAGTTGTCCACTGTTCCTGGAGGATTCACATCCCTGCCTGCTCTCTCCTGCTTTGCTGTTCATTTCAACAAAGATAAGTTCTGGCCTTGATTTTTGCTGTCCACATGCTGTGGCCTTATTGTTCAGTTCTTTTCCATGTTTTTGTCTTGTCCAGCTTGGTCTGTATAAGGATTTGTTTAGCCAAGCTGGTATCTCTGGAGATGCAGATATACCCTCCATATCTTTAGTTAGCTGTGGAGATTTTGTATTTTCTGTGGTGGATATTTTCTAGTGTTTTAATACTGACCGCATAGTACTCTGTCCTATCCTTTCTATTTAGCTAGAAGTGGCCTCCTTTGCTAAATTCTGATTTCAGTCTGTGTATGTTTTTTTCCCTCTCCTCTCACAGTCAATATTTGTGGGGGGCTGTCTATCCTTTGGGAATTTTCTCTGAGGCAAGATAGTTTTCCCTTTTCTATCTCTAGGGGTAATTAGTCTTCCGGCTGTGTCGAGATGTCTAGGGAGTGATAGGTACATTCCACGGCTACTTCTAGTTGCGGTGTTAAGTTCAGGGTCTGCGGTCAGTACAGGTACCACCTTCTCCAGAGTATGTCTCATGCTGCTCTTAGGCCACCAGATCATAACAGTACAACTGGCCAACAATGAGTTAACCGCATCTCAGAAGAAGGGAAGGAAAGTGCTGAGCCATTTTTTTTTCTGTAGTCTGTTGTGGTTTTTTTTTTCCCTCTTTACCTCTGGGTGGCTCAGGAGTTCGGCGCTGGTATGGATGTTCAGGGATGGGCTTCTCGTGTGGATCAACTTGCTGCTAGAGTGCAGGGTATTTCCGATTATATCGTTCAGACTCCAGTTTTGGAGCCTAGAATTCCAACTCCTGATTTGTTTCTTGGGGACAGGTCCAAATTTTTGAGCTTTAAAAATAACTGTAAACTGTTTTTTGCTCTGAAACCCCGTTCCTCTGGTGATCCCATCCAGCAGGTTAAAATTGTTATATCTCTGCTGCGTGGTGACCCCCAGGATTGGGCATTTGCCCTGGAACCTGGGAATCCGGCGTTGCTTAATGTAGACACCTTTTTTCAGGCACTTGGGTTATTGTATGATGAACCTAATTCAGTGGATCATGCTGAGAAGACCTTTTTGGCCCTGTGTCAGGGTCAAGAAGCGGCAGAATCATATTGCCAGAAATTTAGAAAATGGTCTGTACTGACTAAATGGAATGAGGATGCCTTGGCGGCAATTTTCAGAAAGGGTCTTTCTGAATCCATTAAAGATGTTATGGTGGGGTTCCCCACACCTGCTGGTCTGAGTGATTCTATGTCTCTGGCCATTCAGATTGATCGGCGCTTGGGCGAGCGCAGAGTTGTGCACACTATGCCATTGTCTTCCGAGCGGAGTCCTGAGCCTATGCAGTGTGATAGGATTGTGTCTAGAGCTGAACGACAAGGATTCAGACGTCAGAATAGGTTGTGTTTTTACTGTGGCGATTCTGCTCATGTTATTTCTGATTGCCCTAAGCGTACCAAGAGAATCGCTAGTTCTGTTACCATCAGTACTGTACAACCTAAATTTCTGTTACCTGTGACCCTGATCTGCTCATTATCGTCATTTTCTGTCATGGCATTTGTGGATTCAGGCGCCGCTCTAAACTTAATGGACTTAGAATTTGCCAGACGTTGTGGTTTCCCCTTGCAGCCTTTGCAGAGTCCTATTCCTTTGAGGGGCATTGATGCTACACCGTTGGCTAAAAATAAACCTCAGTTTTGGACACAGCTGACCATGTGCATGGCGCCAGCCCATCAGGAAGATTGTCGTTTCCTGGTGTTGCATAATTTGCATGATGCTATTGTGCTGGGTTTCCCATGGTTACAGGTGCATAATCCGGTATTAGATTGGAAATCTATGTCTGTGACTAGTTGGGGTCGTCAGGGGGTTCATGGTGACGTTCCTTTGATGTCAATTGCCTCCTCCCCCTCTTCTGAAATTCCTGAGTTTTTGTCAGATTTCCAGGATGTATTCAATGAGCCCAAGTCCAGTTCCCTTCCACAGCATAGGGACTGTGATTGTGCTATTGACTTGATTCTAGGCTGTAAGTTCCCTAAGGGCCGACTTTTCAACCTGTCTGTGCCAGAACATACCGCCATGCGGAGCTATGTTAAGGAGTCCTTGGAGAAGGGGCATATTCGGCCATCTTCTTCACCATTGGGAGCAGGGTTTTTTTTTGTTGCCAAAAAAGATGGCTCCTTGAGACCCTGTATTGATTATCGCCTCTTGAATAAGATCACGGTCAAATTCCAATACCCTTCTGCCTTTGCTTTCTGATCTGTTTGCTAGGATTAAGGGGGCTAGTTGGTTTACTAAGATTGACCTTCGAGGGGCATATAATCTTGTTCGTATTAAGCAGGGTGATGAATGGAAAACTGCGTTTAATACGCCCGAAGGTCATTTTGAATACCTTGTGATGCCATTCGGACTCTCTAATGCTCCATCTGTGTTTCAGTCCTTCATGCATGATATATTTTGGAATTATCTTGATAAATTCATGATTGTATATTTGGATGATATTTTGATTTTTTCAGATGATTGGGAGTCTCATGTGAAACAAGTCAGGATGGTATTTCAGATCCTTCGTGATAATGCCTTGTTTGTGAAGGGGTCTAAGTGCCTCTTTGGAGTACAGAAGATTTCTTTTTTGGGCTTCATTTTTTCTCCCTCATCTATAGAAATGGATCCGATTAAGGTTCAGGCCATTCATGATTGGATCCATCCCACATCCGTGAAAAGCCTTCAGAAATTTTTGGGCTTTGCTAATTTTTATCAACGTTTCATTGCCAACTTCTCCAGTGTGGTTAAACCCCTGACCGATTTGACGAAGAAAGGCCAGCGCCTTTGATGTGACGAATTGGCCCTCTGCGGCTGTTTCTGCCTTTCAGGAGCTTAAACGCCGATTTACTTCTGCCCCTGTGTTGCGTCAGCCAGATGTTTCTCTTCCTTTTCAGGTTGAGGTTGACGCTTCTGAGATTGGGGCAGGGGCCGTTTTGTCTCAGAGGAATTCTGATGGTTCCTTGATGAAACCGTGTGCCTTCTTTTCTCGAAAGTTTTCGCCTGTGGAACGCAATTATGATGTCGGCAATCGTGAGTTGTTGGCTATGAAGTGGGCATTTGAGGAGTGGCGACATTGGCTTGAGGGGGCCAAGCACTGTATTGTGGTCTTGACCGATCTTAAGAATCTGATTTACCTCGAGTCTGCCAAACGGCTGAATCCTAGACAGGCCCGATGGTCCCTGTTTTTCTCCCATTTTGATTTTGTGGTCTCGTATCTTCCGGGTTCTAAGAATGTTAAGGCTGATGCCCTCTCTAGGAGATTTTTGCCTGATTCTCCTGGAGTCCTTGAGCCGGTCGGCATTCTGAAGGAAGGGGTGATTCTTTCTGCCATCTCCCCTGATTTACGATGGGTTCTTCAGGAATTTTAGGCTGATAAACCTGACCGCTGTCCAGTGGGGAAACTGTTTGTTCCTGACAGATGGACTAGTACAGTGATTTTGGAGGTTCATTGTTCTGTGTTGGCTGGTAGTCTTGAGCATTCCGATACCGCAAGTATCGGGTATCGGCCGATACTTGCGGGTATCGGAATTCCGATACCGAGATCCGATACTTTTGTGGTATCGGGTATCGGTATCGAAACAACATTAATGTAATAATGTGTAAAAGAGAGAATTAAAATAAAAAATATTGCTATAATCACCTCTCCGACGCAGCCTGGACCTCACCGAAGGAACCGGCAGCATTGTTTGCTTAAAATGCGCGCTTTTACTTCCTTCCGTGACGTCACGGCTTGTGATTGGTCGCGTGCCGCCCATGTGGCCGCGACGCGACCAATCACAGCAAGCCGTGACGTAATTTTCAGGTCCTCAATGCCTAATTCTAGGCATTCAGGAATTTAAAATTACGTTCCGGCTAGTGATTGGTCGCGTCGCGGTCACATGGGCAATGCGACCAATCACAAGCCGTGACGTCACGGGAGGCAGGAGACGCGCGCATTTTTAAAATTACGTCACGGCTTGTGATTGGTCGCGTGCCGCACATGTGGCCGCGACGCGACCAATCACAGCAAGCCGTGACGTAATTTCAGGTCCTTCAGGATTTTAAAATTACGTTCTGGCTTGTGATTGGTCGCGTCGCGGTCAATCACAAGCCGTGACGTCACGGGAGGCAGGACACGCGCGCATTTTAAAATTGAATATCCAGTGTGGAAATTTTGATAGGGTTTTTGCTGACCGTATAAGTCATCTTACTATATTCTGCTATTAGTCAGTGGGCCTCTCTTTGCTAAATACCTAGTTCATTCTTACGTTTGTCTTTTCTTCTTACCTCAACGTTATTATTTGTTGGGGGCTTGTATCCAACTTTTGGGGTCTTTTCTCTGGAGGCAAGAAAGGTCTATCTTTTCCCTTCTAGGGTTAGTTAGTTCTCCGGCTGGCGCGAGACGTCTAGAACCAACGTAGGCACGTTCCCCGGCTGCTGCTATTTGTGGTGCTAGGATTAGATATACGGTCAGCCCAGTTACCACTGCCCTATGAGCTGGTTTTTTGTGTTTGCAGACTTAGTATTTATTTCTGAGACCCTCTGCCATTGGGGTCATAACAGTATGCCAGGCCAAAGTTGAATGTTTAATGCATTGCAGAAGTGGGATAATATGAAAGGAAATTCTGAGTTTTTTTTTTTTTTTCTTTCTTCCTCCCCTTTACCTCTGAGTGGCTTGAGCTTGCTGCAGACATGAATGTCCAGACCTTGATTACAAGTGTGGACCAGCTTGCTGCTCGTGTGCAGGGCATACAAGATTTTGTTACCAGTAGTCCTATGTCTGAACCTAAAATACCTATTCCTGAACTGTTCTCTGGAGACCGATTTAAGTTTAGGAATTTCAGGAATAATTGTAAATTGTTTCTATCTCTGAGACCCCGTTCATCTGGAGACTCAGCTCAGCAAGTAAAAATTGTTATCTCTTTCTTACGGGGCGACCCTCAGGATTGGGCCTTCTCGCTGGCGCCAGGAGATCCGGCATTGGCAAATATTGATGCGTTTTTTCTGGCGCTCGGATTGCTTTACGAGGAACCCAATCTTGAAATTCAGGCAGAAAAAGCCTTGCTGGCTATTTCTCAGGGCCAGGATGAAGCTGAAGTGTATTGCCAAAAATTTCGGAAATGGTCCGTGCTTACTCAGTGGAATGAGTGTGCTCTGGCCGCAAGTTTCAGAAATGGCCTTTCTGAAGCCATTAAGAATGTGATGGTGGGTTTCTCCATTCCTACAAGTCTGAATGATTCCATGGCGCTGGCTATTCAAATTGACTGGCGTTTGCGGGAGCGCAAAGCCGCTAATCCTCTTGTGGTGTTGTCTGAAGAAACACCTGATTTAATGCAATGTGGTAGAATTCAGACTAGAAATGAACGGAAAAATCCTAGACGTCAGAATGGGTTGTGTTTTTACTGTGGTGATTCTACACATGTTATATCAGCATGCTCTAAACGCCTAACAAGGGTTGTTAGTCCTGTCGCCATTGGTAATTTGCAACCTAAATTTATTTTGTCTGTGACTTTAATTTGCTCATTGTCTTCCTACCCTGTTATGGCGTTTGTGGATTCAGGTGCTGCCCTGAGTCTTATGGATCTGTCATTTGCCAAGCGCTGTGGTTTTGTTCTTGAGCCGTTGGTAAATCCTATCCCTCTTAGTGGTATTGATGCTACGCCATTGGCGGAAAATAAGCCGCAGTTTTGGACACAGGTAACCATGTGCATGACTCCTGAACATCGGGAGGTGATTCGTTTTCTTGTTCTGCATAAAATGCATGATTTGGTCGTTTTGGGTCTGCCATGGTTACAGACCCATAATCCAGTCTTGGATTGGAAGGCAATGTCTGTGTCAAGTTGGGGCTGTCAGGGAATTCATGGTGATTCCCCGCCGGTGTCTATTGCTTCCTCTACTCCTTCGGAAGTTCCTGAGTATTTGTCTGATTTTCAGGATGTATTCAGCGAGTCCAGGTCCAGTGCTCTGCCTCCTCATAGGGACTGTGACTGCGCTATAGATTTGATTCCAGGTAGTAAATTTCCTAAGGGAAGACTATTTAATCTGTCTGTACCTGAGCATACCGCAATGCATTCGTATATCAAGGAATCTCTGGAGAAGGGGCATATCCGTCCATCCTCTTCCCCTCTTGGTGCGGGATTCTTTTTTGTGGCCAAGAAGGACGGATCTTTGAGACTTGTATTGACTATCGGCTTCTGAATAAAATCACTGTTAAATTTCAGTATCCTTTGCCTCTGTTGTCGGACTTGTTTGCCCGGATTAAAGGTGCCAAGTGGTTCACCAAAATAGATCTTCGCGGTGCGTACAACCTTGTGCGCATTAAGCAAGGAGATGAATGGAAAACTGCATTTAATACGCCCGAGGGTCATTTTGAGTACTTGGTGATGCCTTTTGGGCTCTCTAATGCTCCTTCAGTGTTTCAGTAATTTAAGCATGATATTTTCCGGAAGTATCTGGATAAATTTATGATTGTTTATCTGGATGATATTCTGTTTTTTTCTGATGATTGGGACTCGCATGTAGAGCAGGTCAGGATGGTGTTTCAGGTTTTGCGTGAGAATGCTTTATTTGTTAAGGGCTCAAAGTGTCTCTTTGGAGTACAGAAGGTTCCCTGTCATGAATCCCAATGGCTAGGGATAGCACAGGACAAGCAAAGTACAAATATATTACGGACGAGCTCTAGGGTGATGGAACCTGGGCTGACCGCTGCCCTACGCCTGACAAACGCAACTAGAGATAGCCAGGGAGCATGCCTACGTTGGTTCTAGACACCACGCACCAGCCTAAGAGCTAACTAGCACTGCAGAGAAAATAAAGACCTCACTTGCCTCCAGCGGAATGAACCCCAAAAGATATATTTGCCCCCCACATGTATTGACGGTGAAATGAGAAGAAGGCACACACATAGAGATGATATATATAGTTTTAGCAAATTGAGGCCCGCTGTAAACTAGAAAGCAGAACGATACAAAAGGGGACTGAGCGGTCAGCAAAAAAACCTAATAAAAAAAACCATCCTGAGATTACAAGAACCCATGTGCCAACTCATGGCACATGGGGAGAACCTCAGTCCACTAGAGCTACCAGCTAGCATAGAGACATAATAAGCAAGCTGGACAAAAAACCAAACAACTGAAAATCAGCACTTAGCTTATCCTGAAAGATCTGGGAGCAGGTAGGCAGGAACCAAACAGAGCACATCTGAATACATTGATAGCCGGCAAGGGAAATGACAGAAAGGCCAGGTAAAATAGGAAACACCCAGCCACTGATGGACAGGTGGAAACCAAAGGCCGCAACCCACCAAAGTCACCCAGTACCAGCAGTAACCACCAGAGGGAGCCCACAAATAGAATCCACAACAGTACCCCCCCCCTTGAGGAGGGGTCACCGAACCCTCACGAGAACCCCCAGGGCGATCCGGGTGAGCTCTATGGAAGGCGCGGACCAAATCAGTCGCATGAACATCGGAGGCGACCACCCAGGAATTATCCTCCTGACCATAACCCTTCCACTTAACCAAATACTGGAGTTTGCGTCTGGAAACACGAGAATCCAAGATCTTCTCAACAACATACTCCAATTCTCCCTCCACTAGCACCGGAGCAGGAGGCTCAACCGAAGGAACAACGGGCACCTCATACCTCCGCAACAACGACCGATGGAACACATTATGAATAGCAAACGATGCTGGGAGATCCAAACGAAAAGATACAGGGTTAAGAATCTCCGAGATCCTATAAGGACCGATGAACCGAGCTTGAACTTAGGAGAAGAGACCGTCATAGGGACAAAACGAGAAGACAACCACACCAAATCCCCAACAAGAAGTCGGGGACCCACGCGGCGACGGCGATTAGCAAACTGCTGAGTCTTCTCCTGAGATAACTTCAAATTGTCCACCACCTGATTCCAAATCTGATGTAGCCTGTCCACCACCACGTCCACTCCAGGACAATCCGAAGGCTCCACCTGACCAGAGGAAAAACGAGGATGAAACCCCGAATTACAAAAAAAAGGAGAGACCAACGTGGCCAAACTAGCCCGATTATTAAGAGCAAATTCGGCCAGTGGCAAAAAAGCAACCCAGTCATCTTGATCAGCAGAAACAAAACACCTCAAATAAGTTTCCAAGGTCTGATTAGTTCGCTCCGTCTGGCCATTCGTCTGAGGATGGAATGCAGACGAGAAAGACAAATCAATGCCCATCTTGGCACAAAACGTCCGCCAAAATCTAGACACAAACTGGGATCCCCTGTCAGAAACGATATTCTCCGGAATCCCATGCAAACGAACCACGTTCTGAAAAAATAAAGGGACCAACTCAGAGGAGGAAGGCAACTTAGGCTACTTTCACACTAGCGTCGGGCTCGGCCCGTCGCCGTGCGTCGGGCCGAGGTCCCCGACGCTAGCGTTGTCCCCGCCGCACAACGGGGGCAGCGGATGCATTTTTCCCACGCATCCGCTGCCCCATTGTGAGGTGCGGGGAAGTGCGGGGAGGTGGGGGCGGAGTTCCGGCCGCGCATGCGCGGTCGGAAAAAGCGGACCGTCGGGAGCAAAAAACGTTACATGTAGCGTTTTTTTCTCCCGACGGTCCGCTACCATACGCCCAAGCGTCGCAAAACGGATTCACCGTTTGGCAATGCGTCGCAAATGCGTCGCAAATGCGTCGCTAATGTTACTCTATGACGAAAAAACGTATCCAGCAAAAACTTTTGCTGGATGCGGCGTTTCGCAAAAACGACGCATTTGCGACGTATTGCAGTTAACGCTAGTGTGAAAGTAGCCTTAGGCAAGGGCACCAAATGAACCATCTTAGAAAAGCGGTCACACACAACCCAGATAACGGACATTTTCTGTGAAACCGGGAGATTAGAAATAAAATCCATGGAAATGTGCGTCCAAGGCCTCTTCGGGATGGGCAAGGATAACAACAACCCACTGGCCCGAGAACAGCAAGGCTTAGCTCGAGCACACACTTCACAAGACTGCACAAAGGTACGCACATCCCTAGACAAGGAAGGCCACCAAAAAGACCTGGCCACCAAGTCTCTAGTACCAAATATTCCAGGATGACCAGCCAACACAGAAGAATGGACCTCGGAGATGACTCTACTGGTCCAATCATCCGGAACAAACAGTCTTTCTGGTGGACAACGATCCGGTTTATCCACCTGAAACTCCTGCAATGCACGTCGCAAGTCTGGGGATACGGCGGACAATATTACCCCATCCCTAAGGATACCAGTAGGCCCAAAGTCTCCAGGAGAGTCAGGCACAAAACTCCTGGAAAGAGCATCTGCCTTCACATTCTTTGAACCTGGCAGGTATGAAACCACGAAATTGAAACGAGAAAAAAACAACGACCAATGAGCCTGTCTAGGATTCAAACGCCTGGCAGACTCAAGGTAAATGAGATTCTTGTGATCAGTCAAGACCACCACACGATGTTTAGCACCCTCAAGCCAATGACGCCACTCCTCAAATGCCCACTTCATAATTGCGCTCGGCGGGCGAGAATTTTCTAGAGAAGAATGCACATGGCTTCATCACCGAGCCATTAGAACTTCTCTGTGACAAAACCGCCCCCGCTCCAATCTCGGAAGCATCAACCTCAACCTGAAAAGGAAGTGAAACATCTGGTTGACACAACACAGGAGCAGAAGAAAACCGGCGCTTAAGTTCCTGAAAGGCCTCCACGGCCGCAGGAGACCAATCAGCAACATCAGCACCCTTTTTAGTCAAATCAGTCAAAGGTTTAACAATACTGGAAAAATTAGCAATGAACCGACGATAAAAATTAGCAAACCCCAAGAACTTCTGAAGGCTCTTAACAGATGTAGGTTGTGTCCAGTCACAAATCGCCTGAACCTTGACGGGATCCATCTCAATAGTAGAAGGAGAAAAAATGTACCCCAAAAAAGAAATCTTCTGGACTCCGAAGAGACACTTTGAGCCCTTCACAAACAGAGAATTGGCCCGCAGAACCTGAAACACCTTCCTGACCTGTAGAACATGAGACTCCCAGTCATCAGAAAACACCAAAATATCATCCAAATACACAATCATAAACTTATCCAGATATTCACGGAAAATATTGTGCATAAAGGACTGAAAGACTGACGGAGCATTGGAGAGTCCAAAAGGCATTACCAAATACTCAAAATGGCCCTCAGGCGTATTAAATGCGGTTTTCCACTCATCACCCTGTTTTATCCGCACCAGATTATACGCACCGCGAAGATCTATCTTAGTGAACCACCTAGCCCCCTTAATGCGAGCAAACAAATCAGTCAATAATGGCAATGGATACTGATACTTGACTGTAATCTTATTCAGAAGGCGATAATCTATACAAGGCCTCAGGGAACCATCTTTTTTTGCCACAAAAAAAAAACCTGCTCCCAGAGGGGACGAAGATGGACGAATATGTCCCTTTTCCAAGGACTCCTTAATATAATTCCGCATAGTAGTATGCTCTGGCAGTGACAGATTAAATAAACGACCCTTAGGGAACTTACTGCCAGGAATCAATTTTATAGCACAGTCACAATCTCTATGCGGAGGGAGCGAATTGAGCTTAGGCTCCTCAAAAACATCCCTATAGTCAGACAAAAACGCAGGGATCTCAGAAGGAGTAGATGAAGCGATTGAAATCGGAGGTGCATCATCATGAACCCCTTGACATCCCCAGCTTAACACAGACATTGTTTTCCAGTCCAGGACAGGATTATGAGTTTGTTACCATGGCAGACCAAGCACTAGTACATCATGTAAATTATAAAGTACAAGGAAGCGAATCACCTCCTGATGAACGGGAGTCATGCGCATGGTCACTTGTGTCCAATACTGTGGTTTATTCATAGCCAATGGTGTAGAGTCAATTCCCTTCAGAGGAATAGGAACTTCCAGAGGTTCCAGACTAAAACCGCAGCGTTTAGCAAATGACCAATCCATAAGACTCAGGGCAGCGCCCGAATCCACATAGGCATCGACGGAAATGGAAGACAGTGAAAAAATCAGAGTCACAGACAAAATGAACTTAGGCTGCAGAGTACCAATGGCAAAAGATTTATCAACCCTTTTTGTGCGTTTAGAGCATGCTGATATAACATGAGCTGAATCACCACAATAGAAACACAATCCATTTTTTCCGCCTATAATTTTGCCGTTCACTTCTGGACTGAATTCTATCACATTGCATAGTCTCAGGTGCCTGTTCAGAAGACACCGCCAACTGGTGCACGGGTTTGCGCTCCCGTAAACGCCGATCAATCTGAATGGCCATAGCCATAGACTCATTCAGACCTGTAGGCGTAGGGAACCCCACCATAATATCCTTAATGGCCTCAGAAAGACCATTTCTGAAGTTTGCAGCCAGGGCGCACTCATTCCACTGAGTAAGCACCGACCATTTCCGAAACTTCTGACAATATATCTCCGCTTCATCATGCCCCTGAGAGAGGGCTAATAAAGCCTTTTCAGCCTGAATCTCCAGGTTAGGTTCTTCATAGAGCAATCCCAATGCCAGAAAAAACGCATCCACACTGAGCAATGCAGGATCCCCTGGTGCCAATGCAAATGCCCAATTCTGAGGGTCGCCCCGCAGGAAGGATATTACAATCTTGACCTGTTGAGCAGGGTCTCCAGAGGAGCGAGATTTTAAAGAAAGAAACAATTTACAATTGTTCCTGAAATTCAGGAAGGTAGATCTATCTCCAGAAAAGAACTCTGGAATAGGAATTCTAGGTTCAGACATGGGAGTGTGAACAACAAAATCCTGTATGTTTTGAACTTTTGCCGCGAGATTACTCAGGCTGGAAGCCAAACTCTGGACATCCATGTTAAACAGCTAAGATCAGAGCCATTCAAGGGTTAAGAGGAGGTAAGAAGCAGCTAGACAGCAATTAAGGGCTAGGCAGCAAAACTCTGAAGGGAAAAAAAATAAAAATAAATTTCCCTTAAACACTTCTCTATCTCCTGCTTCAGCCCAAACAATTAACACTTTGTGGGCCGGCTATACTGTCATGAATCCCAATGGCTAGGGATAGCACAGGACAAGCAAAGTACAAATATATTACGGACGAGCTCTAGGGTGATGGAACCTGGGCTGACCGCTGCCCTACGCCTGACAAACGCAACTAGAGATAGCCAGGGAGCGTGCCTACGTTGGTTCTAGACGCCACGCACCAGCCTAAGAGCTAACTAGCACTGCAGAGAAAATAAAGACCTCACTTGCCTCCAGCGGAATGAACCCCAAAAGATATAGTTGCCCCCCACATGTATTGACGGTGAAATGAGAGGAAGGCACACACATAGAGATGATATATATAGTTTTAGCAAATTGAGGCCCGCTGTAAACTAGAAAGCAGAACGATACAAAAGGGGACTGAGCGGTCAGCAAAAAACCCTAATCAAAAAAACCATCCTGAGATTACAAGAACCCATGTGCCAACTCATGGCACAAGGGGAGAACCTCAGTCCACTAGAGCTACCAGCTAGCATAGAGACATAATAAGCAAGCTGGACAAAAAACCAAACAACTGAAAATCAGCACTTAGCTTATCCTGAAAGATCTGGGAGCAGGTAGGCAGGAACCAAACAGAGCACATCTGAATACATTGATAGCCGGCAAGGGAAATGACAGAAAGGCCAGGTAAAATAGGAAACACCCAGCCACTGATGGACAGGTGGAAACCAAAGGCCGCAACCCACCAAAGTCACCCAGTACCAGCAGTAACCACCAGAGGGAGCCCACAAACAGAATCCACAACAGTTCCCTTTTTGGGTTTTATTTTTTCCCCTTCTGCGGTGGAGATGGACCCAGTCAAGGTCCGAGCTATTCATGATTGGACTCAACCCACGTCAGTTAAGAGTCTTCAGAAGTTCTTGGGTTTTGCTAACTTCTACTGTCGTTTTATCGCTGATTTTTCCAGCGTTGTTAAACCTTTGACGGATATGACCAAGAAAGGTTCTGATGTTGCCAACTGGGCTCCTGCAGCCGTGGAAGCTTTCCAAGAGTTGAAGCGCCGGTTTACTTCAGCGCCTGTTTTGTGCCAGCCTGATGTCTCACTTCCCTTTCAGGTTGAAGTGGATGCTTCTGAGATTGGGGCAGGGGCCGTTTTGTCGCAGAGAGGCCCTGGTTGCTCTGTAATGAGACCATGTGCTTTTTTCTCTAGGAAGTTTTCACCTGCTGAGTGGAATTATGATGTTGGCAATCGGGAGTTGCTGGCCATGAAGTGGGCATTTGAGGAGTGGCGTCATTGGCTCGAGGGTGCTAAGCATCGTGTGGTGGTCTTGACTGATCACAAAAATCTGATGTATCTCGAGTCTGCTAAACGCCTGAATCCTAGACAGGCCCGTTGGTCATTGTTTTTCTCCCGTTTTGACTTTGTGGTCTCGTATTTACCAGGTTCAAAGAATGTGAAGGCTGATGCTCTTTCAAGGAGCTTTGTGCCTGACTCTCCTGGAGTCGCTGAACCAGTTGGTATTCTTAAAGAGGGAGTAATCTTGTCAGCCATTTCTCCGGATTTGCGACGTGTGTTGCAGAGATTTCAGGCTGGTAGACCTGACTCTTGTCCACCTGACAGACTGTTTGTTCCTGATAAGTGGACCAGCAGAGTCATTTCCGAGGTTCATTCCTCGGTGTTGGCAGGGCATCCGGGAATTTTTGGCACCAGAGATTTGGTGGCTAGGTCCTTTTGGTGGCCTTCCTTGTCACGGGATGTGCGGTCATTTGTGCAGTCCTGTGGGACTTGTGCTCGAGCTAAGCCTTGCTGTTCTCGTGCCAGCGGGTTGCTCTTGCCCTTGCCTGTCCCAAAGAGGCCTTGGACACACATTTCCATGGATTTCATTTCAGATCTTCCGGTGTCTCAGGGCATGTCTGTCATCTGGGTGGTATGTGATCGCTTTTCCAAGATGGTCCATTTGGTATCTTTGCCTAAGCTGCCTTCCTCTTCCGATCTGGTTCCTCTGTTCTTTCAGAATGTGGTTCGTTTACACGGCATTCCTGAGAATATCGTGTCTGACAGAGGATCCCAGTTTGTCTCCAGGTTCTGGCGATCCTTTTGTGCTAAGATGGGCATTGATTTGTCGTTTTCGTCTGCCTTTCATCCTCAGACTAATGGACAAACGGAGCGAACTAATCAGACTCTGGAGGCTTATTTGAGGTGTTTTGTTTCTGCAGATCAGGATGATTGGGTGACCTTCTTGCCGTTGGCTGAGTTTGCCCTTAATAATCGGGCTAGTTCCGCTACTTTGGTTTCGCCATCTTTCTGCAACTCTGGTTTCCATCCTCGTTTTTCCTCGGGACATGTGGAGCCTTCTGATTGTCCTGGGGTAGATTCTGTGGTGGATAGGTTGCAGCAGATTTGGAATCATGTGGTGGACAACTTAAAGTTGTCACAGGAGAAGGCTCAGCGTTTTGCCAACCGCCGCCGCGGTGTGGGTCCCCGACTTCGTGTTGGGGATTTGGTATGGCTGTCTTCTCGATTTGTTCCTATGAAGGTCTCCTCTCCTAAATTTAAGCCTCGCTTCATCGGTCCTTACAAGATATTGGAAATCCTTAATCCTGTGTCCTTTCGCTTGGATCTTCCGGGGTCCTTTGCCATTCACAACGTGTTCCATAGGTCTTTGTTGCGGCGGTACGTTGTACCTGTGATCCCTTCTGTTGAGCCTCCTGCTCCGGTGTTGGTTGAGGGCGAGTTGGAGTACGTGGTGGAGAAGATCTTGGATTCTTGTCTCTCCAGGTGGAGGCTTCAGTATCTGGTCAAGTGGAAGGGCTATGGTCAGGAGGATAATTCCTGGGTGGTTGCCTCTGATGTGCATGCGGCCGATTTAGTTTGTGCCTTTCACGCTGCTCATCCTGATCGCCCTGGTGGTCTTGGTGAGGGTTCGGTGACCCCTCCTTAAAGGGGGGGTACTGTTGTGAATTAGACTTTTTTGGCTCCCTCTTGTGGTCACTAGTGATATGACTCTGGGATTGTCTTTCCTCAGTTTGGCACCCACCTGGGTCTTTAGTCCAGGGGTGTTGCTATATGAACTTCCTGAATTCTCAGTCTGGTGCCTGGCATCGTTGTAATCAGTCCTTTCTGTTTGCTCCTGTCTGCTGGTCCTGGTTCTTGCAAAATTAAGCTAAGTCCTGCTTCCTTGTTTTTTAGTTATTTGTATTGCTCATATTTTTTGTCCAGCTTGTACTAAATGTGATTCCTGATTTTGCTGGAAGCTCTAGGGGGCTGGTATTCTCCCCCCGGGCCGTTAGACGGTTCGGGGGTTCTTGAATATCCAGTGTGGAAATTTTGATAGGGTTTTTGCTGACCGTATAAGTCATCTTACTATATTCTGCTATTAGTCAGTGGGCCTCTCTTTGCTAAAATACCTAGTTCATTCTTACGTTTGTCTTTTCTTCTTACCTCACCGTTATTATTTGTTGGGGGCTTGTATCCAACTTTTGGGGTCTTTTCTCTGGAGGCAAGAAAGGTCTATCTTTTCCCTTCTAGGGTTAGTTAGTTCTCCGGCTGGCGCGAGACGTCTAGAACCAACATAGGCACGTTCCCCGGCTGCTGCTATTTGTGGTGCTAGGATTAGATATACGGTCAGCCCAGTTACCACTGCCCTATGAGCTGTTTTTTTTGTGTTTGCAGACTTAGTATTTATTTCTGAGACCCTCTGCCATTGGGGTCATAACAGATTTGGTTCGTGCCTTTCATTTGGCTCGTCCGGATCAGCCTGGGGGCTCTGGTGAGGGTTCGGTGACCCCTCCTCAAGGGGGGGGTACTGTTGTGAATTCTGCTCTTGGGCTCCCTCCGGTGGTTATAAGTGGTAGTGCTGCTGTCTCTGGATCGCAGCATTCATCAGGTGTGTCAAGTTTTTGCAATCCTGACTGGGCTATTTAGCCTTGCTTGACCCTTTAGTCAGTGCCAGTTGTCCATTGTTCCTGGAGGATTCACATCCCTGCCTGCTCTCTCCTGCTTTGCTGTTCATTTCAACAAAGATAAGTTCTGGCCTTGATTTTTGCTGTCCACATGCTGTGGCCTTATTGTTCAGTTCTTTTCCATGTTTTTGTCTTGTCCAGCTTGGTCTGTATAAGGATTTGTTTAGCCAAGCTGGTATCTCTGGAGATGCAGATATACCCTCCATATCTTTAGTTAGCTGTGTAGATTTTGTATTTTCTGTGGTGGATATTTTCTAGTGTTTTAATACTGACCGCATAGTACTCTGTCCTATCCTTTCTATTTAGCTAGAAGTGGCCTCCTTTGCTAAATTCTGATTTCAGTCTGTGTATGTTTTTTCCCTCTCCTCTCACAGTCAGTATTTGTGGGGGGCTGTCTATCCTTTGGGAATTTTCTCTGAGGCAAGATAGTTTTCCCTTTTCTATCTTTAGGGGTAATTAGTCCTCCGGCTGTGTCGAGATGTCTAGGGAGTGATAGGTACATTCCACGGCTACTTCTAGTTGCGGTGTTAAGTTCAGGGTCTGCGGTCAGTACAGGTACCACCTTCTCCAGAGTACGTCTCATGCTGCTCTTAGGCCACCAGATCATAACAGTGCTCATGGCAATAGAGCTGTGGACTGTAGGTTTGTTGCCGTGAACATTGGATCTTTTGGCCGTGGTAATGACTCCCAGACATTTAAAAACTCAGACATGGGCCAACGGTTGTATGGCAATCATTTCAATTTCCTCCTGCCACAGCCTCTTCCCAACACTCAAGACCCACCAATGCCATTTGTCGTGGTTGGGGATGAGGCCTTTCAGGTGTGTGGAAACCTCCTGAAACCATACTCCAGTCGGGACTTGACACACACAAAAAGGATTTTTAATTACAGATTGACCAGGGTGCGAAGAACAGTTGAGTGTGCCTTTGGAATCCTTGTCTCAAAATGGTGCATTTTAGGGACAGCCATTAATCTCAAAATGCAGACAGTCAAGATTGTCAAGGCGTGTGTGGTTCTGCACAGCTACATAATGGCTAAAAAACGGCCCAACATTGAACATGATTAACCTGTTTCTAACCCATTGCCAGATTACCATCATCACCCTCTCAGGACAACAGTTGAAGTTGCCCAAATGAGGAATACACTTGCGTCCTACTTTGTTTCTGAGAGTGGACATCTATCCTGGCAAGATGAAATGGTTTAGTGTTCTTGTAATGTTGTATAATGTTATGTACCTATTATTACTATTATTATTAAAATGTACCTTTAATGTTTGCTGACAATAAAACACCTCTAGTTAAACACCTGTTCCAAGTGCCCTCTATATTAGAATAATTTTTTTTAAAGTTTAATAAGGTGATCACCGGTTCACAACTACAGTTTTTATCAAATCCACTCTCTGTATCATGCAGATTGCATGAGACACTGATTGGATTATAACCAAATTGGGTTATGTAACCCATGCTTTACACTACACCTATTCTCTCTGAGGTCAGTGCTATGGTAGGTGACTTTGGATTAGCTCCATCATCTCTTCAGTCTGCATTTCTATAGTTCTATATATTAATGCAGACTGAAGAGATGATGGAGCTAATCCACCTCATATCTTTACTCACCTGCCTGTGTGTCAGAACTAGTGCACTCAGGATGCAGAAAACACAGCATCCTGAGTGCACTAGTGCTGACACCTGGGCAGGAGAGCATTGTTGATCCCTGACCTTTTTTGCTGTATTAATATAAATTTTTGGAGGATTTTCAGTCCTCTTTGTGTTTTTGCCACATCATAGCTCCATAACAGACACAAGAAGCAAAGCTGCAGTGTAAAAAAAATAAAGAAGAGGGGCAGTAGATTGTGTGTCATGGAGCAAGGAGGTGGCAAAAACAGTGTGTGTACACGGTGACATGTGTGTTGACGGTGCACGGTGTGTGTTATCGGCGACAAAAGAGACAAAGAACAAGCAGTGATTGGGGAAAAACAACACAAATTTATTTGTTAAAAAAATTAACTTTTACGAACCAATGAGGGGGAAGTGTTATGGACCTCAGGGGTGTGGAGCTTGGAGGATTGGCTATGGGTGGATGATGAAGGGGTTCCAGGGGAAGCGTTAACTAAACTTGTGGGGTCTGGGAGGTCAAGGATGGAAGTAGATACATTAGGAGTGGAAGCATGGAATGGGAGAGACACATTGGAAGGGAGAGAAAAACTGGACAACACAGACACATTGGGAGGTGAGGGTGGAGGTAGTATGACACTTCTGCTGGCACAAGTCTTTTGGCTTTCTGTCCATTTTATGTGGCAGCTTCCTTTTTTGTGTGTCTCCTTGGGAGGGTAGGAGTGGTGGGGTCAGCAGGTTGTTCAGAATGTTGACCCAGCCTAGTGGTGGTGGCGGTGGACAACCGTGCAGGATCTTGAGGCACCCTAGTAGTGGTGGTGGTGGACAGCCGTGCAGGATCTTGAGGCGGCCTAGTGGTGGTGGTGGCGGTGGGCAGCCGTACAAGATCTTGAGGTGGCCTAGTACTGGTGGCGGTGGACAGCTGTGCAGGAGCAGGACTCAGCATGGTGGTGGTGGTGGAGTGGCTTTCAGCAGCACCCAGCATGGTGGTGGCGGTGTAGTGGTGTGCGGCAGGACTGGGCATGGTGGTGGCCGTACAGTGGTATGCAGCAGAATTCGGTATTGAGGTTAAGTGTGTAATTTGTGGCAGAGGTGGAAATACCACCTGTGGCTTTTGGAAGTACTGAGTCTGCTGCATAGCCTGAACATAAGCAGCATTGCAGGTCTTCATCACGTTGAGCTGTAGATCAGGCGTAAGGTGTTCCGACATGCCCTGCTCTATCTTATTAAAAAAATGGTGTGCTGGTCTCTGGGGTTGGCTTCCAGACAGCTAAGGCTGTTTCACATCCTGGATAAGTTTGTTAATATGGGTCAGACCACTTTCCAGTCTATCTCCCAGCGCCTTCAAGCCATTCTGGAAGACCGAGCTCAAGTGAATAAACTCGGGCATGAGTGACCTGTCCGATGCCTTCTGCCGCTGATGGGAAGAACCCAAAAAAAAGAGGCAGAGGACTGGGAAAGGGGAATCCAAAGGATCAGCTGTCTGTTCTCTAGACTTTTATGCTGGCCCACTTGCTGCTTCGCTGGTGGATGGCTGGGACTGATCTGTGGCTGCCCAATGAGGGACCGCTCCAGAGGATGATCCAGGTTCGAGGGTGCTGCTACAGGTTCTGTGAAAAGAAAAGAAAAGTAAAACATTACTACCAAAAAATAACAATTGTAAAAGCGCCAACTCCTGTGGGATAGAAAAATTCAGATTAGTGAATACAACACAATGGAATACAACACAAAAATACTTACATTCTCTGAGCAAGGACAGGCCTCAGGAAAGACAGCACCTGATGGTATTTGCGTTTCCCGATCCTTGCTGCAGCACCACTGCGAACTTGAGTCTCCTGTCTCAGGTCCTTGTTGAAGCGATCCTTCATCGAACGCCAACGGGTTTTGACTTTGTTCACTGTGAATAGGGAAAAAAAATTGTTAAGCAATGCACTTTAGGTTGGGATCACACAACCTTGTGTGATGCAAGAACCTCGCAGGAGTTTCTCGCATCACACACGGTTGTGTGATTCCGGCCTTCAGGTTCACTGCCGCATCAGACCACACTGCAATACTTACAAAAAGCCTCTCTGACTCATGACGTGGCATTGTCCCAGTCATCCATCAGTGCTTGGGCCACCTCATTCCACAGTGGCCAAATCACCACAGTGTCCGAGTGCTGCTGCTCCCAGGTGTCCCACAATGCAACTCGCTCCTGCAACAGGGTGATGAGGAGGTCGTTGTCAATTAATTCCTCCTCCCGTTGTGGAACCTAGAAATGAAACAAAGACATTAATGTTGGAAAGATGAAACACTTAAAACTAGGGTTGAGCGTCCTTTACTTTTATAGGATCGGGTCGGGTTTCACGAAACCCGACTTTTTCAAAAGTCGGGTCGAGTGAAATCGGCCGATCCTATAAAAAAGTCAGGGTCGGAGTCGGCCGAAACTCGAAACCCAATGCAGTGCATTGAGTTTCCAATGGTTCCCAGGGTCTGAAGGAGCGGAAACTCTCCTTCAGGCCCTGGGATCCATATTTAAGTGTAAAATAAAGAATTAAAATAAAAAATATCGCTATACTTACCCTCTGACGGGCCCTGGTACTAACCGGGAACCTTCCTTCCTAAGAATCAGCCCTTCCAGGACCTTCGGTGACGTCACGGTGACGTCGCGGCTTGTGATTGGTCGCGCGAGCGGTAACATGGGCGGCCGCGCGACCAATCACAAGCCGCGACGTCACCGCGACGTCACCGCAAGGTCCTGGAAGGCTGATTCTAAGGAAGGAAGGTTCCCGGTTAGTACCAGGGCCCGTCAGAGGGTAAGTATAGTGATATGTTTTATTTTAATTCTTTATTTTACACTTAAATCTGAATTCCGATACCAATTCCCGATATCTTAAACATATCGGGAATCGGTATCGGAATTCCGATTCCAGATTCAGAAGATCGCCGACTTCATGGCCGACCCCACACAGGGGTCGGGTCGGGTTTCATGAAACCCGACTTTGCCAAAAGTCGGCGACTTCTGAAAATTGCCGACCCGTTTCGCTCAACCCTACTTAAAACAAAACAAGGCAAAAATAATTTAAAAAAAGGCAAGAGTATCAATAATAGTCAAGAATAAATAAAAACAGTCAAGAATACTTACATGCCGTCTTGCCACCGGAACTTGGGCATGAGCCTGCTGCTCCTGCTCATCTGCACTGGAATGGTTCTGTAAAAAGAAAAGTAAATATTTTGCCACATGTGTAATAATACTCACTGCAGTCTCCTGTCCACTCTGTGAGGTCTGGTCTTCAGTGGAGAACATGATGAGGAATGCTGCAAGAGAGACAGAAATGATTACATACTGCACGGATAAAAACAGACAGGCAGACATATAGCTTGTATACTCACATTATAGTCATAGTCTTCCTATGCTTCCAAAAAAGATGCTGCAATCCTAGGAGAGTAATGGACTTCCACTGCCCACACCTTCTTTTATAAGGTTTGCTTGGGGGGTGGCTTAAAACAACTTCCTAGACATGTTTACTCATAAGAACGCATGCGTACGCAAACGCAATCGTACGCATGTACTTGGGTACGCAAGCATTCCCATAGACTGTAATGCGTTTATTTGATGCATTCCTTCCGCAAGCGTCCGAATATGTATGGCTGCAGAAATTTGCCACCACAAAAAATGCAACATGGTGCGTGTTAGGGCTAGCGGAACGCACCGAGTAATAATAGATGTTTATTATAAATGGTGCATTCGCAGCCCGGGGTCCACCGTGCAGGAGAACCTGCTGCTAGTGAATGGTAGCACTGTTTGGCAGTATAGACTAGCTCTGTTACCTCACAGAGCAGCCATGAGAGGAAAGCACTGCGCCCTTTTAGCCTCACAGGAGCGCAAGCTTGCTGCCGAACTGATAGCAGTCAGTGGTTATGCACACACACAATCTCCTCACCGGAGAAGCCGGTATTCTAGGGGCTTATTTCAGCCGGGTCCCTGAATACAAACACACAATCTCCTCACCGGAGAAGCCAGTATTCTAGGGGTTTATTTCAGCCGGGTCCCTGAACACATTCATGCATAACCATACTGGCGCAAAGCACATATTTTAATTGAGACTAGCGCATGGCCGTGCGGCCATGCGAGTCTTTTATAGCTGAAGCACAAACAAGATCTTCCTAGAAGGACCAATGAGAAGCTGCCACAAAGCCTGAGCACCTTCAGGACCTTCAGAGGAGAACCAATGGCCTTTGCTGCAGTATCTAAGCATGTGACCCTCGATCTCCAATGAGAGATCTTACCTTGGGCATGCTCAGAAGGTGAAAAGCGGGACTTAGTCCCAAAAGCGTCTGCTCGCCGCTGCCCAGCACTGGCTTCAATGGCAGAAGCTGGAAAAGCAGCAGTAACCCTTTGCACAGAGTCAGACTGAGCAAGATGCTGGGACCGACGTCTCCGCTGAGCTGACTCCACTGCAGCAGGAGAAGGATGGGAGACCGCAGTAGAGATGGACCGAGATTCCCCCTGTGCAGAGGCGGGAACTCGACCCCTAACATCACCCCCCTAGGGCCACCTCCCCCCTGGACCCCGCCACGCTCGAAGGCAGCAATGAGCTGTGGAGCCCGAATGTGCTCAGCAGGCTCCCAGGACCTGTCCTCAGGACCATAACCCTTCCAGTCCACCAAATAAAATGTTTCGCCATGTACCGCCTTGTAGCCCAAAATAGCGTTCACCTCGTAATCGTCCGTAGACGAACTCGATGTCCCGGCAGATGACTCGGAAAACCGAGACATGTATACGGGTTTCAAGAGGGACACATGAAAGGTGTCGGTGATACTCAAGCGTGGTGGAAGGGCTAAACGGTAGACCACAGGGTTAACCTGTTCGAGGACCTTGAAGGGGCCCAAGTAGCGAGGTGCAAACTTAGTGGACTCAACTTGCAGCCTGATGTTATGGGCGGAGAGCCACACCAAGTCGCCAGGAGCAAAGGTCGGAGCGGGCGCCGATGTGCATCTGCGGAGGACCTCATTCTCTCCTTGGAGGCCTGAATGGCATCCTGAGTGCAGTCCCAAATATCCCGTGACTCCACAGCCCAGTCTGCCACCCTGGAGTCAGCGGAAGACACGGGCATAGGCACAGGTACCCGCGGATGCTGACCATAGTTAAGGAGGAATGGGGTTTGTCCAGTGGAATCGGCTACGGCGTTGTTCAGCGCAAACTCCACCCATGGTAGCAAGGATGCCCACTCATCCTGCCTGGCTGAGACAAAATGTTGCAGATATGTGACAAAGGTCTGGTTGGCCCTCTCTACCAACCCATTCGTCTCAGGATGATATGCTGAAGAGAGATTCAACTCAATGCTGAGAAGATGACAGAGCTCTCTCCAGAACCGAGACGCAAACTGGGGACCCCGGTCACTGACAATTTTGTCTGGCATACTGTGTAGGCGGAAAATGTGTTTAATAAACAACGCTGCCAAGGCCCGTGCAGAAGGTAGCTGTGGAAGCGGCACCAAATGCACCATCTTAGAAAAATGATCGGTGATAACCCAAATGATGGTACAGCCACGAGACTTGGGCAAACCCACCACAAAGTCCATCCCGACCATCGCCCAGGGCCTGTCTGCCACCAGCAAGGGATAGAGTAACCCAGCTGACCGTTGTCAAGGAGACTTATTTTTGGCGCAGGAGACATACACCTGAACATAATCTCCGACGTCACGGACCATATGTGGCCACCAGTACATCCTAGCCAGCATTTCAGATGTCCTCTTTGTCCCAAAGTGTCCACTCACTCTGGATGAATGAGCCCAAGAGAGAACCTCCAGTCGCAAATTGATGGGAACAAAAGTCTTGCCCGGAGGCACAGACTCTAGAGAAACCGGAGCTACGGTTCTCAGACTCTCTGAAGGGACAATAAGCCGAGGCTCCTCTTCCTCCTCCTCAGTTGACACAACGGAGCGAGAGAGAGCGTCAGCACGAATGTTCTTCTCCCCGGCGAGATAATGGAGAGTGAAGTGGAACCGGGAGAAGAACTAGGACCATCTGGCCTGACGAGAATTCAGCCGCTGAGCTGTACGCAAATAAACCAAATTTTTGTGGTCCGTGAAGACTTGGAAGGGAAACCGAGCTCCCTCCAAGAGATGTCTCCACTCCAAAAAGGCCAACTTTATTGTTAGCAACTCCCTATCCCCTATGGAGTAATTTCTCTCCGCTGGTGTGAAGGTCTTTGAGAAGAAGAAGCATGGATGCTTCCGACCTTGAGCATCCTTTTGATAGAGGACTGCTCCGGCACCAACGGATGAGGCATCCACCTCCATTAAGAATGGCTTATCCACATTGGGACGATGTAAGATGGGAGCGCTAGCAAAATTAGACTTTATAGAAGTGAAGGCCTTGGAGACCTCTTCCAACCACAATTTGGGATTCGCTCCCTTCTTTGTGAGGGATACCAAGGGAGCTACCAAAGTTGAGAAGTGGGGAATGAACTGGCGATAGTAATTTATGAACCCCATAAAGCGCTGCACCGCTTTAAGAGAATGGGATTCTTGCCAGTCCATCACAGCCTGTAGTTTGGCAGGATCCATAGCCAATCCCTGGGCGGAGATGATATAGCCCAGGAAAGGTAAAGACTCCTGCTCAAACACGCACTTCTCCAACTTTGCATAGAGGGAATTCGCCCGTAAGAGTTCAAAGACTCTGCCAACATCTCTCCGGTGGGAGTCAATATCTGGAGAGAAGATGAGAATATCATCTAGATAGACTACGACCGAGGTGGAAAGCATATCCCGGAAGATATTGTTGACAAAGTCCTGAAAAACGGCCGGGGCATTACTGAGCCCGAAGGGCATCACCAGATATTCATAGTGCCCATCCCTGGTATTAAAAGCCGTTTTCCATTCGTCCCCCTCATGGATGCGAATCAGGTTGTAGGCACCCCGCAGATCTAGTTTGGTGAATACCCTTGCTCCCCTTAACCTGCCAAAGAGCTCAGAAATCAGGGGCAATGGGTACTTATTTTTAATGGTGATGGCATTAAGACCCCTGTAATCGATGCAAGGATGTAATTCCCCATTCTTCTTCTGTACGAAGAAAAATCCCGCCCCTGCAGGAGACACTGACTTCCTAATGAACCCTCTTGCCAAATTCTCCTGGATGTATTGAGACATAGCCTCCGTCTCAGGGAGAGAGGGGGGATATACCCTTCCCCGAGGAGGTTCAGCTCCAGGCAAGAGATCAATAGGACAGTCATAGGGGTGATGAGGTGGAAGAGTTTCTGCAGCCCTTTTGGAGAAAACGTCAGCATAGCACCAATAGCACTTGGGAAGAGAAGAAAGATCTGCGGGTATCTCAGTGGTGGAAACCTGAACGCACTCTTTCACACATCTGCCCTTACATGACTCACTCCAACCCAATATCCTCCCAGAGGTCCACTCAATATGTGGGGATTGGAAACGGAGCCAGGGTATTCCCAGCAGAATTTTGTCCATTCCCTCGGGAAGGACAAGAAGGGAAATAACCTCCTGCTCGGAAGGGGACATGGATAACGTGAAAGGGACAGTCTGGTGTGTGATTTGTGTGGGAAGTGTTGACCCATTCACTACTCTAACAGTCACCGGTTTGGCGAGCATCACCTGAGGTATTGCATGGCGCAGAGCAAAAGCAGAGGACATGAAATTCCCCTCCGCTCCTGAGTCCACACAAAGCTCAACTGTTAGAGAAGATGAGCCTAACGTGATTGTCCCTTTAAAGGACAACTTGGAGGAAAATGCCGCTGTATCTAGTGAACCTCCTCCAATGGTTACTAGACGCGACCGTTCTCCTGACCGCCGTGGACATTTATTGGCATAATGTCCTATTTTTTGGCAATTTTTACAAACCACGGGTACCCAAGCGGCCCGGGACTTAGGTCCCGCTCGAGAAACCTCCATGGCCTCATGGGGGTCGGACACCTGAACGGAAGTTTCTAGAGGTCTGACGAAGGTGGGAGACAGCTGAAACCTCTGCCTACACTGGGTCCGCTCTAACCTCCGCTCGTTAAAACGGAGGTCGATGCGGGTAGATATAGTAATGAACTCCTCCAGTGTGGTGGGAATCTCCCTGGTGGCCAAGGCGTCCTTCACATGGTCTGCCAGTCCTTTCCAAAATACCGGAATAAGGACTTTATCCGGCCTCTCCAGCTCTGAGACCAGAGTCCGGAATTGGACGGCGGACTGACTGACCATGGACGTGGACGCACCCTGTGTTATTGCCAACAAATGGAGCTCGGTATCGTGGGTGACACGAGGTCCCAAAAAGACCTGTTTCAGAGCGTCCAGGAAGAGAGGAGGACTCTGCACCACACGATCATTACGCTCCCATAGCGGCGTTGCCCACTCCAACGCCCTGCCCGACAAAAGGGATAAAATAAATCCCACTTTCGCCCGTTCCGTAGGAAAACGTGCAGCCAGAAGCTCAAGATGTATGGAGCACTAACTCAAGAATCCCCGACATAGTTTACTGTCACCAGCAAACTTGTCTGGAAGCGGGAGATGGGATAAAGTCGGAGCAGGGGTGGCCGAGGACAAACTGGCTGCAGCTACACTTGCAGCCTGAACAGCGACTGCGGTAACATCCACAGCTGAGGTTGTGCGCTGAAGAGCCACCAACCTACCCTCCAGCTGCTGGATGTACCGCTATAACCGCTGATCATCCGCCATTTTCTAGCCAGACCCTGGCGCTAGTATTATGTTAGGGCTAGTGGAACGCACCGAGTAAAAATAGATGTTTATTATAAATGGTGCATTCGCAGCCCGGGGTCCACCGTGCAGGAGATCCTGCTGCTAGTGAATGGTGGCACTGTTTGGCGGTATAGACTAGCTCTGTTACCTCACAGAGCAACCGTGAGAGGAAAGCACTGCGCCCTGTTAGCCTCACAGGAGTGCAAGCTTGCTGCCGAACTGATAGCAGTCAGTGGTTATGCACACACACAATCTCCTCACCGGAGAAGCCAGTATTCTAGGGGCTTATTTCAGCCGGGTCCCTGAATACAAACACACAATCTCCTCACCGGAGAAGCCGGTATTCTAGGGGCTTATTTCAGCCTGGTCCCTGAACACATTCATGCATAACCATACTGGCGCAAAGCACATATTTGAATTGATACTAACGCATGGCCGTGCGGCCATGAGAGCCTTTTATAGCTGAAGCACAAACAAGACCTTCCTAGAAGGACCAATGAGAAGTTGCCACAAAGCCTGAGCACCTTCAGGACCTTCAGAGGAGAACCAATGGCCTTTGCTGCAGTATCTAAGCATGTGACCCTCGATCTCCAATGAGAGATCTTACCCTGGGCATGCTCAGAAGGAGAAAAGCAGGACTTAGTCCAAAAAGTATCTGCTCGCCGCTGCCCAGCACTGGCTTCAATGGCAGAAGCTGGAAAAGCAGCAGTAACCCTTTGCACAGAGTCAGACTGAGCGAGACGCTGGGACCGATGTCTCCGCTGAGCAGACTCCACTGCAGCAGGAGAAGAATGGGAGACCGCAGTGGAGATGGACCGCGATTCCCCCTGTGCAGAGGCGGGAACTCGACCCCCAACAGTGCATTAGCCACTCCCAGCTGCACATAGCAAAAAGTTGCATGCATAAGCAAATGCGGGAGAACGCATGCAAACACAGGAACCTGTGTCTACAATGTTAAAGATAGGAAATCAAGACGCATGTGCATGTTTGCGTCAGAAACTCTGCGGACACAACCACAAATGTGAAACCAGCCTAAACTAGCTCTAGCTCAGTGAGATTGGATGGGGAGAACCTGAACAGCAATTTCAAGTTTTGCCAAAAATTCTCAATGGGATTTAGGCCTCTTTCACACATCCGTGTTTCTGGTACGTGTGGTGACAGTTTTCACACGTACCAGAGACACTGACACACGTAGACCCATTCAAATGAATGGGTCTGTGCACATGTCATTGTGTTTCCACAGACCGTGTGTCCATGAGCAAAATACGCTGACATGTCAGTTTTTTACCCTCAGCACGGGCCTAAAAACATCCCACACACGTGCACATGGAGAACACACATTGATGTCATCCATGTGACACGCATCGGCACCAGGGAAGAAGCACTACAGTAAGCGCTGTTCCCTAGCGGCAGGTACTGAAGACGCTCTCATCATTCTCTCCTGCTCTGCTGGCGATCGATGCAAGCAGGGGAGAATGATTAGAGCTATATTCAAGTCAGAACAATGACAGCAGGTGGGGGCTTTTGGGACTATTACTTCCATCAACCTACACCTGGTACCGCTAAATTCTCACGGTGATCTGCTGGGAAGACACTGATCTTGAACTGTGGTGACTAGTGTTGAGCATTCCGATACCGCAAGTATCGGGTATCGGCCGATATTTGCTGTATCGTAATTCCGATACCAAGTTCCGATATTTTTGTGATATCGGAAATCGGAATCGGAAGTTCCCAGTGTATGGTTCCCAGGGTCTGGAGGAGAGGAGACTCTCCTTCAGGCCCTGGGATCCATATTCATGTAAAAAATAAAGAATAAAAATAAAAAATATGGATATACTCACCCCTCCGGCGGACCCTGGATCTTAGCGGCGTAACCGGCAGCCTCCGTTCCTAAGAATGCAGTGAGTGTAGGACCTGCAATGACGTCGCAGCTTGTGATTGGTCGCGTGAGCGGTCACATGAGCGGTCACGCGACCAATCACAAGCCGCGACGTCATCGAAGGTCCTTCACTCTGCATTCTTAGGAACGGAGGCTGCCGGTTACATCGCTAAGGTCCAGGGTCCGCCGGAGGGGTGAGTATATCCATATTTTTTACTTTTATTCTTTATTTTTTACATGAATATGGATCCCAGGGCCTGAGGGAGAGTCTCCTCTCCTCCAGACCCTGGGAACGACCTCTCAACGACCAACAGTTATGGTATATTGTTGTTTTTTTATTTTAGTTTTATTACAGTAGAATGAGGGCTTTGATGGAATTAGGTGAGGTCGTAAGTGTGATTTAATTGAGATTATTAAAGGAGTCTGTATCATTTTTAAATTAAAGGACTTTATTATGGGTGTCTGTGTTTTCTTACAATGTGACTGTGGTGTTAGTAATGGGGGTGTCTTATTGACGCCTCTCCATTACTAACCTTGGGGTTTGATGTCACCTGACAATACAAAGGTGACATCAACCCCACAAATGTGAACAACACTTGCCACCGCCACAAGGCAAGAGGGAAGAGCTGGGCAAAGCACTAGAATTGGCGCATCTAATAGATGGGCAGCTGCGGGCTGCTATTTGTAGGCTGGGGGCCAAGATCCTTGGCCCCTTACCAGCCTGAGAATACCAGTCCCCAGCTGTGAGCGTTAGCAAGGCTAGTTGTCAAAAATGAGTGTGACCCCACGACTTCTTTTTATTATTTATTTAAATAATTAAAAAACACCGTGGGGAACCCTATATTCTTGATAACCAAACTTGCTGAAGCTGACAGCTGGGGGTTGCAGCCCCATCTGTGAGTTTTGCCTGGATTGTTATCAAAAATAGGGGGGAACCCACGTTGGGTTTTTCATTCATTTATTTAGTTACAGTGCAGGCGGCAGGTGACCCCCATCATCTGCTCCTGCTGTCACTGTTTTTAGCGGCAGCAGGTGTAGGTTGATGGGAGTAATAGTCCCAAAAGTCCCCACCTGCTGTCATCATTTTGGCTTTAATATAACTCTCATCATTCTCCCCTGCTTGCGCCGATTGCTGGCAGAGCAGGGGTGAATGATGAGAGCCGTCTTCAGCACCCGCTGCTGGGGAACAGCGCTTACTGTTGCGCTTCTTCCCTGCTGGCTGTCCGTGTGGTACTGATATGGCACATGGACATGGATATCTCCTGTACCGGAAATATCAGGACGTGTGAAAGAGACCTCTGGTCTTGACTGTGACTAGGACATTCAAACACATGAATATGCTTTGATCTAAACTGTTACATTGTAGCTCTGACAGTATGTTTTGGATTGTTATCCTGCTGGCAGGTGAACCAATACCCTTGTCTTAAGTCTTCTGCAGGTTATCCTGTAGGATTGCGCTGTATTTAGTTCCATCCATCTTGCCATCAACTTCTGCCAGGTTTCCTGTCCTTGCTGAAAAAAAGCCTTCCCACAGCATGATATTGCCACTGCCAAGTTTGACCGTGGGGGTGGTGTTTTCAGGGTGATGTGCAGTGTCAGTTTTCCACTACATATAGAATTTTGTCCCAAATTTTCTAATTTGGTCTCATCGTATCAGAGCACCTTCTTCCATATGTTAGTTGTATCCCCTGCATGGCTTTTTGAAAACTGCAAACTGTATTTCTTGCTTTAAAAAATGTCTCTCTTCTTGGTACTCTTCCATAAAGGCTAGATTTGTGGACTCAATTTACTTATAAGAAAACTTCTGGAGGCAATTGGTCAACTAAGATTTTATTTAGAGGTATCAGACTATAGGGGGCTGAATAGAAATGCACCTCACAATTTTCAGATTTGCATTTTTAAACAATATTAGAAAACTTTGCATAATTTCCTTTACACTTCCTAAATATCTGCTACTTTGTGTTGATACATCACATAAAATCCCAATAATATACATTTAACTTTAAGGGTGTAATGTGGAAATGTTCACAGGGTATGAATTCTTTTTCAAGGCTCTGTAGATTGGGGTGTGGAATCCTGTTACCTATTCCCTTTAAAGCTACATTCCCACGATTAATATTTTGTGAGTTTTTAATGTTGCAGCAAAATTAGAATACTTCTGGTTTTATCATGTACAGTAATTTTTAGTGAGCTTTTTACATACATTTCTATCACATTTTTATGCTGTAGTTTTTGCCACTTTTTGGCATATCATGTTGTTATAAATAAAACTGCTTTGATTTTGATAATCACGCAAAAAAGGACAACAGTATTTACTGTACCTGCCCAGGTCTCATAACTAATGCAGTCTCAGTATGCAGCAAAATCATGTAATAAAGATGGCAGCAACACAGGTACAAAATACTAAGGAGACAACCACTCGCAATGGACCAATTTATGGAGGGGGTGATTGCTTAGTATTAAAATTGCACACAAAAAAGGCTTGTGTAAGGCACTAGTCACACAGGTGTAGTATAATTGTCTCCTCAGTATTTTGCACCTGTGGTGCCACTGCCTACATCTCTATTAAGATAGTTTGCTACATCCTGCTACATTAGTTTCTGTGACCTGAGCAGTTAAATGATGTTAATTTTTGCTGGGTTAATTCTTGAATTTTGGGAGTAATTTTAATTCTTCTTTTTGTGGTTTTGCATTTAATTTTTGACGATCCCTGAAATTTGGTGATGACAAATTTGTATTGATATAATTGTGTGTGGATTATATGCTTTTTTAGTACATTCCTGTAGTGAAAATGCTCTATGACCTCCTTTTGATTTGTTGGTTTTTCCAATACTGGAAAAAACAGTACGGGTGTTATCAGTGTTGTGTGTCTGTGTGACATTCCTGTGTTCATGTTCGTCATTTGTGAGCTGTCATTGTGACACTTGGCGGAATAGAATGTAAAATAGAAATGACAGATGTTTAGGTGTTAAAGATGTGCAAAGATAAAGATAGATATATAATTAGAGCCTTCCATGTGTACCTTACTGTATATGGATTAACTAAATGAATAATTAAATTTAAAAAATAACTTGGAGTCCCCCCTTTTTTGATAGCCAGCAAAGGTATTGCATACAGCTATGAGCTGATATGATCAGGCTGGAAAGGTGAATGCTTATTGGGCCCTTCCCAGCCTACAAATGTCAGCCATTAGCTGCCCCAGAAGTGGTTTTTAACATCAGATATGCCATTTCTGACTCTTCACCTTGGCTCTTTCTGATTGCCCTGGCGCGGTGGCAATCAAGGTAATGGGGCTTGGGGTTGATGTCAACTGAGAATTGTCTAAAAACACACCTGTCATCAAGCCCTGGTGTTAGTAATGGAGAAGTGTCCATTAGTGATGAGCGAGTGTACTCGTTGCTCGGGTTTTCCTGAGCACACTCAGGTGACCTCCGAGTATTTATGACTGCTTGGAGATTTAGTTTTCATCGTGGTAGCTGAATGATATACAACTACTAGCCAGGCTGAGTACATGTGGGGGTTGCCTGGTTGCTAGGAAATCCCCACATGTAATCAAGCAGGCTAGTAGCTGTAAATCATTCTGCTGCCACGATGAAAACTATATCTCCGAGCAGTCATATATACTCGGAGGTCACCTGAGTGTGCTCGTGAAAACCCAAGCAACGAGTACACTCGCTTATCACTAGTGTCCATCAGACACCTCCATTACTAAATCAATAATACAAAAATAAACACACATAAAAAAATACCTTCATTAACCCCTTAACAACCAGAGGTATTTTTTGGTTTTGCATTTTCATTTTTTGCTTCCCTTCTTCCCAGAGCCATAACTTTTATATTTGTTAGTCAAAATGGCCATGTGAGGGCTTGTTTTTTGCTGGACAAGTTGTAATTTTGAGCAACACCATTGATTTTACCATGTCATGTACCCAAAAATGGGAAACAAATTCCAAATGCAGTGAAATTGCAAAAAAAGTGCAATTCCAAACTAGTTTCTTGGTTGGCTTTTTTACTAGGTTCACTAAATTCTAAAACTGACCTGCCAATATGATTCTCCAGGTCATTATGAGTTCATAGAAACCAAACATGTCTAGGTTCTTTTTTATCTAAAGTAGTGAAAAAAAAATCCAAACTTTGTTAAAAAAAACTGCTCTATTTTCCAATACCGGTAGCATCTCCATTTTTCATGATCTCGGGTTGGGTAAGGGCTTATTTTTTGTGCACCTAGGTACTTTGAGCACCCTTAATCGCTATAATGCACCCTCCCTTGGCACCCGCCTGTACAATAACAGTCCAATAGTTAGAGATATTGTTATCACTGCTTCATCCTCTTCATCTGCGAGCACCACTTCCTCCTGCAGACTTGTCAAAGTATTCTCCAGCATCTAGATGACCAGAAAAGTGATGCTCATGATGGCAACTTCAGCGCTAACCATCTTAGTAGCCATTTTGAAACTGTGAAAAAGGGTGCAGCGGTCCTTAATCTGTGCCCACTCCACAATCATGATTTGTTATACATTCATACTGCATTGGGAAAGACTATGCAAAATGTCATACTTTACCAGGGGTCACTGCTGCTGCACAGTCGCTGCAAAATGATCACAGTGTAATTCCACTGGTGTCGACACTGCGCATATCAAATGGTTAGCAGGTAGACCAAAAGACCTCTGTAGCAATGTAAGTCAATGACCACGAGTGGTCCATACAGCGGTTGGTCTTTCTGCAGCAGTGCATTCAGTATGGGATAGCGGCATAAAAATTGCTGTACCACCAGGTTTAAAACGTACGCCATGCAAGGCACGTGTGTGAGCTTGCTCGGCGTGGGTCCGCCACCAGATTAACACCGTTATCGCACATGGTCTTCACTGACCCCAGTTTCAGTGGAGACAGCAATTGCTCTAAATGGATAGCTGTCCAGAACACTTGAGCTGTGTGACTGCATTCTCCAAGGCACATGAATATAAACACTGCCTGATTGCGGTTTTCCCTGGCAGTGCAATACGGTGGTGGGGGGATATTCTCTGCACTGTTGGGAAGAGTGTCTCATTAACGGAGAGGTTGTGGGCACAGGTGGACTACCTACTGGTGGTGAAGGGGGCAGAAGTATTGGAGGAGGGCTTACATGCTGATGCTTGTCCCGCAAGCCTTGGGGATTCCAAGATTTGCTGTTTAGTGACACCTTGGTGTCTAGTGTTTAGTTTATCATCCCTTGAGGTTTCTAGGAGTTTAGTTCTCCAAACCCTGTTGTCTAGTAGTTTAGTTCTCCATCTTCTGGTGTGTATTGTGTTAGTTATCCAACTTTAGGTATTTATTACTTTATTTCTTCAAGCCCTGTGGTCTAGTAGTTTATTTCTCCATATTCTGGTGTATAGTGATTTAGTCATCCAACTTTAGATATTTAGTAGTTTATCTAACAAAGCCTTGTTGTCTAATAGTTTATTTCTCAATCTTCTAGTGTATAATGGTTAAGTTATCCAACTTTAGGTATTTAGTAGTTTATTTCACCAAGCCTATTGTCTAGCAGTTTAGTTCTCCTTCTTATCATATGTAGTGTTTTGTTTCTCCATCCCCAAGCATCCCGCATGCCTTGGGGATTCCAAGACTCATGGTTCAACTCCTGCTCTCACAGCCACCAGAGTCACCCAGTCAGCGAGATGTAACTCCCCTGGCCATGCTTTCTTGTCAAACTGTCAGTATGGAAATGCACCCTGTCACACGCCGATTTGTTTCAAGGAATAGGTGATGTCTGCAACATGCTGGTGTAGCACAGGCACATCTTTCATAGAGAAGTAATAGCGACTAGGCAGCTGGTATTTGGGGACTGTGATGGCCATTAGCTTTCAGAAACCATCTGTGTCCATAATGCAGAAAGATTACATTTCTGTGGCCAACAGATTGGATTGGACATCCAATTATCACAGAGAGCACAGGCCGGGAGTCACGCTGAACCACTCACTGTGATCTTTGGAGGGAATCCCTCTCAGCTGGCCCCTATCTTCCAGACAATTGCACAATTAAGCAATGATCAAGTGAGGAGGCCGCAGGCTGTTCACAATAATTAGTTATCGAAAAACTAATTGTGAGTGTACTGCATATACACCTTTGGATTACAATGCATGAATATGTGTATATACCGCTTGTTCTGCTTTCTTCCACATCTGAGACTATGTGGATTCCAGCATACAGCTAAACCTCCTTCATATCCCAAGTAAACAGACTGTAAGGGTTAGTAGTCTATGGTTTATTGGTGCGATAATATGAAGATGTGTATGTGGTAATAGCAGCAATGATAATACAATACAGAAGTGTACACTGAATATATTAATAATAAACTGTTGTTACAATATTCACTGCAGAAAGCACAATTCTACACAGAGGTACAGTACAGACCAAAAGTTTGGACACACCTTCTCATTTAAAGATGTTTCTGCATTTTCATGACTATGAAAATTGTACATTCACACTGAAAGCATCAACACTATGAATTAACACATGTGGAATTATATACTTAACAAAAAAGTGTGAAACAACTGAAATTATGTCTTATATTCTAGCTTCTTCAAAGTAGCCACCTTTTGCTTTGAAGACTGCTTTGTACACTCTTGGCATTCTCTTGATGAGCTTCAAGAGGTAGTCACCGGGAATGGTATTCCAACAATCTTGAAGGAGTTCCCAGAGATGCTTAGCACTTGTTGGCCCTTTTGCCTTCACTCTGCGGTCCAGCTCACCCCAAACCATATCGATTGGGTTCAGGTCTGGTGACTGTGGAGGCCAGGTCATCTGGCGTAGCACCCCATCACTCTCCTTCTTGGTCAAATAGCCCTTACAAAGTCTAGAGGTGTGTTTGGGGTCATTGTCCTGTTGAAAAATAAATGATGGTCCAACTAAACGCAAACCGGATGGAATAGCATGCCGCTGCAAGATGCTGTGGTAGCCATGCTGCTTCAGTATGCCTTCAATTTTGAATAAATCGTGATGCCTTCAGTGTGAATGTCCAATTTTCATAGTCATGAAAATACAGAAAAATATTTAAATGAGAAGGGGTGTCCAAACTTTTGGTCTGTACTGTATATATCTAAAACAAGCCGCCTTGACAGTGTACAGTACAGTGCAAGAAATACTAAACTGAGATTGAAGATTACAGAGGACAATACACCTCTACTAAACACAATACTTCTGAAACAGTGACTGCAACATTACTTACATAAGCATGCTCTAACATAAGCAACAGTCAAGACTACAATTCTCACCGGATTAGCTGAAGGATGGGAATATTTGTAAGAAGTGAGCAGAAGCAAGAGACATGTGTTTTGTCTGCCTAGAGTCCGGGCTTGTCTGAAAACATGTGTCCTTTTTCTCAGAGGAGCAGGGGGATGTCCCACAAGCACACTGAATTTAAATGGGAAGACACCTGCTCCTCTGAGAAGAAGGACACATGTTTTCAGACAAGCCCGGACTCTAGGACGACAAAACACATGTCTCTTGCTTCTGCTCACTTCTTACAAATATTCCCATCCTTCAGCTAATCCGGTGAGAATTGTAGTCTTGACTGTTGCTTATGTTAGAGCATGCTTATGACACAAGAATGCTGCCAGATTGTGCTAAACATATTTAAACATCATAAAAGGAGAATATATCACCAACTACAGGTTGTAACAAGTGTCAAACTACAAATATCTTCTCTTACTGAGCATAAATGGGCAGAACACAGCTGTACGATCACTGCTAACTCCACAATAAACCTACACTCCTCGCTGCCACCACCAATCCTGTTTTTAAACAAGTAAATATATACAGGCCAATTGGATGTTATTCTTCTTTGGAGGTTCACAACATCAGGGTCTTTTATCCCCTCTCCTTCAGAGTAGCGGTCATATATCATATTACAGGCTCACCCTCTCACTTCCTTGACCACTTTTCTGCCTTGCTGCCACACTTCATGTCCCCTGAATTGCCATCCCTTATCCTGGGAGACTTCAACAGCCCCACCTCCTCAACTGCATCTCAGCTTCTCATTGCCTCTCACAACTTTCAACCTCTGAGACACACAAAAATGGTAACACCCTTGATCTGGTCTTTGTCCAGCTCTGTTCAATCTTCCACCTAGATAAATCACCTTTTACCCTTTCTACCCCATGAATTTATGACTAACCACAACTTACACATTTTTAAGAGCTCCCTAAAAACACATTTATCCAGGGCGGCCTATCACATTCCCTAATAAAAGTAATTTTATACATAGCCTATTCTCTATTTCTCTGAACATAATTTGCCACCAAACTCAACCGTACCCCAAACCCTCATGCAGCCTTTAACTACCCCGCATTTCCTCAAGAAGGCTGGACCATCATTGTGAATAAGCACCTGTACTTTGTGTCACCCCCACCTCATTGCAATTTGCAACCTCTGAAATGCAGTGTCATCATTATTTTTGCTTTGTTTGATTATCGCTAACTATGTAACTTATGACTGTTTTATATAAACTGCTGACTTGCAAAGCTCTGCGGAATATGTTTGCGCTATATAAATAAAGATTATTGTTAGTATATTGAAGATAGTAAAGTTCAAGCTCTTAGCTTTGCCATGTGCAGGAAGAAACAATCTGTTACTGACCACAACTGCACAAACGAGGGCTGGATGTTGGGCTGACAGGGGGTATAGTAGGGTGAACATGACAAACTGCTGGACTGTGAGTGAGGCACAGGCACAGATATTATGGTGGATTGAAAAAGATGTGATGTGCTCAGTGTCTGAGATCTGTCAAAAACAGCATGCATGTCCACTTCCATAACAGCTGACGGGCTCTCACTCATCATGACTGTAGCAGGTAAACAAGTGGAGGTTCTCTGGATAGGGAATTGTGTGAGAAAACTTGCCACATTGATGGAGGAGAAAGAAGCAGCAGATGTGGTCAATGGGCCTGCCGGTGGTTGGCAAGGCCTGCAAGTCCGCATTTTAGAGCAGTGAGATTCCCAGATGGATGCCTGTTGATTGCGCACATTCTGGTTCATGCATGTAATAGGCAAATTATTGGATTTTTAGCCTCTACTCAGTAGTTGTTTACAAAGATGGCAGATAATCTGAGTTGAGTCATACTTTGTAGTCTCAAAAAAGGGCAAGGCTAGCCAACCCTTGCCACCCCTGCAAACTCCAGACCTTCAATTGCTACTTGCCACAGCCAGAGTTGTGACTGAGGATGCAGTGCTTGCTGTGGTTGCATTTCTCACTGTCTGTGTAGAAAGCTGCAACTAACCTACTCAACTTCCTCCTCCTCCTCTGATGAGTTACTCAGCTGAGTGCCTCTGGGTTCACACACCAAGTGGGATCTACAAAGTAATTACCATCCTCTCTGTCCTCCCATTGCTCGCCCTGAGAATCCAAACCTGATAGCACAGTACAATGCACGTGCACCTCAGGTACTTGAGTCACATCAGGATCACCTACATCCTTGGGGGTTAACGTCTGATGGCGAGTGACTGGATTATGCTCAGACCCTACTTCTTCCTGCTCTGGATCCAACGGCAAAAAATGTTGCCCATCAGTGCAGATGTTTTTCTCCTCTTGAGTCTGTGAATCTTTGGAGCAGAACTGGAATGGAATGTGCAAACAGCTCTGAAGACTCGCTCATCTGTAGTTCCCCAAAATCAGTTGGGCGGTTGGAGAGTTGTGACATGGAGGGAAACAAGTGTAATTGGGGTGCCACTAATGAGGACTGTACTGAGCATGACGTTAAGGTGGAGGAAGAGAAACAAAGTCACTTGATGCAGAGCTTGCAATACACTGGAGCACATTCTGTCCCTCATCTACAAGGCATACCCATGTGCAGCTGCCAAAGAAAGGGAGTCAAGTAGCCCATCCAGTAACAAAAGTTGTCAATATGCTGTGCAATTTGTCGCTGCAGCAAAACAAAACTAGTTTCATCTCTCATATCATCCCAGTCTCACTACACTAAACAGCTATTCAGTACTTTCAATTCTCTCCTTGTTCCCCAACTCCTCCTCCCTACCCACTCGTCTCAGCTGAAGACATTACCTCATTCTTTAAGCAGAAGATTGCCAACCTAAGGCAAAGCTTTTGCCTAAAGTCCCCAAAGACCATCTTCATAACTACTCAACTCTTCTCCTCCAAAACCATCTTCACCATCACGGAAGATCAACTTTCTTCATTACTCTCTAAATCACATCTTGCCACCTGTTAACTTAACCCAATCCCATCCCACCTCATTCCAAACCTTACAACAGTCTTCATTACAAAACTAACCCACCACTTCAACCTGTCACATACAACTGTTGTCTTCCCCTCATGCTTCAGACATAGTTCGATCATACCCATCCTCAAAATGTCCTCCCTTGACCCATCGTTTGTGTATAGCTATTGCCCCATATCACTTCTCCCCTATGCCTCTAAACTTGTGGAACAACACAACTATTTTGAACTGTCCTCAAATCTATTTTCCTGCTCCCTCTTTGACCACTTATAATTTTGCTTCCGACTGCACCATTTCACTGAAACTGCCCAGACTAAAGTCAACAATGGCCTTCTAACCGCTAAATTCAACCAACACTACTTTGTCCTCCTCCTCCTGGACCTATCATCTGCCTTGGACACAGTGAACCATTCCCTCTTACTACACACTCTCTCATCACTTAGCATCATAGATTTGGCCCTATCTTGGATTTCCTCATACCTAACAGACAGGACATTCAGTCTCTCCCACTCACCACCTCCTTATCTCGCCCCCTATGTGTCAGCTCTCCCCAAGGTTCAGTTATAGGACCCTGCTCTACTCCATCTACACCTTAGGCCTGGGACATCTCATAGAGTCTCACGCCTTTCAGTATCATCTCTATGCTGATGACACACAGATCTACCTCTCTGGACCTGATATCACCTACTTAATTACCAGAATCTCACAATGTCAGTACTCTATTTCATCTTTCTTCTCTGCTAGGATTCTAAAACTTAGCATAGATAAAACAAAATTCATCATCATTCCACCATCTCATTCAACCCCCCCAACTGACCTATCCATCAACATCATTGGCTTGACTATGATCTTTCCTTCAAATCTAAAACCCAAGCCCTTTCCCTTCCTACCGACTACAACTCAAAAGATATCTCCCAAATCCGCAGATTCCTCAACCATTAATCTGCAAAAACACTAGTGCATGTCCTCATCATCTCTGGCCTTGACTGCTGCAACCTCCTGCTCTGTTGCCTCCATTTCAACATTATCGCACCCATCCAATCTATCCTAAACTCTGCTGCCCGACTAATCCACCTACCACCCCACTATTCTTCGCTCTGAGCTTCTCCGCTCTGTCAATCCCTGAAATTGCTTCCTATTGCCCAGAGACTCCGGTTCAGAACTCTACATTTGGCATACAAAGCGATTAAAAACCTGTCTCCTCCATACATTTGTGACCTTGTCTCATGGTACATACCTCCGATCATCACAAGATCTCCTTCTCTACTCCCCTTTTATCTCCTCTTCCCACAATCACATACTAGATGTCCCTCAACATATCATACTCCAGCCTACCATGGGAACCTTCAAAAGGAACCTGAATACATCTTACAATGAGTCTGCAACCTATAAAATCCACCATACCACTGTGCAAGCAACTTTACCCTCACCTATTGTATCCTCACCCATTCTTTCTAGACTGTAATCCCTTACGGGCAGAGTCCTCTCTCCTCCAGTAGCAGTCTGTGGTTTCTATTGTTTAAGATTATTGTACTTGTTTTTATTATCTATACCATTTCCACAGAAATGGCGCTATAACAATAAATAATAATAATACCGCTGTGCGGCTGCCACAGAAAGAGAGTCGAGTAGACCATGCAGTTACTGAAGTTTAAAAAAATCTGTGCAACTATAATATTTCTACTCTGTGAAATTGATGACACTTTAGTGGTGTGTCTCAATAATTTTTGTAAATCATTGTACTCCAAGTTTGGTTTTGTTCATGTATGTTGCCTATAGCAGTAGGGTTCCCAGACCTGTAGAGTTGCAATTACTTTCAGTCAACTAGCTGTGTTACTATCCTTAAATTTTTATAACATGTGGGGTATACCAAGCCTATATTTGTTCCACCTGAGTGTAGCTAATCAAAAATCACGTTTAAGATGTTGCATGAAGTATCAGGGCTCCCAGCACAGCAGGCTTACACCGCTACCTTAACCACCAGATTCTCATTAAAACTTCAATTCCAAGCTATAAATGCTGGGCTAGACCCTGATACCTCATGCATTGGTCATGGCTGACTGCTTCTGTGCCGTTATAAAAGATTCTACTCTGGGTCAATTGATCAGTCAACTACCTGTGTTACTATTCTTATAATTTTCTAGCAATAGTAGTCTATGAAACTGATGTTTGTGCCATCTGAGTGTGGCTGGAATAAAAAAAAAAATTGGAGGTATTGCATGAGGTGTGTGGTCTTCCAGCTAAGAAGGCTTACACTGCTCCAACACCAACACATCCTCATTGAAACTTCAATTCCAAACTGTACATGCTGGGCCAGGCCCTGATACATCATGCAGGCCCATGACTGACTTCTGCTGTTCGACTGGCGAATTTCTACTATGGGTCAATTGATGCCACTTTTCATGGTGTCTGTGCCTTATTTTAGCTGTTTGGGAAGCTTTTTACTACCCCTTAAGGTGTTGTCTATGCATTTGGTTTTGCCTCTCATTGAATCTAATGGGGTTTGGATATGTTCATCGAACCATTCGGCGAACTGTTCAGCGAACGGTGGTATCTTCGGCGAATCCAAACCGAACCTTGAAAGGTTTGCTTATTTCTAATCACAGGATGCCCCAACACAATAAGATAGTGACAACAGCACTCCAGTATGTTATCCACTTCAGCCACCTCAGTACAGTATAATGATCACTGCAGTCACTCTCAAAGTTTGATGAGCATACAATATAATGTTTCACCACAGCCCCCATATACAGTATGATGTACCCCATAGCCCCACATGCAGTGTGATGCTCCACCACAGGCACTCCACTCACTAAGATTGTCCACCACAACTACCACACACAGTGTGATTTTCCCACCATAGCCACCTATGCAGTATGAAGGTCTACCACAGCCTCAAATACAGTGTGTTGGTCCACCACAGCCCCTCACCCCAATAATAAACAAACAAACAAACAAACAAACCATTATACTTACCATATTGAGGTTCTTTGTCCCAGTTGTCATTATCCCATCTTCTATTGTGTCTCGTAGTGGATGCGGGCAGCGCAGTTCAGTGACATCATTGCACCAACCCATAAATGACACCTGCCTTAAGCAGGCTGCAAGCCAGAAGTAGTGTCATGCTCCACTAAGGAGCCAGACGGCACACAGCAAGACGGATGGGAAAGGAAGCACTGCAGTTAGGGAAAATTAAAGGGACACCCTTGAATATTGCCCTGCACAACCTTGAGCTCAATGACGTGTAGAGATGGGTTCTTTCACCATATGTGATGATTACATTCCTAATTTTTGTCTTGCCCTATGCGAGGCCCTGGCTAGTGCGTGGGGTGGCAGGAACACTAGTCCTGCTCTATAATACAGATACAAAGGCAAACAGACAAGGCTAAAGAAAACAGCAATCACTCTTAGCACACCCAAACTAAGGAATGATATATAGCTGGAAAGTAAGGGTACCGTCACACAGTGCAATTTTGATCGCTACGACGGCACAACCCGTGACGTCGCAGCGATCGTATGATTATCGCTCCAGCATCGTAGACTGCGGTCACACGTTGCAATCACGGCGCTGGAGCGATGCCGAAGTCCCCGGGTAACCAGGGTAAACATCGGGTTACTAAGCGCAGGGCCGCGCTTAGTAACCCGATGTTTACCGTGGTTACCAGCGTAAAAGTAAAAAAAAAAAAAACCGTACATGCTCACCATCTGATGTCCGTCCGGTCCCTTGCCGTCCGCTTCCTGCTCTGACAGATCCGGCCGTACAGTGAGAGCAGAGTGCAGCGGTGACGTCACCGCTGTGATCTGCTCTCACTTTCCGGCCGGCAGACAGTCAGAGCGGGAAGCGGACGGCAAGGGACCTGACGGACATCAGATGGTGAGCATGTACGTTTTTTTTTTTTTTACTTTTACGCTGGTAACCACGGTAAACATCGGGTTACTAAGCGCGGCCCTGCGCTTAGTTACCCGATGTTTACCCTGGTTACCAGCGAATGCATCGCTGGATCGCTGTCACACACAACGATCCAGCGATGTCAGCGGGTGATCAAGCGACGAAAGAAAGTTCCAAACGATCTGCTACGACGTACGATTCTCAGCAGGATCCCTGATCGCTGCTGCGTGTCAGACACTGCGATATCGTAACGATATCGCTAGAACGTCACGAATCGTACCGTCATAGCGATCAAAATTGCACTGTGTGACGGTACCCTAAGGGTGAGGCAAATCAAAAGGGAGATAACAAGAAGGAAACACTAAACTTCCAAACTGCAATCTCCAGAAACAACTTATCTTTCCACAGCTAACCAACTCCAAGGTATAGCAAGCTATCACTGGCAACTACTCAAGCTAAGAGGTGAGCACTTATATAAGAGGGAAGTGGGGAAATCAGTACAGCTGAGAACTCAGGACATAGAGCAGTAGGAGAAAAACAGAATAGTTTAACCTTTGCAACAACACGCAAGGGAAATCTGCACACCTATCTGGAAGGCAAAACAGATCCACCCAGTGCAGGGGCACATGTAGCCAGATGCCATGATGTTCTGACCCATCCCTGTCCCAGTATCCCCGAGACAGTACCGCCCTCCTAAGAGGGGACTCTGGACCCTCTGAATCAAGTTTATCTGGATGTGAGGCATGAAAATACAGAACAAACCTGATCGCATGAACATCAGATTCTGGTACCCACATTCTCTTCTTTGAACCATAGCCTTTCCAATGTACCAAATACTGAAGTGACTGACGTACAAAGAGAGAATTGATAATCTTAGCTATCTGGACCTCCATATTCTCATTAACAACGACCGGGGAACGTGGTGGTTGATTCAGTTCTGATGAAACAATATCTTTTTTGAGAAGTTATCGGCGAAAAGCATTAGGGATTTTGAAAGTAGGCAGCAAGGCAAAGCAAAACGCTATGGAATTGATTATGGAAACTATCTAATAGGGGCCGATGGGCCAGTATCCCAGTTTCCAATAAGGAACTTTCAACTTAATGGTCTTAGTAAACAACCACACCAAATTACCAGCACACAGGTTCAGACCACCCACACATTTCGGATCAGACATTCTCTTATATTTGGAACCCATCATCCTTAAATTGTTAAGAACACCACACAGAGGTAAGAGATGAAGAAAACCGCTCCTCCCTGGGAAGTCCTGAAGAATTATTTCCATTAAAGAAACATAATTGAGTATGAAAATCATGTGCCCCAAAAAAGGGAACTTGGAAGTAGACTCATGATGGTGGTTATTGACAGTGAAACCAGCTAAAGGTAAATAAGAGACCTAATCCTACTGATTCTCAGAAACAAAACACCTTAGGTATGTCTCAAGATTCTGATTCACCCTTTCAATCTGGTATTTATTAGATTGTGGATGAAGGGCTGAAGAAAATGAGAGATGGAACCCTAACTGACCACAAAATGTCATGCAAAACTATTTAAATTGGTCTCACAATCAGAAACAATATCAGAGGTGATCCCACGGAGTTTCACCATTTTATTAATGAAAATTTGTGACAACATTTTAGCATTTGAAAGTGCAGGTAAACCAATAAAATGTGCCATTTTGCTTAATCTATACACCACCACTAATATTACCATGTTACCTGTGGACATGGGCAGATCAGTGACAAAATCCACTGAGAGGTGAGTCCATGATCTACAAGGAATAACCAAAGGTTGCATGACCTCAGAGAGACGAGTATGGGAAAGCAGATCCAACCAGTGCAAGTGCACATGTAGCCATACACCGCGATCTTCAGACCCCTTTGTGGTGCAGTATCCCTGTGACAAGTAGCCTGCTAGATAAAATGATGGAGCATGGAGTCAAATGCTTCGTGCCCTGTCTTAGCAGTATCGGCATCCTGAGGGCAACATAGATGGGAATCTGTCAGCATGTTTTTCTTATGTTATCTGACAGCAGCATTGTGTAAGGGCAGAGAACTTGAATCAAGTGATGTATCACTTACTGGACTGGTTGGCACAGATTAGCTTGAATCCCATATTTTCCTGTGGTAGGTATAGCAGCCACAATGCTGAGCTCTGTATTACCCCACCCATACTCCCAACTGAAAGCTTCCTGTATACACTAACATTATCAGCAGGCTGCCAATCTTTGATTGGGCGGGGTTACATAGATTAGCTTATCAGGCCTGCACATGAAACCTAGTCAGGCAGTGTTAATCTCCAGCTAATAAAACTGTAATGAAACTACACACATAGCCCAGCAATTGATACATCCCATTAATTAGGCTCTTATTCCCTACATTATGGTTCTCCCAGAATAACAAAAACCTGCTGACAGACTCCCTTTAAGATCACCAACAATCATTAGAATATCTTAAGAATGGAATCATTATTGGATTAGCAGAATCATTGTCTAGTTTATTTGAAAGCTATTAAATTAATTAATCTTTATGTCACTAGCTTTCCAATAACCTAGAACTTAAACAATACACTACAATGAAGAGATGTCATTGTATAGTAACAGAGATAATGCAAACCTTCATTATCACAGAAACCCTAACTTTTTGAGAATTTCACTATAAAAACATTGATCGCTCAATAAGAAATGGCTAGATTTTAAAGTGCCATCAATATTCTGCACATTCAGCATTCTATTTCTAGAAGCTCAAAAGAACAATGATCTCACCAGACGGTTTACAGCAAAAAGCGATCCACTCGACTTCATTAAGTTATTAGAAGCACAAATATCAATAAAACAATTTCTCATCAGTAATGATACAATTAGAGTACACTTCTGTATATCAGATTACTGATTCTACAGAAGAAATTTCTTGATAAACCCAAAGGTAATAGATTATTCTGAAATAATTAATACATTGCAGGATTGTGCAATTTTTATTTATCGCCTGTGAATTTAATATTTTTAGTGTGGTTTCGGGCGCTTTTTCTGAAAATGCTGCATTTTATGGTTTTTGTGGTATTTTGTATTTTTTACAGTTAAATGTTGCTAAAAAGAGCTACATTAGGCCCCCTTCAAAAATCTGTTTTTGGGTCCATATGCGGTTTGTTTCTTAAGAGCCATAAATGCGGACACAGGCACACCCAGTGTATTTAATGGTGGTGTGCCCATGTCAGGTTTTTCACACGGATGGTTTATCCATGTGAAAAGCACGGAGATACGTCAGCTTTTTTTGCTCAGCAGACATTTGCACACTCATGACACTGATGACACACTGATCCGTGTGTCATCAGCGTGACACATACCGGCTCCAGGGAAAATGTGGTACAGTTTACGCTGATCCCAGGCACCGATAGCTGAAGGCAGCTCTCATCATCGTCTACAGGTCACGCTGAGATCAGAGCGACCAGGCAAAAATGATGGGAATTTTGTTCAGCAGTAGCTGTGTATCTCCTGTGTAAAATAAAGAATTACATTAAAAAAATGGTGTGTGTTGCCGCACAGTTTTCATAACCAGCAGAGGGAAAGCCAACAGCTGGGGGCTGATGTTAATAGTATGGGAAGAGGGACAATACCTCATAACATTCTCAGGCTATTAATAACAGCTTACAGCTGTTTGCTTAGCATTTTCTGGTGAATTTACAGGGGTCTTGAGAAAAAAATGACTTTGGGTCCCTTTATAAATTCTAACCAGCAGAGGCTAAACAGATAGCTGTTGGTTGATCTTAATAGCCTGGGAAGGGGTCATAGATATTGCCCCCTCAGGATAAACATTAGCCATCAGCCACCCCAGAAATAGCGCATCTCTAAGGTGTGAAAAATCTGGCGCTTAGCGTCGCTCTTCCCACTTGCCTTGTGGCTGAGTCAAGTGGAGTAATAGGGCTCGGGTTGATGTCAACCTTGTCATGTCACCTGACAACAAGCCCAGTGGTTAGTAATGAAGAGAAATCCATTAGACGCTCCCATTACTAACTCAACAGTAAGTTTGGAAATGAATGCAGCAGGAATAAAATCCTTTATCTAAAGTAAAACTCAGCACCCTGTTTTATACATTTATGTAAAAATGAAAAATAAAATTATGCTCATCTTACGCCTATTCCATAGAAGCCCTTGTCCCCTGTAAAAGTCGGAAAATAGTAAACAACCCGAATATTCACTTTACGCCTAGTCCCCTTTAAAAAAATAAATACATAAACAACCATATCCCTCTCTTACTGAAGGGAAGGTTAGCAGCACTGTCCAACGCCATAATCCATTTCTGCGATATCTGGTTTACAACCTGAATGGTGGCATAATGAAAACCATCCAGGTTGAAAAACATATCGTGTGACGTGTGAAGGAGGCCTTACAGTGTGATATATTCTACATAGCATTCTTTTTGTTTGTGATGTTTTAGCTACTTTTTAAAAATGTTACTGTTGTGTTTATTTTAGAACATACTAGGATCCAAATAAGCTGGAGAAGACATGTATATTTTATTTTATTCCTCGGTTTCATTACAGGTTTTGCAAATGCCAGCAAAAATGCATGTGCAAAATGACACTCAATAAACAATTTGACCAAAAATTTAAATAAAAATGTTTTAGAGAGAATGTTCATTGCATACCAAAAATACTGGTGTTTTCAATTATAATATCGATAATCTCGGCAACACATGCGCTGTTAACACAGGACAATGTGCTGCTGAAAATGATGACTTAAGCAAATTTAAAGTTATTCCAACCAACAAATGAGCATTTTCATTGGGTGATTGGCAGTAAATTTACATTGACTGATTACCTGAAACCTAGAGATGCTAGGAACCCCCATTTTCATAGTAGTGTACTGCAATTTGAGGCATACTGTGTAAGGGCTTTGTCTCTATTTGCCCATGCAATATATATCTTGTTAATAGACTGTTTTTGGAGTTATGGCAACTCTAAAATGGCTTCCATGGATAGTCTTTTAATTAGATTCTTTGTTTAGCAGGTGCCCAGGAATTGTTATTTCTTTAGCCTTTCACCTCCACACAGGTATCTAACCTGTGCTGTGAAGACTTCTGGGTTGTGTCTATGGAATAGCTGCTGGCTGGTGAAGCAAATTAGCAGAGTGATGGCCACATAGTTGCGTCAAAGCCAGGAACAAAATCAGAAGGCATCAGAGTCAGGATAATTGAGATCAGATCAGGAGGTCAAGATCAGAGATAAAAAGAAGCACTCATGACTTCAATCTATGGGTCAGATATAAGGGAAGTGATTAACAAGCCAGGTAGGAAATAATCTGAATTAGCTAGCAGGAATATACCTAACACACTAGAAGATATAATGGAATGCTATTACTGGCAAATGACAAAGAATAATGAAAATAGCATCAAGATGAAAGAAAATCTGAACAATGCTGCTACTCCATGGTCTTTTTTTCGGCAATGATTTAAATAGGACTCCATGTATTTTACTTGGTCTGCAACTAGTCCTGGTGTTGGCTAATCATTAGACTTTATATGTATATAAAAATATAAACTGAAGGTCAACATACATGTACACACTGATTAATTCTGGAGTCAAATATTGCAATGTGTGAGTTTTTTTTTTTTTTTTTTACAGTTTTTCAACTTCTTCAACACTCTGTAATACTGTATTTCTTATGTCATTATCCAGACTAATCCTTGATATACTGCATAGGTTTTCATGATTATTTTACCTGGTTCAGGCAATTATATTTATAGATATAGCTACTAGAAATGAGAGAATTTATTCTAGTGAAATTAAATTCTTCTCAAATTTTACAAAAATCTACATTTGTCAAATTGTATAATTTCTGTAATTATTGTAGAAGCCGACCACAATTTTGTTGAACTGTAAGGGACCATTAAAAGGTTAAAAAAATTCTTATGCTCAATGTACCACTCCCCTCTCAGGCCCCTCTGCTCCTCACCATCCTCGTCCGCTCCTCATTGCATCTTCTTATTGTCGCAGTGAACACTGAAATCCCAGGCCTCTTCATGCTAGGCTTGGACTTCCTGACAAGGCCTGGAATACATATTTCCAAGCATTCATGAGGTCATGACTTAATGACGTGTGCCAAAACCGTATGGACACATGCACAGGACCGTCCAAGGCCTCCTTAGAGGCAAAGTTCCTGAATTTCAGCACTAGTAACAGTGATAAGAAGATGCAATAAGGACTGTATTAGGGACAGTGAGGAGCAAATTGGCAGGAGAGTTGAGAGGTAATTTTTAGATATTTAGTTTATTTACATTGGGGACATGCAATTCTCAGAGAATAACTTTGCAGTAAATTGAATCTTCTAATATAATTTGTGCGACCTGGTGAATTAAATTGTTGCCAGGTTTATTCATCTCTACTAGTTACCTGTGTCACTCTACAGATGCTGCACCAAATGTCCATCTGTTTTTTTTTTCCATATGCGTGGGTTTTTTAAGTATTTTTATGATATCAATGAATTAAAAAAGGAGATGTTTTATTACTATCGTGTCTGGCAGTTTTTTCTTTTTGGCGTTAAGATAAGCAAAAAAATATTGTCTGTGTGAAAGATATACAAGTAATTTATTGCGATGGACCTCTGAGACTACAGTTTTGACTAGAATCATCAGCACACTGAATAAACGCAGTGCAAACATTAACATTAATGAACTTGCTGGCATGAAATCAAATTGCAATTTCTATTAGCAATTAAACTGCTTTTTGGGCATTAATATGAAATCCACGGTGATCAGCATCTCAGTGTTGTCTCGGCCACCTTAGTCATGATGTGACAACTTTGTGTGAATCCGGTATAAGCATATCCATTGTTAAATGATAAATCTCTTAGGCTGGTTTGACATTTTCGACATTCACAGTCAGGCAGCAAAAAAACAAGCTGAGTATTCCCTCGACAAGTTTTGTTGAGTTTTCGATGCTGTGTGTTAGGAGTCGATTTCCCGCCGCTGCACAGGGGGAATCTCGATCCGTGTCTGCTGCAGTCTCCCATTCTACATCAGCTGCAGTGGAGCCTGCTCAGCGGAGATGTCGGTCCCAGCGTCTCATGGAATCTGATACTGTGCAAAGGGTTTCTGCTGCCTCTGCAGGCTCTGCTATTGTACCCTGCACTGGTCTGCAGCCAGCAGGCTTTTCTGGGACTAAAGGTATCTTCACACTAAACGACTTTGCAACGAGAACGACAACGATCCGCGACGTTGCAGCGTCCTGGATAGCGATATCGTTGTGTTTGACACACAGCAGCGATCAGGATCCTGCTGTGATATCGCTGATCGTTGCTGAAAGTCCAGAGCTTTATTTGGTCGTCAGATCGGCGTGTATCGTCGTGTTTGACAGCAAAAGCAACGATGCCAGCAATGTTTTACAATGGTAACCAGGGTAAATATCGGGTTACTAAGCACAGGGCCGCGCTTAGTAACCCAATATTTACCCTGGTTACCATTGTAAAAGTAAAAAAAAAACACTACATACTCACCCTCTGATGTCTGTCACGTCCCCTGGCGTCCGCGCTGCTGCTCAGAGCTTCCTGCACTGAATGTGTCAGTGCCGGCCATAAAGCTAAGCACAGCGGTGATGTCACCGCTGTGCTTTAGGGCCGGCGCTTACACAGTGCAGGGAAGCTGAAGGCGAGGGATGCGACAGACACGGCAATGTAAGTATGTAGTGTTTGGGTTTTTTTACATTTACACTGGTAACCAGGGTAAACATCGGGTTACTAAGCGTGGCCCTGTGCTTAGTAACCCGATGTTTTTCCCTGGTTACCCGGGGACTTCGGCATCATTGGTCGCTGGAGAGCTATCTGTGTGACAGCTCCCCAGCGACCAAACAGCGACGCTGCAGCGATCGGCATCGTTGTCAATATCGCTGCAGTGTCGCTTAATGTGACGGTACCTTAAGTCCTGCTTTGCACACACTGAGCATGCCCAGGGTAAGATCTCTCAATGGAGATCAAGGGTCACATGCTCAGGTACTGCAGCAACTTCCATTGGTCCTCCAGGAAGGTCCTGAACCTGATCAAGTTCTGTGGAAGTCATCCATTGGTCCTTCTGGGAAGGTCCTGAAGTTGCTGCAGCTATAAAAGGTTCTCATGACCGCACGGCCATGCGCTAGTATCAAATATGTGCGAGCTCAGCGCCAGTGTGATCGTGTGTGTGGTCAGGGACCCGGCTGAAATAAGCCCATAGAATGCTGACACCTCAGGCAAGGAGTTTTGTGTGTATGCAGTCAGGGACCCGGCTGAAATAAGCCCCTAGAATGCTGGCACCTCCGGCGAGGAGTTTCTTATGAGTGAATTCAGGGCTGGCTAATAGCCATTAAAATTCTGGCTCCACCGGAGAGGAGCTGCATGAAGGATGTTATTCTGGATTATCTCAATGAGAATAACTGTTTAACTCCATATCAGCATGGGTTTATGAGAAATCGCTCATGTCAAACCAATCTAATCAGTTTTTATGAAGAGGTAAGCTATAGGCTAGACCACAGTGAGTCATTGGACGTGGTATATCTCGATTTTTCCAAAGCGTTTGATACCGTGCCGCACAAGAGGTTGGTTGTTGTGAATTTGCTTTTTGCTCCCTCTAGTGGTTACTAGTTTTTTGACTCTGGTTTTTCTGTCATTCCTTTTATCCGCACCTGGGTCGTTAGTTAGGGGTGTTGCTATATAAGCTCCCTGGACCTTCAGTTCAATGCCTGGCAACGTAGTTATCAGAGCTAGTCTGCTGTGCTCTTGTCTACTGATCCTGGTTCCAGTTATATCAGCTAAGTCTGCCTTTTGCTTTTTGCTATTTGTTTTGGTTTTGTATTTTTTGTCCAGCTTGTTCCAAATCTATATCCTGACCTTTGCAGGAAGCTCTAGGGGGCTGGTGTTCTCCCCCCGGACCGTTAGACGGTTCGGGGGTTCTTGAATTTCCAGTGTGGATTTTGATAGGGTTTTTGTTGACCATATAAGTTACCTTTCTTTATTCTGCTATCAGTAAGCGGGCCTCTCTGTGCTAAACCTGGTTCATTTCTGTGTTTGTCATTTCCTCTTACCTCACCGTCATTATTTGTGGGGGGCTTCTATCCAGCTTTGGGGTCCCCTTCTCTGGAGGCAAGAAAGGTCTTTGTTTTCCTCTACTAGGGGTAGCTAGATTCTCCGGCTGGCGCGTGTCATCTAGAATCAACGTAGGAATGATCCCCGGCTACTTCTAGTGTTGGCGTTAGGAGTAGATATATGGTCAACCCAGTTACCACTGCCCTATGAGCTGGATTTTTGTATTCTGCAGACTTCCACGTTCCTCTGAGACCCTCGCCATTGGGGTCACAACAGTTTGCCAGGCCAGTATTAAATGTTTAATGCATTGCAGAAGAGGGATTATAAGAAAGAAGATTCTGAGTTTTTTTTTTCTCCTTCCCCTTTACCTCAGAGTGGCTATGCTTGCTGCAGACATGAATGTCCAGACCTTGATTACAAGTGTGGACCAGCTGGCTACTCGTGTGCAGGGCATACAAGACTATGTTATCAGAAATCCTAGGTCAGAACCTAAAATACCGATTCCTGAACTGTTTTCCGGAGACAGGTTTAAGTTTAGGAATTTCGTGAATAATTGTAAATTGTTTTTGTCCCTGAGACCCTGTTCATCAGGAGATTCTGCTCAGCAAGTAAAAATTGTTATTTCGTTCTTACGGGGCGACCCTCAGGATTGGGCTTTTTCGCTGGCGCCAGGAGATCCGGCATTGGCTGATCTTGATGCGTTTTTTCTGGCGCTCGGTTTACTTTATGAGGAACCCAATCTTGAGATTCAGGCAGAAAAGGCCTTGCTGTCTATGTCTCAGGGGCAGGTCGAGGCTGAAGTGTATTGCCAAAAATTTCGGAAATGGTCCGTGCTGACACATTGGAACGAGTGTGCACTGGCCGCTAATTTTAGAAATGGCCTTTCTGAAGCCATTAAGAATGTTATGGTGGGTTTTCCCATTCCCGCAGGTCTGAATGATACTATGGCACTGGCTATTCAAATTGACCGGCGGTTGCGGGAGCGCAAAACCGCAAATTCCCTCATGGTATTGTCTGAACAGACACCTAATTCGGTGCAATGTGATAGAAAAACCGCAAATTCCCTCATGGTGTTGTCTGAACAGACACCTGATTTAATGCAATGTGATAGAATCCTGACTAGAAATGAGCGGAAAATTCATAGACGCCGGAATGGCTTGTGCTACTACTGTGGTGATTCTACACATGTTATCTCAGCATGCTCTAAACGTATAGCTAAGGTTGTTAGTCCTGTCACCGTTGGTAATTTGCAACCTAAATTTATTCTGTCTGTAACTTTGATTTGCTCACTGTCATCTTATCCTGTCATGGCGTTTGTAGATTCAGGTGCTGCCCTGAGTCTCATGGATCTCTCATTTGCTAAGCGCTGTGGATTTACTCTTGAACCATTAGAAAATCCTATTCCTCTTAGGGGTATTGATGCTACACCATTGGCAGCAAATAAACCGCAGTATTGGACTCAGGTTACCATGTGCATGACTCCTGAACACCGCGAGGTGATACGTTTCCTGGTTTTACATAAAATGCATGATTTGGTCGTTTTAGGGCTGCCATGGTTACAGACCCATAATCCAGTCCTGGACTGGAAGGCTATGTCAGTCTCAAGTTGGGGCTGTCGTGGTATTCATGAGGATTCCCTGCCTGTGTCTATTGCTTCTTCTACGCCTTCGGAAGTTCCGGAGTATTTGTCTGATTATCAGGATGTCTTCAGTGAGTCTGAGTCCAGTGCACTGCCTCCTCATAGGGACTGTGACTGTGCTATAGATTTGATCCCAGGCAGTAAATTTCCTAAGGGAAGACTGTTTAATCTGTCGGTACCTGAACATACCGCTATGCGTTCATATATCAAGGAGTCTCTGGAAAAAGGACATATTCGTCCGTCTTCTTCCCCTCTTGGTGCGGGATTCTTTTTTGTGGCAAAAAAGGACGGATCTTTGAGACCTTGTATTGATTATCGGCTTTTAAATAAGATCACTGTCAAATTTCAGTATCCTTTACCGCTGTTGTCTGACTTGTTTGCCCGGATTAAGGGTGCCAAGTGGTTCACCAAGATAGACCTTCGTGGTGCGTACAACCTTGTGCGCATTAAGCAAGGTGATGAATGGAAAACCGCATTCAATACGCCCGAAGGTCATTTTGAGTACTTGGTGATGCCTTTTGGGCTCTCCAATGCGCCTTCAGTTTTTCAGTCCTTTATGCATGACATTTTCCGGAAGTATCTGGATAAATTTTTGATTGTTTATCTGGATGATATTTTGGTTTTTTCTGATAATTGGGATTCGCATGTGGAGCAGGTCAGGTTGGTCTTTAAAATTTTGCGTGAAAATTCTTTGTTTGTCAAGGGCTCAAAGTGTCTCTTTGGTGTACAGAAGGTTCCCTTTTTGGGGTTCATTTTTTCCCCTTCTGCTGTGGAGATGGACCCAGTCAAGGTCCGAGCTATTCTTGATTGGACTCAGCCCTCGTCAGTTAAGAGTCTTCAGAAGTTCTTGGGCTTCGCTAACTTCTACCGTCGTTTTATCGCTAATTTTTCTAGCATTGTGAAACCTTTGACGGATATGACCAAGAAGGGCTCCGATGTAGCTAACTGGGCTCCTGCTGCCATGGAGGCTTTCCAGGAGTTGAAACGCCGGTTTACTTCGGCGCCTGTTTTGTGCCAGCCTGACGTCTCACTTCCCTTTCAGGTTGAGGTGGATGCTTCGGAGATTGGGGCAGGGGCCGTTTTGTCGCAGAGAGGCCCTGGTTGCTCTGTTATGAAACCTTGTGCCTTTTTCTCTAGGAAGTTTTCGCCTGCCGAGCGAAATTATGATGTGGGCAATCGGGAGTTGTTGGCCATGAAATGGGCATTTGAGGAGTGGCGTCATTGGCTCGAGGGTGCTAAGCATCGTGTGGTGGTCTTGACTGATCACAAAAATCTGATGTATCTCGAGTCTGCTAAACGCCTTAATCCGAGACAGGCCCGCTGGTCATTGTTTTTCTCCCGCTTTGATTTTGTTGTCTCGTATTTACCAGGTTCAAAGAATGTGAAGGCCGATGCTCTTTCTAGGAGCTTTGTGCCTGATGCTCCTGGAGTCGCTGATCCTGTTGGTATTCTTAAAGATGGAGTTATCTTGTCAGCTATTTCTCCGGATCTGCGACGTGTGTTGCAGAGATTTCAGGCTGATAGGCCTGAGTCTTGTCCACCTGACAGACTGTTTGTCCCGGATAAGTGGACCAGCAGAGTCATTTCCGAGGTTCATTCCTCGGTGTTGGCAGGTCACCCGGGAATTTTTGGCACCAGAGATCTGGTGGCCAGGTCCTTTTGGTGGCCTTCCTTGTCAAGGGATGTGCGGTCATTTGTGCAGTCCTGTGGGACTTGTGCTCGAGCTAAGCCTTGCTGTTCTCGTGCCAGCGGTTTGCTCTTGCCCTTGCCTGTCCCGAAGAGACCTTGGACACATATCTCCATGGATTTCATTTCTGATCTTCCGCTATCTCAGGGCATGTCCGTTATCTGGGTGATATGTGATCGCTTCTCCAAGATGGTCCATTTGGTTCCTTTGCCTAAGCTGCCTTCTTCTTCCGATCTGGTTCCTGTGTTTTTCCAGAACGTGGTTCGTTTGCACGGCATCCCTGAGAATATTGTGTCAGACAGAGGATCCCAGTTCGTTTCCAGGTTCTGGCGATCCTTTTGTAGTAGGATGGGCATTGATTTGTCGTTTTCGTCTGCTTTCCATCCTCAGACTAATGGACAGACGGAGCGAACCAATCAGACTTTGGAGGCTTATTTGAGGTGTTTTGTCTCTGCTGATCAGGACGATTGGGTGACATTCTTGCCGTTGGCTGAGTTTGCCCTTAATAATCGGGCTAGTTCCGCCACCTTGGTTTCGCCTTTTTTCTGCAACTCTGGTTTCCATCCTCGCTTTTCTTCGGGTCATGTGGAGCCTTCTGACTGTCCTGGGGTGGATTCTGTGGTGGATAGGTTGCAGCAGATCTGGAATCATGTGGTGGACAACTTGAAGTTGTCACAGGAGAAGGCTCAGCGCTTTGCCAACCGCCGCCGCGGTGTGGGTCCCCGACTACGCGTTGGGGATTTGGTGTGGCTTTCTTCCCGCTTTGTTCCTATGAAGGTCTCCTCTCCCAAATTTAAACCTCGTTTTATTGGGCCTTACAAGATATTGGAAATCCTTAATCCTGTATCTTTTCGTCTGGATCTTCCTGTGTCGTTTGCTATTCACAATGTATTTCATAGGTCCTTGTTGCGGCGGTACATTGTGCCTGTAGTTCCTTCTGCTGAGCCTCCTGCTCCGGTGTTGGTTGAGGGCGAGTTGGAGTACGTGGTGGAGAAGATCTTGGATTCTCGCCTCTCCAGGCGGAGGCTTCAGTACCTGGTCAAGTGGAAGGGCTATGGTCAGGAGGATAATTCCTGGGTGGTCGCCTCTGATGTTCATGCGGCCGATTTAGTTCGTGCCTTTCATGCCGCTCATCCTGATCGCCCTGGTGGTCGTGGTGAGGGTTCGGTGACCCCTCACTAAGGGGGGGGGTACTGTTGTGAATTTGCTTTTTGCTCCCTCTAGTGGTTACTAGTTTTTTGACTCTGGTTTTTCTGTCATTCCTTTTATCCGCACCTGGGTCGTTAGTTAGGGGTGTTGCTATATAAGCTCCCTGGACCTTCAGTTCAATGCCTGGCAACGTAGTTATCAGAGCTAGTCTGCTGTGCTCTTGTCTACTGATCCTGGTTCCAGTTATATCAGCTAAGTCTGCCTTTTGCTTTTTGCTATTTGTTTTGGTTTTGTATTTTTTGTCCAGCTTGTTCCAAATCTATATCCTGACCTTTGCAGGAAGCTCTAGGGGGCTGGTGTTCTCCCCCCGGACCGTTAGACGGTTCGGGGGTTCTTGAATTTCCAGTGTGGATTTTGATAGGGTTTTTGTTGACCATATAAGTTACCTTTCTTTATTCTGCTATCAGTAAGCGGGCCTCTCTGTGCTAAACCTGGTTCATTTCTGTGTTTGTCATTTCCTCTTACCTCACCGTCATTATTTGTGGGGGGCTTCTATCCAGCTTTGGGGTCCCCTTCTCTGGAGGCAAGAAAGGTCTTTGTTTTCCTCTACTAGGGGTAGCTAGATTCTCCGGCTGGCGCGTGTCATCTAGAATCAACGTAGGAATGATCCCCGGCTACTTCTAGTGTTGGCGTTAGGAGTAGATATATGGTCAACCCAGTTACCACTGCCCTATGAGCTGGATTTTTGTATTCTGCAGACTTCCACGTTCCTCTGAGACCCTCGCCATTGGGGTCACAACAGTTTGCCAGGCCAGTATTAAATGTTTAATGCATTGCAGAAGAGGGATTATAAGAAAGAAGATTCTGAGTTTTTTTTTTCTCCTTCCCCTTTACCTCAGAGTGGCTATGCTTGCTGCAGACATGAATGTCCAGACCTTGATTACAAGTGTGGACCAGCTGGCTACTCGTGTGCAGGGCATACAAGACTATGTTATCAGAAATCCTAGGTCAGAACCTAAAATACCGATTCCTGAACTGTTTTCCGGAGACAGGTTTAAGTTTAGGAATTTCGTGAATAATTGTAAATTGTTTTTGTCCCTGAGACCCTGTTCATCAGGAGATTCTGCTCAGCAAGTAAAAATTGTTATTTCGTTCTTACGGGGCGACCCTCAGGATTGGGCTTTTTCGCTGGCGCCAGGAGATCCGGCATTGGCTGATCTTGATGCGTTTTTTCTGGCGCTCGGTTTACTTTATGAGGAACCCAATCTTGAGATTCAGGCAGAAAAGGCCTTGCTGTCTATGTCTCAGGGGCAGGTCGAGGCTGAAGTGTATTGCCAAAAATTTCGGAAATGGTCCGTGCTGACACATTGGAACGAGTGTGCACTGGCCGCTAATTTTAGAAATGGCCTTTCTGAAGCCATTAAGAATGTTATGGTGGGTTTTCCCATTCCCGCAGGTCTGAATGATACTATGGCACTGGCTATTCAAATTGACCGGCGGTTGCGGGAGCGCAAAACCGCAAATTCCCTCATGGTATTGTCTGAACAGACACCTAATTCGGTGCAATGTGATAGAAAAACCGCAAATTCCCTCATGGTGTTGTCTGAACAGACACCTGATTTAATGCAATGTGATAGAATCCTGACTAGAAATGAGCGGAAAATTCATAGACGCCGGAATGGCTTGTGCTACTACTGTGGTGATTCTACACATGTTATCTCAGCATGCTCTAAACGTATAGCTAAGGTTGTTAGTCCTGTCACCGTTGGTAATTTGCAACCTAAATTTATTCTGTCTGTAACTTTGATTTGCTCACTGTCATCTTATCCTGTCATGGCGTTTGTAGATTCAGGTGCTGCCCTGAGTCTCATGGATCTCTCATTTGCTAAGCGCTGTGGATTTACTCTTGAACCATTAGAAAATCCTATTCCTCTTAGGGGTATTGATGCTACACCATTGGCAGCAAATAAACCGCAGTATTGGACTCAGGTTACCATGTGCATGACTCCTGAACACCGCGAGGTGATACGTTTCCTGGTTTTACATAAAATGCATGATTTGGTCGTTTTAGGGCTGCCATGGTTACAGACCCATAATCCAGTCCTGGACTGGAAGGCTATGTCAGTCTCAAGTTGGGGCTGTCGTGGTATTCATGAGGATTCCCTGCCTGTGTCTATTGCTTCTTCTACGCCTTCGGAAGTTCCGGAGTATTTGTCTGATTATCAGGATGTCTTCAGTGAGTCTGAGTCCAGTGCACTGCCTCCTCATAGGGACTGTGACTGTGCTATAGATTTGATCCCAGGCAGTAAATTTCCTAAGGGAAGACTGTTTAATCTGTCGGTACCTGAACATACCGCTATGCGTTCATATATCAAGGAGTCTCTGGAAAAAGGACATATTCGTCCGTCTTCTTCCCCTCTTGGTGCGGGATTCTTTTTTGTGGCAAAAAAGGACGGATCTTTGAGACCTTGTATTGATTATCGGCTTTTAAATAAGATCACTGTCAAATTTCAGTATCCTTTACCGCTGTTGTCTGACTTGTTTGCCCGGATTAAGGGTGCCAAGTGGTTCACCAAGATAGACCTTCGTGGTGCGTACAACCTTGTGCGCATTAAGCAAGGTGATGAATGGAAAACCGCATTCAATACGCCCGAAGGTCATTTTGAGTACTTGGTGATGCCTTTTGGGCTCTCCAATGCGCCTTCAGTTTTTCAGTCCTTTATGCATGACATTTTCCGGAAGTATCTGGATAAATTTTTGATTGTTTATCTGGATGATATTTTGGTTTTTTCTGATAATTGGGATTCGCATGTGGAGCAGGTCAGGTTGGTCTTTAAAATTTTGCGTGAAAATTCTTTGTTTGTCAAGGGCTCAAAGTGTCTCTTTGGTGTACAGAAGGTTCCCTTTTTGGGGTTCATTTTTTCCCCTTCTGCTGTGGAGATGGACCCAGTCAAGGTCCGAGCTATTCTTGATTGGACTCAGCCCTCGTCAGTTAAGAGTCTTCAGAAGTTCTTGGGCTTCGCTAACTTCTACCGTCGTTTTATCGCTAATTTTTCTAGCATTGTGAAACCTTTGACGGATATGACCAAGAAGGGCTCCGATGTAGCTAACTGGGCTCCTGCTGCCATGGAGGCTTTCCAGGAGTTGAAACGCCGGTTTACTTCGGCGCCTGTTTTGTGCCAGCCTGACGTCTCACTTCCCTTTCAGGTTGAGGTGGATGCTTCGGAGATTGGGGCAGGGGCCGTTTTGTCGCAGAGAGGCCCTGGTTGCTCTGTTATGAAACCTTGTGCCTTTTTCTCTAGGAAGTTTTCGCCTGCCGAGCGAAATTATGATGTGGGCAATCGGGAGTTGTTGGCCATGAAATGGGCATTTGAGGAGTGGCGTCATTGGCTCGAGGGTGCTAAGCATCGTGTGGTGGTCTTGACTGATCACAAAAATCTGATGTATCTCGAGTCTGCTAAACGCCTTAATCCGAGACAGGCCCGCTGGTCATTGTTTTTCTCCCGCTTTGATTTTGTTGTCTCGTATTTACCAGGTTCAAAGAATGTGAAGGCCGATGCTCTTTCTAGGAGCTTTGTGCCTGATGCTCCTGGAGTCGCTGATCCTGTTGGTATTCTTAAAGATGGAGTTATCTTGTCAGCTATTTCTCCGGATCTGCGACGTGTGTTGCAGAGATTTCAGGCTGATAGGCCTGAGTCTTGTCCACCTGACAGACTGTTTGTCCCGGATAAGTGGACCAGCAGAGTCATTTCCGAGGTTCATTCCTCGGTGTTGGCAGGTCACCCGGGAATTTTTGGCACCAGAGATCTGGTGGCCAGGTCCTTTTGGTGGCCTTCCTTGTCAAGGGATGTGCGGTCATTTGTGCAGTCCTGTGGGACTTGTGCTCGAGCTAAGCCTTGCTGTTCTCGTGCCAGCGGTTTGCTCTTGCCCTTGCCTGTCCCGAAGAGACCTTGGACACATATCTCCATGGATTTCATTTCTGATCTTCCGCTATCTCAGGGCATGTCCGTTATCTGGGTGATATGTGATCGCTTCTCCAAGATGGTCCATTTGGTTCCTTTGCCTAAGCTGCCTTCTTCTTCCGATCTGGTTCCTGTGTTTTTCCAGAACGTGGTTCGTTTGCACGGCATCCCTGAGAATATTGTGTCAGACAGAGGATCCCAGTTCGTTTCCAGGTTCTGGCGATCCTTTTGTAGTAGGATGGGCATTGATTTGTCGTTTTCGTCTGCTTTCCATCCTCAGACTAATGGACAGACGGAGCGAACCAATCAGACTTTGGAGGCTTATTTGAGGTGTTTTGTCTCTGCTGATCAGGACGATTGGGTGACATTCTTGCCGTTGGCTGAGTTTGCCCTTAATAATCGGGCTAGTTCCGCCACCTTGGTTTCGCCTTTTTTCTGCAACTCTGGTTTCCATCCTCGCTTTTCTTCGGGTCATGTGGAGCCTTCTGACTGTCCTGGGGTGGATTCTGTGGTGGATAGGTTGCAGCAGATCTGGAATCATGTGGTGGACAACTTGAAGTTGTCACAGGAGAAGGCTCAGCGCTTTGCCAACCGCCGCCGCGGTGTGGGTCCCCGACTACGCGTTGGGGATTTGGTGTGGCTTTCTTCCCGCTTTGTTCCTATGAAGGTCTCCTCTCCCAAATTTAAACCTCGTTTTATTGGGCCTTACAAGATATTGGAAATCCTTAATCCTGTATCTTTTCGTCTGGATCTTCCTGTGTCGTTTGCTATTCACAATGTATTTCATAGGTCCTTGTTGCGGCGGTACATTGTGCCTGTAGTTCCTTCTGCTGAGCCTCCTGCTCCGGTGTTGGTTGAGGGCGAGTTGGAGTACGTGGTGGAGAAGATCTTGGATTCTCGCCTCTCCAGGCGGAGGCTTCAGTACCTGGTCAAGTGGAAGGGCTATGGTCAGGAGGATAATTCCTGGGTGGTCGCCTCTGATGTTCATGCGGCCGATTTAGTTCGTGCCTTTCATGCCGCTCATCCTGATCGCCCTGGTGGTCGTGGTGAGGGTTCGGTGACCCCTCACTAAGGGGGGGGGTACTGTTGTGAATTTGCTTTTTGCTCCCTCTAGTGGTTACTAGTTTTTTGACTCTGGTTTTTCTGTCATTCCTTTTATCCGCACCTGGGTCGTTAGTTAGGGGTGTTGCTATATAAGCTCCCTGGACCTTCAGTTCAATGCCTGGCAACGTAGTTATCAGAGCTAGTCTGCTGTGCTCTTGTCTACTGATCCTGGTTCCAGTTATATCAGCTAAGTCTGCCTTTTGCTTTTTGCTATTTGTTTTGGTTTTGTATTTTTTGTCCAGCTTGTTCCAAATCTATATCCTGACCTTTGCAGGAAGCTCTAGGGGGCTGGTGTTCTCCCCCCGGACCGTTAGACGGTTCGGGGGTTCTTGAATTTCCAGTGTGGATTTTGATAGGGTTTTTGTTGACCATATAAGTTACCTTTCTTTATTCTGCTATCAGTAAGCGGGCCTCTCTGTGCTAAACCTGGTTCATTTCTGTGTTTGTCATTTCCTCTTACCTCACCGTCATTATTTGTGGGGGGCTTCTATCCAGCTTTGGGGTCCCCTTCTCTGGAGGCAAGAAAGGTCTTTGTTTTCCTCTACTAGGGGTAGCTAGATTCTCCGGCTGGCGCGTGTCATCTAGAATCAACGTAGGAATGATCCCCGGCTACTTCTAGTGTTGGCGTTAGGAGTAGATATATGGTCAACCCAGTTACCACTGCCCTATGAGCTGGATTTTTGTATTCTGCAGACTTCCACGTTCCTCTGAGACCCTCGCCATTGGGGTCACAACAGTTTGCCAGGCCAGTATTAAATGTTTAATGCATTGCAGAAGAGGGATTATAAGAAAGAAGATTCTGAGTTTTTTTTTTCTCCTTCCCCTTTACCTCAGAGTGGCTATGCTTGCTGCAGACATGAATGTCCAGACCTTGATTACAAGTGTGGACCAGCTGGCTACTCGTGTGCAGGGCATACAAGACTATGTTATCAGAAATCCTAGGTCAGAACCTAAAATACCGATTCCTGAACTGTTTTCCGGAGACAGGTTTAAGTTTAGGAATTTCGTGAATAATTGTAAATTGTTTTTGTCCCTGAGACCCTGTTCATCAGGAGATTCTGCTCAGCAAGTAAAAATTGTTATTTCGTTCTTACGGGGCGACCCTCAGGATTGGGCTTTTTCGCTGGCGCCAGGAGATCCGGCATTGGCTGATCTTGATGCGTTTTTTCTGGCGCTCGGTTTACTTTATGAGGAACCCAATCTTGAGATTCAGGCAGAAAAGGCCTTGCTGTCTATGTCTCAGGGGCAGGTCGAGGCTGAAGTGTATTGCCAAAAATTTCGGAAATGGTCCGTGCTGACACATTGGAACGAGTGTGCACTGGCCGCTAATTTTAGAAATGGCCTTTCTGAAGCCATTAAGAATGTTATGGTGGGTTTTCCCATTCCCGCAGGTCTGAATGATACTATGGCACTGGCTATTCAAATTGACCGGCGGTTGCGGGAGCGCAAAACCGCAAATTCCCTCATGGTATTGTCTGAACAGACACCTAATTCGGTGCAATGTGATAGAAAAACCGCAAATTCCCTCATGGTGTTGTCTGAACAGACACCTGATTTAATGCAATGTGATAGAATCCTGACTAGAAATGAGCGGAAAATTCATAGACGCCGGAATGGCTTGTGCTACTACTGTGGTGATTCTACACATGTTATCTCAGCATGCTCTAAACGTATAGCTAAGGTTGTTAGTCCTGTCACCGTTGGTAATTTGCAACCTAAATTTATTCTGTCTGTAACTTTGATTTGCTCACTGTCATCTTATCCTGTCATGGCGTTTGTAGATTCAGGTGCTGCCCTGAGTCTCATGGATCTCTCATTTGCTAAGCGCTGTGGATTTACTCTTGAACCATTAGAAAATCCTATTCCTCTTAGGGGTATTGATGCTACACCATTGGCAGCAAATAAACCGCAGTATTGGACTCAGGTTACCATGTGCATGACTCCTGAACACCGCGAGGTGATACGTTTCCTGGTTTTACATAAAATGCATGATTTGGTCGTTTTAGGGCTGCCATGGTTACAGACCCATAATCCAGTCCTGGACTGGAAGGCTATGTCAGTCTCAAGTTGGGGCTGTCGTGGTATTCATGAGGATTCCCTGCCTGTGTCTATTGCTTCTTCTACGCCTTCGGAAGTTCCGGAGTATTTGTCTGATTATCAGGATGTCTTCAGTGAGTCTGAGTCCAGTGCACTGCCTCCTCATAGGGACTGTGACTGTGCTATAGATTTGATCCCAGGCAGTAAATTTCCTAAGGGAAGACTGTTTAATCTGTCGGTACCTGAACATACCGCTATGCGTTCATATATCAAGGAGTCTCTGGAAAAAGGACATATTCGTCCGTCTTCTTCCCCTCTTGGTGCGGGATTCTTTTTTGTGGCAAAAAAGGACGGATCTTTGAGACCTTGTATTGATTATCGGCTTTTAAATAAGATCACTGTCAAATTTCAGTATCCTTTACCGCTGTTGTCTGACTTGTTTGCCCGGATTAAGGGTGCCAAGTGGTTCACCAAGATAGACCTTCGTGGTGCGTACAACCTTGTGCGCATTAAGCAAGGTGATGAATGGAAAACCGCATTCAATACGCCCGAAGGTCATTTTGAGTACTTGGTGATGCCTTTTGGGCTCTCCAATGCGCCTTCAGTTTTTCAGTCCTTTATGCATGACATTTTCCGGAAGTATCTGGATAAATTTTTGATTGTTTATCTGGATGATATTTTGGTTTTTTCTGATAATTGGGATTCGCATGTGGAGCAGGTCAGGTTGGTCTTTAAAATTTTGCGTGAAAATTCTTTGTTTGTCAAGGGCTCAAAGTGTCTCTTTGGTGTACAGAAGGTTCCCTTTTTGGGGTTCATTTTTTCCCCTTCTGCTGTGGAGATGGACCCAGTCAAGGTCCGAGCTATTCTTGATTGGACTCAGCCCTCGTCAGTTAAGAGTCTTCAGAAGTTCTTGGGCTTCGCTAACTTCTACCGTCGTTTTATCGCTAATTTTTCTAGCATTGTGAAACCTTTGACGGATATGACCAAGAAGGGCTCCGATGTAGCTAACTGGGCTCCTGCTGCCATGGAGGCTTTCCAGGAGTTGAAACGCCGGTTTACTTCGGCGCCTGTTTTGTGCCAGCCTGACGTCTCACTTCCCTTTCAGGTTGAGGTGGATGCTTCGGAGATTGGGGCAGGGGCCGTTTTGTCGCAGAGAGGCCCTGGTTGCTCTGTTATGAAACCTTGTGCCTTTTTCTCTAGGAAGTTTTCGCCTGCCGAGCGAAATTATGATGTGGGCAATCGGGAGTTGTTGGCCATGAAATGGGCATTTGAGGAGTGGCGTCATTGGCTCGAGGGTGCTAAGCATCGTGTGGTGGTCTTGACTGATCACAAAAATCTGATGTATCTCGAGTCTGCTAAACGCCTTAATCCGAGACAGGCCCGCTGGTCATTGTTTTTCTCCCGCTTTGATTTTGTTGTCTCGTATTTACCAGGTTCAAAGAATGTGAAGGCCGATGCTCTTTCTAGGAGCTTTGTGCCTGATGCTCCTGGAGTCGCTGATCCTGTTGGTATTCTTAAAGATGGAGTTATCTTGTCAGCTATTTCTCCGGATCTGCGACGTGTGTTGCAGAGATTTCAGGCTGATAGGCCTGAGTCTTGTCCACCTGACAGACTGTTTGTCCCGGATAAGTGGACCAGCAGAGTCATTTCCGAGGTTCATTCCTCGGTGTTGGCAGGTCACCCGGGAATTTTTGGCACCAGAGATCTGGTGGCCAGGTCCTTTTGGTGGCCTTCCTTGTCAAGGGATGTGCGGTCATTTGTGCAGTCCTGTGGGACTTGTGCTCGAGCTAAGCCTTGCTGTTCTCGTGCCAGCGGTTTGCTCTTGCCCTTGCCTGTCCCGAAGAGACCTTGGACACATATCTCCATGGATTTCATTTCTGATCTTCCGCTATCTCAGGGCATGTCCGTTATCTGGGTGATATGTGATCGCTTCTCCAAGATGGTCCATTTGGTTCCTTTGCCTAAGCTGCCTTCTTCTTCCGATCTGGTTCCTGTGTTTTTCCAGAACGTGGTTCGTTTGCACGGCATCCCTGAGAATATTGTGTCAGACAGAGGATCCCAGTTCGTTTCCAGGTTCTGGCGATCCTTTTGTAGTAGGATGGGCATTGATTTGTCGTTTTCGTCTGCTTTCCATCCTCAGACTAATGGACAGACGGAGCGAACCAATCAGACTTTGGAGGCTTATTTGAGGTGTTTTGTCTCTGCTGATCAGGACGATTGGGTGACATTCTTGCCGTTGGCTGAGTTTGCCCTTAATAATCGGGCTAGTTCCGCCACCTTGGTTTCGCCTTTTTTCTGCAACTCTGGTTTCCATCCTCGCTTTTCTTCGGGTCATGTGGAGCCTTCTGACTGTCCTGGGGTGGATTCTGTGGTGGATAGGTTGCAGCAGATCTGGAATCATGTGGTGGACAACTTGAAGTTGTCACAGGAGAAGGCTCAGCGCTTTGCCAACCGCCGCCGCGGTGTGGGTCCCCGACTACGCGTTGGGGATTTGGTGTGGCTTTCTTCCCGCTTTGTTCCTATGAAGGTCTCCTCTCCCAAATTTAAACCTCGTTTTATTGGGCCTTACAAGATATTGGAAATCCTTAATCCTGTATCTTTTCGTCTGGATCTTCCTGTGTCGTTTGCTATTCACAATGTATTTCATAGGTCCTTGTTGCGGCGGTACATTGTGCCTGTAGTTCCTTCTGCTGAGCCTCCTGCTCCGGTGTTGGTTGAGGGCGAGTTGGAGTACGTGGTGGAGAAGATCTTGGATTCTCGCCTCTCCAGGCGGAGGCTTCAGTACCTGGTCAAGTGGAAGGGCTATGGTCAGGAGGATAATTCCTGGGTGGTCGCCTCTGATGTTCATGCGGCCGATTTAGTTCGTGCCTTTCATGCCGCTCATCCTGATCGCCCTGGTGGTCGTGGTGAGGGTTCGGTGACCCCTCACTAAGGGGGGGGGTACTGTTGTGAATTTGCTTTTTGCTCCCTCTAGTGGTTACTAGTTTTTTGACTCTGGTTTTTCTGTCATTCCTTTTATCCGCACCTGGGTCGTTAGTTAGGGGTGTTGCTATATAAGCTCCCTGGACCTTCAGTTCAATGCCTGGCAACGTAGTTATCAGAGCTAGTCTGCTGTGCTCTTGTCTACTGATCCTGGTTCCAGTTATATCAGCTAAGTCTGCCTTTTGCTTTTTGCTATTTGTTTTGGTTTTGTATTTTTTGTCCAGCTTGTTCCAAATCTATATCCTGACCTTTGCAGGAAGCTCTAGGGGGCTGGTGTTCTCCCCCCGGACCGTTAGACGGTTCGGGGGTTCTTGAATTTCCAGTGTGGATTTTGATAGGGTTTTTGTTGACCATATAAGTTACCTTTCTTTATTCTGCTATCAGTAAGCGGGCCTCTCTGTGCTAAACCTGGTTCATTTCTGTGTTTGTCATTTCCTCTTACCTCACCGTCATTATTTGTGGGGGGCTTCTATCCAGCTTTGGGGTCCCCTTCTCTGGAGGCAAGAAAGGTCTTTGTTTTCCTCTACTAGGGGTAGCTAGATTCTCCGGCTGGCGCGTGTCATCTAGAATCAACGTAGGAATGATCCCCGGCTACTTCTAGTGTTGGCGTTAGGAGTAGATATATGGTCAACCCAGTTACCACTGCCCTATGAGCTGGATTTTTGTATTCTGCAGACTTCCACGTTCCTCTGAGACCCTCGCCATTGGGGTCACAACAGTTGGTACACAAAATGAGAATGCTTGGTCTGGGGGAAAATGTGTGTAAATGGGTTAGTAACTGGCTTAGTGATAGAAAGCAGAGGGTGGTTATAAATGGTATAGTCTCTAACTGGGTCGCTGTGACCAGTGGGGTACCGCAGGGGTCGGTATTGGGACCTGTTCTCTTAAACATATTCATTAATGATCTGGTAGAAGGTTTACACAGTAAAATATTGATATTTGCAGATGATACAAAACTATGTAAAGCAGTTAATACAAGAGAAGATAGTATTCTGCTACAGATGGATCTGGATAAGTTGGAAACTTGGGCTGAAAGGTGGCAGATGAGGTTTAACAATGATAAATGTAAGGTTATACACATGGGAAGAAGGAATCAATATCACCATTACACACTGAACGGGAAACCACTGGGTAAATCTGACAGGGAGAAGGACTTGGGGATCCTAGTTAATGATAAACTTACCTGGAGCAACCAGTGCCAGGCAGCAGCTGCCAAGGCAAACAGGATCATGGGGTGCATTAAAAGAGGTCTGGATACACATGATGAGAGCATTATACTGCCTCTGTACAAATCCCTAGTTAGACCGCACATGGAGTACTGTGTCCAGTTTTGGGCACCGGTGCTCAGGAAGGATATAAAGGAACTAGAGAGAGTACAAAGGAGGGCAACAAAGTTAATAAAGGGGATGGGAGAACTACAATACCCAGATAGATTAGCGAAATTAGGATTATTTAGTCTAGAAAAAAGACGACTGAGGGGCGATCTAATAACCATGTATAAGTATATAAGGGGACAATACAAATATCTCGCTGAGGATCTGTTTATACCAAGGAAGGTGACGGGCACAAGGGGGCATTCTTTGCATCTGGAGGAGAGAAGGTTTTTCCACCAACATAGAAGAGGATTCTTTACTGTTAGGGCAGTGAGAATCTGGAATTGCTTGCCTGAGGAGGTGGTGATGGCGAACTCAGTCGAGGGGTTCAAGAGAGGCCTGGATGTCTTCCTGGAGCAGAACAATATTGTATCATACAATTATTAGGTTCTGTAGAAGGATGTAGATCTGGGGATTTATTATGATGGAATATAGGAATATAGGCTGAACTGGATGGACAAATGTCTTTTTTCGGCCTTACTAACTATGTTAATGTTAATGTTTGGTTTGGACTGCATGACCACTGTCGGCTCAACTCAGTAGCTGTGTCCCCTGTGAGCTAAACAGGGCACAGAGTTCTCTTTACTATGGGCTCTGTGAAGTAACAGAGTTTGTTTAAACTAATTTACTTCACTGCCTTACTTAGCAGCAGGTTCTTTCCTGCACGGTGGATCCCAGGTTGCGAACGCACCTATCTCACCTAATAAATATATTCGGTGCATTCCGCCAAACCTAACACTGTGTATTTTCACTACACCCAAAACCCAGTGTCTTACAGTTTCTTTATAGTGGATGGGATTTGTAGAAATCTCATGCCCATTGTGATTTTTTTTTATTGACATGCTGGAGATTTCAAATACTCATCGCAACGTCAATTTTAAAAAGCTTTAAGATGCGCAATGGGCATGAGATTTCTAAAACTTCCATCCATTTTGAAGAAACCGTAAGATGACCCATTTTATGGGGACAATTTCATGTATGTAGTTATTTTGTAAGACAGTAAAAAACAACAGTCTAAAAGTGGAGCCATGAATATATATGAATTCAACCGATTTACCAAGTAAATTGATTCAACATGCAGAATTTACTATAATTATTTGTAGTAGTGGGTTGCGTACAGTAGACGAGTTCAAAAGCGTAAATTTAGCTAGGGGCTTTTTAACAAATTTCTAAGATATCAGCAGATTTTTGGGGGGAATTTCTACTATTATCAGAGCTGAATAAAAAGTTGTCACTAGCAATTATTACATTCATCATGTTACAAATTATTATGTGTGTATGTAAATAAATCTAATATGGGAAAATGCTTCAGCAACAACCTGCGCCCACCTCCTCAACAAAATGAATGCCTTCAGCCTCCATGACTTACATAAGTCTTAAAAGCTGATCCATCAAAGCTTTTATGTCTATAAAGTGGTGTGGAAGCTTTGAAAAGTTGCAAAAATTGCGCAATAGGGAGTTGCACAAAAATGTTGAAACTTTTGGCATTTTGAATCTGCTCCGCTGAAAAGGGTGGAGCTGGTAAAGAGTCAGGATGGAACATGAGCATGGCCACACCTGACTGCCAAATTCATCAAGTCTGATGGCATTCTGTACAACAGAAACGGTACTCTAGTCCCCGACATTCAGTCACACTCAGCACGTACCTCTTAATGACTTTGGTGTCTTCTCCAGCAATACTGGCCTGGCACGATAGTACGCTAAGCTAGTTTTGATGAATCGGACCTGCAGTCCTTTCTAAGAGAAAGCATTCATATAGCACACAATCATTATTTGGGTGTGAAACTAGAGTTTATCGTCCCCCTTCAATAAATCAATTGCAAAGACTGACTATAATCACAGTGGAGTACTCCAAAACGTGTTTAACGGAACAACAGAGGATTAAGAGTAGCCGTGAACTACCAATAAAAATAAAAAATTGTCTATTGAAAAATTAACTTAAAAATGATTACCATTAAATACATGTGTTAAATTAGGAGCAAAAAGGTGGGGAGCATCAGAAAATGCCACAGGGACAGTGCTGGTGGGCTCACGTAATTCTCCCTTATCATGGATAAGCATTAAGCAACACTACTTTTAACTCACTCTTTCTGTTTCACCTTTTTGCCTATGGCCACTTGGCCTTCTCAACAGCATAAGGTTTCTTGAAGTTGATTGAATAGGTGTATTTTATATTGAAGGCTGCTTTGTATACTGGATTTTTCTGATGCTTCCCAGCTTTTTCCTCCTTTATTTGACTAATAATATATATTTAATGGTAATAATTTTAAAGTGAATTTTTCAATAAAAGATACTTTATTTTATTGGTGTTCATGGCTACTCTGTTTGCTCTGTTGTTCTGCAATCCTTTATAGTAGCTTTGTGATTCAGGACACTGTAATTTATTGTCACCGATCATGACAAAGCTAAGCTATGATTCAGTATCTGGGTTTTGTATTGTAAATGGGCACATCTAGGTGTCTATAGATTCATTTAATCTATGTGTCAAGAGCTTTCCTGGTAAATGTGCTCTACTGGCACGCTGTGAAAAACTTCTTAAGAGTAACCATAAATAATATAATGCAATCATCATACATAACAAGAAATAGTATTACTAAGCAAGTTATCATATTCGTAATTAAACTAAACAGCACAGAGAAGGCAAATATCCAGTGAATATTAGGCAATTTGTTATAATGTTCCTTACAACTTGTCTTCTCTCTCTAATTTTGCTGTAAACCTATAAAATAACACCAAGATCAATAAAAGAAATGCAAGGTTTGGCAATAGCTACTATTTAATGAGTGTATTTTATCACTATCAATAAAATCATGTTCTTTCTCCCCTTGGCTCTTTGCCTTTGGTTTTTTAAAAGACTGAACAAGATATTGAAAAGGTTGTTCTTTTATCTGATGACACATGTTCCTACTGGAAAAGACAGGTTTCTGTTAGATTATAAAACTGTAGATAGTACTGCTCGGCCTTCAACACATGAATAAATCCTTTGCTGGCTTTTGAAGAACAGAACAATAAATTACTGAGACGATCTTGATATCCAAGAATTCCTTCACTTACTGTAAATCCTCCAGTTTACTAAAGAACAGAAAATGTTGACATCAAAATTGACAATTGTTTCTATTGCCCATATGTATTTTTACCTATAAAACCCCCACATGATATACAAAAATTGCCAGGACTTAAATTTAAGTGTCCATAATTGTTTTTGCAGTATGGGAAGAAACTGGTATTCGTGAAGACAATCCACTCAGACTTTATTATAGATATTATTAAAGTGAGTTTGTTGCAAGAACTTATTTAGTCTAGGGAATATAGATGTTTGACTTAATTTAAATAAGACATGTAAGCTTTATTAAATAATTGCCTTCCTTGTAAAAAAAGAACAATTCCATAAAATTAAAATGGGAATTTGGTGGTAGAATCCTGGTTATTAATAAAGCATTTCCAATACACCTCCTGTAACTGTCCAATTAGTACTGATAGTTAGGGTTGAGCGACTTTCATTTTTTTAAGATCGAGTAGGGTTTTGGGAAACCCGATTTTGTCCAGAGTCGAGTCGAGTGCAGTCGGCCGATTATCGCTAAAAGTCGGGGATCGACCGAAACACGAAACCCAATGCAAGTCAATGGGGAAGCATAGTCGGCAGTGAGTGGAGGCCAGGAAAACACCTACAGTGCCCATTTTAATGCCAAAAACATCCATTCTTGTTTCTGAAGCTTGCCAATCTTAATTAACTGTATAATAATAGTTGGGCATAGGGAATTGGGGGAAAGTTGTGGGGGGAGTAGGGCTGGCTCAAGTTTTTCGTGGGCCCAGGAAATGCGGACTACGTCACGGCGGTGTTGCAGGGAAAGGTAAGTATTTAAACGTTGCAAGTGCTGTGATCCTGAGCAAGCAGGGGGGGGCCCACTCGTTCGCATTGCCACTGGCACAGGGCCCCTCAAAGTACGGCGGTGTGTTTGCATGGCGGGGGCGCCTCCCACCAGCAGCGACACTTTTGCGTACTCTGAGGGGCCCTGTGCCAGTGACGTCGCCAACGAGTATGCCCCCCCACCTGATGAAGGAACCTGCACTTTCATCTGCACCTTCCTCTTTGTCCCTGTGTAAGGTGGTATAACATGCGGGAAGGGGAACCTTACTTTCAGCAGGGTCAGATTCTGGCTGTGTAGAGTACAAGGGGAATGTAGTGGTCTAGGTCAATGTACCAGCAGACTCATTTAGCAGTGGCTGGGCAATGGGCAGGATGAGGAGGAAACAGATATAGGGCCAAAGAATAAAGTAGGCTACATGCAGTTCAAAATTGGTAACAGGACTAAACAGGCGGCATTGCTTTGTTCAGTGGAGTAGCAAACCCAAGAGCAGCAGACACTGTTTCAAGGGCCTAACCACACTAGTAGGCCAAATGCAGTTTAATATCTGATAGTATAGGGCGAAAGCCAGAATGTGGAAGCTCAGCTTTGTTCAGTTGAGGACAACACCAGGGAGGGGCAGACACCTTTAGTAGGCCGGAAAAGCCTATTGCATTTTTTAAAATGGTAATTTGGAGCAGAAGGTTGAAGCTCAGCTTTATTTAGTTGAGGACAACACCAGGCAGGGGCACACAGACAGACACCTTTAGTAGGCCGGAAAAGCCTATTGCATTTTTTAAAATGGTAATTTGGAGCAGAAGGTTGAAGCTCAGCTTTATTTAGTTGAGGACAACACCAGGGAGGGGCAGAAGCCGTTAGTAGGCCCTAACCACCATTTTTTTTTTTTAAAACCACTTAATGAGAGCCGGAAGGTTGAAGCTCAGCTTTATTTAGTTGAGGACAACACCAGGCAGGGGCACACAGACAGACACCTTTAGTAGGCCGGAAAAGCCTATTGCATTTTTTTAAATGGTAATTTGGAGCAGAAGGTTGAAGCTCAGCTTTATTTAGTTGAGGACAACACCAGGGAGGGGCAGAAGCCGTTAGTAGGCCCTAACCACCATTTTTTTTTTTTAAAACCACTTAATGAGAGCCGGAAGGTTGAAGCTCAGCTTTATTTAGTTGAGGACAACACCAGGCAGGGGCACACAGACAGACACCTTTAGTAGGCCGGAAAAGCCTATTGCATTTTTTAAAATGGTAATTTGGAGCAGAAGGTTGAAGCTCAGCTTTATTTAGTTGAGGACAACACCAGGGAGGGGCAGAAGCCGTTAGTAGGCCCTAACCACCATTTTTTTTTTTTTAAACCACTTAATGAGAGCCGGAAGGTTGAAGCTCAGCTTTATTTAGTTGAGGACAACACCAGGCAGGGGCACACAGACAGACACCTTTAGTAGGCCGGAAAAGCCTATTGCATTTTTTAAAATGGTAATTTGGAGCAGAAGGTTGAAGCTCAGCTTTATTTAGTTGAGGACAACACCAGGGAGGGGCAGAAGCCGTTAGTAGGCCCTAACCACCATTTTTTTTTTTTAAAACCACTTAATGAGAGCCGGAAGGTTGAAGCTCAGCTTTATTTAGTTGAGGACAACACCAGGCAGGGGCACACAGACAGACACCTTTAGTAGGCCGGAAAAGCCTATTGCATTTTTTAAAATGGTAATTTGGAGCAGAAGGTTGAAGCTCAGCTTTATTTAGTTGAGGACAACACCAGGGAGGGGCAGAAGCCGTTAGTAGGCCCTAACCAAAGTTGAAGGCCAAATGCAGTTTAATTTCTGATACTATAGGCCGAAAGCCAGAAGGTGGAAGCTCCGATTTAGACAGTGGAGGACAATTTGAATTAGGGACTGCAGACAGACTTAGTAGGCTGTCCCCTGTGGACCATGCATCCACCACATTAACCCATTGCGCCGTAATGGACACGTAATCTTCCGTGGCCATGCCTACAGGTCCATGCGTCTGTTGTCAGGTGCACCTTTGTACTCACAGATTGCCAGAGTGCATGGACAATGCGGTCTTCTACATGCTGGTGGAGGGTTGGGATGGCTTTTCTCGCAAAAGAAGTGTCGACTGGTTAGCTTGTAGCGTGGTACAGCGTAGTCCATCATGGCCTTATTAATAGTAAATAAAATATATAACTAGGCTCTATGAACTTTTAAATAGGTTCCAGGGGTACACGGGCAGCATTGGTGTGGTCAGTGGAGGAGTATTGCAAGTAGGGGCTGCAGACAGGCTATCAAAGGCCTAAAATAACAAACAGTAGGCAGTCATGGCAGTTTTACATCGGTTACGTGGATACACAGGCAGGCACTCCAGGCAGCATTGTGGTCAGTGGAGGAGTATTGCAAGTAGGGGCCGCAGACAGGCTATCAAAGGCCTAAAATAACAAACAATAGGCTCATTGCAGTTTTACAGCGGTTACATGGATAGACGGGCAGGCAGCTTGGTGGTGAGTGGAGGAGTATTTAAAGTAGGGACCACAGACAGGCTATCAAAGGCCTAACATAACAAACAATAGGCTCATGGCAGTTTTACAGCGGTTACATGGATACACGGGCAGGCAGCTTGGTGGTCAGTGGAGGAGTATTTACAGTAGGGACCGCAGACAGGCTTCAAAGGCCTAACATAAGAAAATGGGCTGGCTGTAGGCACTTTATAATTGGTTCCAGGGGTACACGGGCAGCAGTGGTCTGGCCAGTGGAGGACTAGTGGAAGGAGGGACCGCAGACAGGCTTCAAAGGCCTAACATAAAAAAATGGGCTGGCTGTAGGCACTTTATAATTGGTTCCAGGGGTACACGGGCAGCAGTGGTCTGGCCAGTGGAGGACTAGTGGAAGGAGGGACCGCAGACAGGCTTCAAAGGCCTAACATAAAAAAATGGGCTGGCTGTAGGCACTTTATAATTGGTTCCAGGGGTACACGGGCAGCAGTGTCTGGCCAGTGGAGGACTAGTGGAAGGAGGGACCGCAGACAGGCTTCAAAGGCCTAACATAAAAAAATGGGCTGGCTGTAGGCACTTTATAATTGGTTCCAGGGGTACACGGGCAGCAGTGGTCTGGCCAGTGGAGGACTAGTGGAAGGAGGGACCGCAGACAGGCTTCAAAGGCCTAACATAAAAAAATGGGCTGGCTGTAGGCACTTTATAATTGGTTCCAGGGGTACACGGGCAGCAGTGGTCTGGTCAGTGGAGGACTAGTGGAAGGAGGGACCGCAGACAGGCTTCAAAGGCCTAACATAAAAAAATGGGCTGGCTGTAGGCACTTTATAATTGGTTCCAGGGGTACACGGGCAGCAGTGGTCTGGCCAGTGGAGGACTAGTGGAAGGAGGGACCGCAGACAGGCTTCAAAGGCCTAACATAAAAAAATGGGCTGGCTGTAGGCACTTTATAATTGGTTCCAGGGGTACACGGGCAGCAGTGGTCTGGCCAGTGGAGGACTAGTGGAAGGAGGGACCGCAGACAGGCTTCAAAGGCCTAACATAAAAAAATGGGCTGGCTGTAGGCACTTTATAATTGGTTCCAGGGGTACACGGGCAGCAGTGGTCTGGCCAGTGGAGGACTAGTGGAAGGAGGGACCGCAGACAGGCTTCAAAGGCCTAACATAAAAAAATGGGCTGGCTGTAGGCACTTTATAATTGGTTCCAGGGGTACACGGGCAGCAGTGGTCTGGTCAGTGGAGGACTAGTGGAAGGAGGGACCGCAGACAGGCTTCAAAGGCCTAACATAAAAAAATGGGCTGGCTGTAGGCACTTTATAATTGGTTCCAGGGGTACACGGGCAGCAGTGGTCTGGCCAGTGGAGGACTAGTGGAAGGAGGGACCGCAGACAGGCTTCAAAGGCCTAACATAAAAAAATGGGCTGGCTGTAGGCACTTTATAATTGGTTCCAGGGGTACACGGGCAGCAGTGGTCTGGCCAGTGGAGGACTAGTGGAAGGAGGGACCGCAGACAGGCTTCAAAGGCCTAACATAAAAAAATGGGCTGGCTGTAGGCACTTTATAATTGGTTCCAGGGGTACACGGGCAGCAGTGGTCTGGTCAGTGGAGGACTAGTGGAAGGAGGGACCGCAGACAGGCTTCACAGGCCTAACATAAAAAAATGGGCTGGCTGTAGGCACTTTATAATTGGTTCCAGGGGTACACGGGCAGCAGTGGTCTGGCCAGTGGAGGACTAGTGGAAGGAGGGACCGCAGACAGGCTTCAAAGGCCTAACATAAAAAAATGGGCTGGCTGTAGGAACTTTATAATTGGTTCCAGGGGTACACGGGCAGCAGTGGTCTGGCCAGTGGAGGACTAGTGGAAGGAGGGACCGCAGACAGGCTTCAAAGGCCTAACATAAAAAATGGGCTGGCTGTAGGCACTTTATAATTGGTTCCAGGGGTACACGGGCAGCAGTGGTCTGGTCAGTGGAGGACTAGTGGAAGGAGGGACCGCAGACAGGCTTCAAAGGCCTAACATAAAAAAATGGGCTGGCTGTAGGCACTTTATAATTGGTTCCAGGGGTACACGGGCAGCAGTGGTCTGGTCAGTGGAGGACTAGTGGAAGGAGGGACCGCAGACAGGCTTCAAAGGCCTAACATAAAAAAATGGGCTGGCTGTAGGCACTTTATAATTGGTTCCAGGGGTACACGGGCAGCAGTGGTCTGGTCAGTGGAGGACTAGTGGAAGGAGGGACCGCAGACAGGCTTCAAAGGCCTAAAATAACAAACAATAGGCTCATGGCAGTTTTACAGCGGTTACATGGATACACGGGCAGCTTGGTGGTGAGTGGAGGAGTAGTGCAAGGAGTGTCTGTCCCAGTACTCCCAAAATATAAATAGATGTTAATGTCTCGCAAAACAACCAAAACAAAAAAAAAGGTGGCATACTTAGGTACAGGGGTGGGCTCATCTGCTGAGTTTCTGACATAGTAATTTGGCAGTAACTATTTAATGGTGCCAATATAGGACACAGACACAGACTACTTTAAGTTGCATCATAGATGTCTACAAATTTGTATTGTCAGTGCCAGACATTGAATGATGTCAGCGAATAGACTAAAGATTGGTGGAGCTGTGCGACATAATTTTGCATGTGGTAGAGCACATTTTGAGCTGGGGTACGGGGGGAACTCTCTAGAGGCCGGCGGGACCGCCCCAGGGCCCCTCATGTTACAACGGTGTGTCTGACGTTGGGTGCGCACCACCACCGCCAGAGACACTACATTGTACTATGAGGGACCCAGTAGCAATGCCGTCAACCAAAAGCGAGCACACCCACCTCTTCAGACAAACAGCAGTCTCACGGGTGCTTGCGCCAAGTCGCGATACCACGGCCCCGTGTGGGGAGTTTTGCCATTTAGGGAGGTGTAAACATGTCGTATGCTGTACAATCAGCTGCAGCAAATTAGACATTAGAAAAGTAATTCACAGGCAAGAGCTTTTCATAGGAAAGCTAGGTGTCAGCCGGGCAAGGTGGGGCAAAAGATTTCGATATCCAGTTGTGGTTCATTTTAATGAATGTTAGATCGTCAACATTTTGGGTAGCCAGACGAGTCCTTTTTTCGGTTAATATTGAACCTGCAGCACTGAATACTCTTTCTGATAGGACACTTGCTGCCGGGCAAGCAAGCTCCTGCAATGCATATTCTGCCAATTCTGGCCAGGTGTCTAATTTGGAGGCCCAGTAATCAAATGGGAATGACGGTTGAGGGAGAACATCGATAAGGGATGAAAAATAGTTAGTAACCATACTGGACAAATGTTGTCTCCTGTCACTTTCAATTGATGCAGCAGTACCTGTCCTGTCTGCGGTCATAGCAAAATCACTCCACAACCTGGTCAGAAAACCCCTCTGTCCAACGCCACTTCTGATGTGTGCACCCCTAACACTCCTAGTCTGCTGCCCCCTGGAGCTCGTGTGAGAACGATCACGTGCGCTGTGTGCTGGGAATGCCTGAAGCAAACGGTCAACAAGAGTTGATTGTTTGGTTGCTAATATTAGTTCCAAGTTCTCATGTGGCATAATATTTTGCAATTTGCCTTTATAGCGTGGATCAAGGAGGCAGGCCAACCAGTAATCGTCATCGTTCATCATTTTCGTAATGCGTGTGTCCCTTTTTAGGATACGTAAGGCATAATCCGCCATGTGGGCCAAAGTTCCAGTTGTCAAATCTCCGGTTGTGATTGGTTGAGGGGCAGTTGCAGGCAAATCTACGTCACTTGTGTCCCTCAAAAAACCAGAACCAGGCCGTGACACGCAACCAATTTCCTGTGCCCCCGGGAAAGGTTCGGCATTAAAAATATACTCATCCCCATCATCATCCTCGTCCTCCACCTCCTCTTCGCCCGCTACCTCGTCCTGTACACTGCCCGGACCAGACAATGGCTGACTGTCATCAAGGCTTTCCTCTTCCTCTGGTGCAGACGCCTGCTCCTTTATGTGCGTCAAACTTTGCATCAGCAGACGCATTAGGGGGATGCTCATGCTTATTACGGCGTTGTCTGCACTAACCAGCCGTGTGCATTCCTCAAAACACTGAAGGACTTGACACATGTCTTGTATCTGAGACCACTGCACACCTGACAACTCCATGTCTGCCATCCTACTGCCTGCCCGTGTATCCTCCCACAAATAAATAACAGCACGCCTCTGTTCGCACAGTCTCTGAAGCATGTGCAGTGTTGAGTTCCACCTTGTTGCAACGTCTATGATTAGGCGATGCTGGGGAAGGTTCAAAGACCGCTGATAGGTCTGCATACGGCTGGCGTGTACAGGCGAACGTCGGATATGTGAGCAAAGTGCACGCACTTTGAGGAGCAGGTCGGAGAACCCAGGATAAGTTTTCAATAAGCACTGCACCACCAGGTTTAAGGTGTGAGCCAGGCAAGGAATGTGTTTCAGTTGGGAAAGGGAGATGGCAGCCATGAAATTCCTTCCGTTATCACTCACTACCTTGCCTGCCTCAAGATCTACTGTGCCCAGCCACGACTGCGTTTCTTGTTGCAAGAACTCGGACAGAACTTCCGCGGTGTGTCTGTTGTCGCCCAAGCACTTCATAGCCAATACAGCCTGCTGACGCTTGGCAGTAGCTGGCCCATAATGGGACAACTGGTGTGCAACAGTGTCATCTGCCGATGGAGTGGTTGGCAGACTGCGTTCTGTGGAAGAGCTGTAGCTTCTGCAGGAGGACGAGGAGGAGGAGGAGGAGGGGGTGCGAACGCCTACAGCCAACTGTTTCCTAGACCGTGGGCTAGGCACAACTGTCCCTAAATTGATGTCGCCTGTGGACCCTGCATCCACCACATTCACCCAGTGTGCCGTGATGGACACATAACGTCCCTGGCCATGCCTACTGGTCCATGCATCTGTAGTCAGGTGCACCTTTGTACTCACCGATTGCCTGAGTGCATGGACGATGCGCTGTTTAACATGCTGGTGCAGGGCTGGGATGGCTTTTCTGGAAAAAAAGTGTCGACTGGGTAGCTCGTATCGTGGTTCAGCGTACTCCATCAGGGCTTTGAAAGCTTCGCTTTCAACTAACCGGTAGGGCATCATCTCTAACGAGATTAGTCTAGCTATGTGGGCGTTAAAACACTGTGTACGCGGATGCGAGGATAAGTACTTCCTTTTTCTAACCAGAGTCTCATGTAGGGTGAGCTGGACTGGAGAGCTGGAGATCGTGGAACTTTCGGGTGTGCCGGTGTACATGGCAGACTGAGAGACGGTTGGAGACGGTATTGTTTCCGCCGGTGCCCTAGATGCAATATTTCCTCCTACAAAACTGGTGATTCCCTGACCCTGACTGCTTTTGGCTGGCAAAGAAACCTGCACAGATACTGCCGGTGGTGCGGAAAATGGTGGCCTTACAGTGACGGAAGGGATGTTGCGTTGCTGACTAGCTTCATTGGCCGAGGGTGCTACAACCTTGAGGGACGTTTGGTAGTTAGTCCAGGCTTGAAAATGCATGGTGGTTAAGTGTCTATGCATGCAACTAGTATTTAGACTTTTCAGATTCTGACCTCTGCTTAAGCTAGTTGAACATTTTTGACAGATGACTTTGCGCTGATCAGTTGGATGTTGTTTAAAAAAATGCCAGACTGCACTCTTCCTAGACTCGGATCCCTTTTCAGGGATTGCAGACTGAGCTTTAACCGGATGGCAACGCTGTGCTCCAACAGGTTTTGGCTTTGACACGCGTTTTGGGCCAGATACGGGCCCGGCAGATGGAACCTGTTGCGATGTTGATGCCTGCTGCGGCCCCTCCTCCACCTCCGCTTCTGAACTACTGCCGCCTGCACCCTGTTCCCCCAATGGCTGCCAATCGGGGTCAATAACTGGGTCATCTATTACCTCCTCTTCGAGCTCGTGTGCAACTTCGTCTGTGTCACTGTGTCGGTCGGTGGTATAGCGTTCGTGGCGGGGCAACATAGTCTCATCAGGGTCTGATTGTGGATCTGTACCCTGAGAGGGCAATGTGGTGGTCTGAGTCAAAGGAGCAGCATAGTACTCTGGCTGTGGCTGTGCATCCGTGCACTCCATGTCAGAATATACTTGTAATGGGCATGGCCTGTTAAATGTTTCACTTTCTAAGCCAGGGACGGTATGTGTAAAGAGCTCCATGGAGTGACCCGTTGTGTCGCCTGCTGCATCCTTCTCTCTTGTTGTAGTTTTTGCTGAGGAGGACAAGGAAGCGACTTGTCCCTGACCGTGAACATCCACAAGCGACGCGCTGCTTTTACATTTACCAGTTTCGGAAGAGGAGGCAAAAGAGCTAGAGGCTGAGTCTGCAATGTAAGCCAAAACTTGCTGTTGCTGCTCCGCCTTTAAAAGCGGTTTTCCTACTCCCAGAAAAGAGAGCGTTCGAGGCCTTGTGTAGCCTGACGACGAAACTGGCTCCACAGCTCCAGACTTAGGTGGAATATTTTTATCCCCACGACCACCTGATGCTCCACTACCACTACCATCATTACCAGCTGACAATGAACGCCCACGACGACCTCTTGCACCAGACTTCCTCATTGTTTTAAAATCTTAACCAAAGTAACTTTATTTGTTGCTGTCAAACAACTTACACGGTGAGCTATAACTTCAGTATGATTTCAATATCCCTTAACAGGTTGGTGAGACCACAAGGAAAATCAGGCACAATGTTACACACTCTGTTTTCTGTGGCACAAAATCACAGAGATGACACACACGCAGGACTGTCACTCAAGCACTAATGTCAATATTAATCTCCCACCTAATTTATTTATTTTTTTTTCTCAGGGAGACTTTAGAAACCAAATAATATTAAAAAAAAAAAAAAAAGGCTTTCTATGGCCCACAATTAGAGAGAGAGAGGTGGCACACCCAGGAGTCAAGCCTGGCACACAAGCTGAAAGGGCAATATTACTCTCCCACTGTTTTTTTATGTATTTTTTGTTTTTTAAGGGAGACTTTAGAAACCCAATAATATTTAAAAAAAAAAAAATAGGCTTTCTATGGCCCACTGAATGAGAGGGAGAGAGGTGGCACACCCAGGAGTCAAGACTGGCACACAAGCTGAAAGGGCAATATTACTCTCCCACTGTTTTTTTATGTATTTTTTGTTTTTTAAGGGAGACTTTAGAAACCCAATAATATTTAAAAAAAAAATAAATAGGCTTTCTATGGCCCACTGAATGAGAGGGAGAGAGGTGGCACACCCAGGAGTCAAGCCTGGCACACAAGCTGAAAGGGCAATATTACTCTCCCACTGTTTTTTTATGTATTTTTTGTTTTTTAAGGGAGACTTTAGAAACCCAATAATATTTAAAAAAATAAATAAATAGGCTTTCTATGGCCCACTGAATGAGAGGGAGAGAGGTGGCACACCCAGGAGTCAAGCCTGGCACACAAGCTGAAAGGGCAATATTACTCTCCCACTGTTTTTTTATGTATTTTTTGTTTTTTAAGGGAGACTTTAGAAACCCAATAATATTTAAAAAAAAAATAAATAGGCTTTCTATGGCCCACTGAATGAGAGGGAAAGAGGTGGCACACCCAGGAGTCAAGCCTGGCACACAAGCTGAAAGGGCAATATTACTCTCCCACTGTTTTTTTATGTATTTTTTGTTTTTTAAGGGAGACTTTAGAAACCCAATAATATTTAAAAAAATAAATAAATAGGCTTTCTATGGCCCACTGAATGAGAGGGAGAGAGGTGGCACACCCAGGAGTCAAGACTGGCACACAAGCTGAAAGGGCAATATTACTCTCCCACTGTTTTTTTATGTTTTTTTTTTTTTTCAGGGAGACTTTAGAAACCAAATAATATTAAAAAAACCAAAAAAAAAATAGCCTTTCTATGGCCCACTGAATGAGAGAGAGAGGTGGCACACCCAGGAGTCAAGACTGGCACACAATCTGAAAGGGCAATATTACTCTCCCACTGTTTTTTTATGTATTTTTTGTTTTTTAAGGGAGACTTTAGAAACCCAATAATATTTAAAAAAAAAAAAAAATAGGCTTTCTATGGCCCACTGAATGAGAGGGAGAGAGGTGGCACACCCAGGAGTCAAGACTGGCACACAAGCTGAAAGGGCAATATTACTCTCCCACTGTTTTTTTATGTATTTTTTGTTTTTTAAGGGAGACTTTAGAAACCCAATAATATTTAAAAAAAAAAATAAATAGGCTTTCTATGGCCCACTGAATGAGAGGGAGAGAGGTGGCACACCCAGGAGTCAAGCCTGGCACACAAGCTGAAAGGGCAATATTACTCTCCCACTGTTTTTTTATGTATTTTTTGTTTTTTAAGGGAGACTTTAGAAACCCAATAATATTTAAAAAAAAATAAATAAATAGGCTTTCTATGGCCCACTGAATGAGAGGGAGAGAGGTGGCACACCCAGGAGTCAAGACTGGCACACAAGCTGAAAGGGCAATATTACTCTCCCACTGTTTTTTTATGTATTTTTTGTTTTTTAAGGGAGACTTTAGAAACCCAATAATATTTAAAAAAATAAATAAATAGGCTTTCTATGGCCCACTGAATGAGAGGGAGAGAGGTGGCACACCCAGGAGTCAAGCCTGGCACACAAGCTGAAAGGGCAATATTACTCTCCCACTGTTTTTTTATGTATTTTTTGTTTTTTAAGGGAGACTTTAGAAACCCAATAATATTTAAAAAAAAAAATAAATAGGCTTTCTATGGCCCACTGAATGAGAGGGAGAGAGGTGGCACACCCAGGAGTCAAGACTGGCACACAAGCTGAAAGGGCAATATTACTCTCCCACTGTTTTTTTATGTTTTTTTTTTTTTTCAGGGAGACTTTAGAAACCAAATAATATTAAAAAAACAAAAAAAAAAATAGCCTTTCTATGGCCCACTGAATGAGAGAGAGAGGTGGCACACCCAGGAGTCAAGCCTGGCACACAAGCTGAAAGGGCAATATTACTCTCCCACTGTTTTTTATGTATTTTTTGTTTTTTAAGGGAGACTTTAGAAACCCAATAATATTTAAAAAAATAAATAAATAGGCTTTCTATGGCCCACTGAATGAGAGGGAGAGAGGTGGCACACCCAGGAGTCAAGACTGGCACACAAGCTGAAAGGGCAATATTACTCTCCCACTGTTTTTTTAGGTATTTTTTTTTTTCAGGGAGACTTTAGAAACCAAATAATATTAAAAAAAAAAAAAAAAAAATAGGCTTTCTATAGCCCACTGAATGAGAGATAGCACACACAGCAGTGGCACACAAGCCCTGACTGAGGCCAATATTTTTCTCCCACTGATTGATGTAGTGTTTTTGTGTTGAGGTAGATTTTAGAACACAAATCAAGGAAAAAAAAAAATGCTTTCTATGGCCCACTGAATGAGAGAGAGGTGGCACACCCAGGAGTCAAGACTGGCACACAAGCTGAAAGGGCAATATTACTCTCCCACTGTTTTTTTAGGTATTTTTTTTTTTCAGGGAGACTTTAGAAACCAAATAATATTAAAAAAAAAAAAATAAATAAATAGGCTTTCTATAGCCCACTGAATGAGAGATAGCACACACAGCAGTGGCACACAAGCCCTGACTGAGGCCAATATTTTTCTCCCACTGATTGATGTAGTGTTTTTGTGTTGAGGTAGAATTTAGAACACAAATCACGGAAAAAATAAATAGGCTTTCTATGGCCCACTCAGTGAGAGATGGCACACACAGGGATGGCACTGTAGCAGAAATGCCAATCTTAATCTCCCACAAAAAAAACAAAAAAAAAACAGGGACTGTCCTACAATTACTATCTCCCTGCAGTAATCTAAGCCAGGTATGGCAGGCAGCAATAGGAGTGGACTGATGCACAAATTAAATAAAAAGTGTGGACAAACAAAAAAGATAGCTGTGCAGAAAGGAAGGAACAAGAGGATATGTGCTTTGAAAAAAGCAGTTGGTTTCCACAGTGGCGTACACACAGCAATACAGCTATCACGGAGCCTTCTAGGGCAGCCCAATGAGCTACAGCGCTGAGGGGAAAAAAAAAAAAAAATAGCTTCCACAGTCCCTGCACACCGAAGGTGGTGTTGGACAGTGGAAATCGCTGCAGCACAAGCGGTTTGGTGGTTAGTGGACCCTGCCTAACGCTCTCCCTGCTTCTGACGAAGCGACAGCAACCTGTCCCTAAGCTCAGATCAGCAGCAGTAAGATGGCGGTCGGCGGGAACGCCCCTTTATAGCCCCTGTGACGCCGCAGACAGCAAGCCAATCACTGCAATGCCCTTCTCTAAGATGGTGGGGACCAGGATCTATGTCATCACGCTGCCCACACTCTGCGTTCACCTTCATTGGCTGAGAAATGGCGCTTTTCGCATCATTGAAATGCGACTTTGGCGCGAAAGTCGTGTACCGCATGGCCGACAAGCACAGGGGTCGGATCGGGTTTCATGAGACGCCGACTTAGCCAAAAGTCGGCGACTTTTGAAAATGATCGACCCGTTTCGCTCAACCCTACTGATAGTGTTAGAGCTCATGCAGATGCTCGTGCAAATTGGTCAAATCATATACCACAATGCACGGACTAGCCACAGGTCTCCAAATCAAAGCATGCCATCTTCATATCTCTATAAGGCTGTTACACTTGGGTTGGGAAACCCGTGGCCAGTCCGTGCATTACAGTCAGTGATTGCACCAAGATCCACGGACATCAGCATCAGCCCTTATACTGTGAGGTGGTGTTTACACATTGAAAAGGCCTTATATATAACTTCAGAACATCATAACGAAATATTAAGGAAGTTTTCCAATTAAAAATATTTATCACCATTTTGTAGGATGTGGTGAATGACCAGTAGGGGTTCAACTGCTGGGATTCACACTAATCCCTAAAATAAAGGTTCCAATAGTGGTAGTGAACATGCAAAAATACAACTCTTATGATCTGATGTGGGTTGGAGTAATGGTATTGCAACCACTAGGGGAAGCACTGGCAGTTAGCATAGTCAGGAAGAGCCAGAAGTCGGTACACAGGAGCGGGCAGTATAGTCTTGAATAAATCAGCAGGTGAAAAGAGAGCCTGACTAAAGGCTGGGAGCTCAATAATCTAGCAAGGAAGAAAGTACCATGCCAGGTTTAAATAGGTTATTCAATCAGGAGATTTACAAGATTGAGCCAATCGGGAATTACACAGGTACTAGTATGTGGGTTAGCAAGGAACTCTCTAGTGAGTTGAAATAGCTCAAAGGGACAACCACCTTCTTCCCTTTGTATTTACTTCTATGCATCTATAGGAACCCAAGCATGCATGTGTAACTAACACTCCTGTAGACTGTAAATTGAGCGATGTTCACTCATGCACAGTATCACTCCAGAGGTTTCAAAGATCGGAACTCAACAATCATACATTTATCACCTATACTGTGTAGAGGCAATGTATTGTATGTATCCTCTGTATCGGTGATAAACTACTGTTTTAAATATTAAAACCATTGTCCAGGCAGGTAGTTGCTAACAGCTATCTGCATATTCCACCTGGTAACTCTCCAGCAAGTGATTCAGCTGCTCTACATCAACAGAGCAGTTCTTCTTTCACTCTGCTCTGTTGACAGGATGTGACTTCTGACATAATACTGATTGACAGCCGGCTTCCTGAGGTTAGGGAACAGGGAGTCGACGGTCAGTCAGCATGTTGTCAATGTGGCTCCCCTGAAGTTCCAGATGCCACATTGGTACTGCTTCTCATCTAGAGACATATCCCAACTGTCTGGTAAGGAGGGAACATTGTACAGAACTCTAATACTCGCACCCAACAGACACCAGTTTAGACGGGGCATCTGGGTGAACCCTTAGGGAGGATGTCCTCATCCCAGTCTAGATAGGAAAGGGTGTTGGGGAGTGGGTGGAGATGGTAGGAAAAAGTGGAGGAGCTAATGATGCAGGAAGGAGTGTGAAGAGGAGAAGGAGAAAAGGTGTGGAGCTGGCTCATAATCTTTGGGGTTAGGTCCATGGGGGTCACTAATGGTGGGCACTTGTTCTTTTTCTGTGCTAAGACATTTGAGTCATGGTTCAGTTTTACTTGAGGAAAAGGAGGAAGAGGAAAAATAAAGGAAGATGGCATACGCTCCCTCACTATCCATGTCGGAGGCAAGGAAGGCGAATGACTCCTTGGCTGAATGCCATGTTTTGGAGGAGAGGGACATAATTTCACTTGTGTGGTTTGTATATGTGTACCAAAATTTATTCAAATGTGCGTGAGTGTGTCCGGTGTAATCTTTTTTATTTAGAAGAGAAATAAAAAGATTATAATCTAGAAAGATAAAGATAAAAAATAAAATAGAAATTTGGTAAAATGTAAAACAAATCTACTAAACGCATGTCAGTAAAAAAAATTACAGCGTATCTGAAACTATCTGACATTAACCGTTACTAAAAGGTATATTCAGTAAAAAATATTTTAGTAGACGTAGATTATTACAGCATATTTTTACTGTCCCTAATCTAGTCCAATCAACTAATCTAAATTATTCTTTTATTGTCTTTTATACTTTGCTATCTAATAGTAACGTTGACTATATTTAGTAAAAAATACTGTAGTAGACACTGATAATTACTGTATATTTTACTTTGCCTAATCTAGCCCTATCAACTAATCTAAATTATTTTATTTGATTCTTTTTTCACTCAAAAAAAGAAACAACTGGATGCAGATCTGTGATTTGCATCACTGATCAGCACTCGATGAATGTAGGACTCACACATGGATGTGGTGCTTTTTAAAAGGAAGGGGGGAGTGGACAGGAAAAAAAGTCCTTGACAAAAATGAGCACAGACACTGATTAGTGATGTGTGTCTAATCAGTGGCCCAGTGGCTGCATGATGCATGCATGGAGGTGGTACAAAGTGAGGAGGAAAGAAAAAGCGGACCAAAAAAAAGTCCTGTACAAGAGCGAGCATGGATGCCAAGGGGTGCCGATCAGTTATGTTATCACTCATTAGCACTCGGCAGCTGCAGGACGCACGCACAAGAAAAAAACTGCTAAAATGGAGCAATCAAGTACCGATCAGAAATCAGGTACTGAGATCACCACTAAACAACAAAAGAGGGGGCTGGGGAAGGGGTTAGGCAGAGGGGGAGAGGAGGAAAAGGGGGGAAAGTGGAGAGAGGGATATAGGTAGATTAGGAAAAAGCTGGGGACAGGAACAGAGCAGGAATATCTTCTTTCTTATTACAGGTACAGCAGCAGAAGCAGTGATGTCTCCGGCTAAAATAGTATGTGGCACCACAAGTCCCTGCAGATTCTACAGCAGAACATCACAGTGACAGCCCTGAAACATCTCCAAATGAGTTGGGACAGGGAGGTCACTGTGAGGTCAGGCAGTGCCTCTGCTTATTGATTGGTGTGATTGGCGTCATTGTCCAATCAGACCAATCAGTGCTGAGGCTGCTGATTGCTGCAGTTTCCTGGCACCAGCCTATGATCAGTGCTGTTATAGCACAGATCATACACTGGACCACAGTGTTTCAGGCACTTTCATTGCCTGAAACACTAAAACTGCTGTGACTGGCAATTCAGAATTGAACAGCCAATCACAGGGATCATAGTTGTGGGGAAAGGCAACAAAACCCCCCTTGGTGTTGAGTCTCGATGCTGTTAAAATCAACAGGCACCTTAATGCGATCACCGCGCACTTGGTCATGGTGACAGATTTTACCTAGGATGTATCCATACGTCCAAGGTCGGGAATTTCTTCTCTTCTACAACATGGATATGTCCAAGTTCGTGAGTGGGGCTAATGTCATGATCTCAATGGCAAGAGAACATAGCATAAGCATATATAGGAACTAGCTCTTGGAAGATGGGAACTGAGCTGACCATGAACTAAACCTAACGCACAACTAGCAGTGGCCGGGTAGCATGCCTACGTTGATTCTAGATGCCCAGCCCAGCCGGAGGACTAAATAAAGCTAGCAGAGGAAAATATTAGTCCTAGCTCACCTCTAGAGAAATACCCCGAAAGGAGACAGAGGCCCCCCACATGTATTGGCGGTGAGTTAAGATGAAATCACAAACGTAGTATGAAAATAGGTTTAGCAAATTTGAGGTCCACTTACTACATAGCAGAAGACAGAAAGGACACTTTCATGGTCAGCTGAAAACCCTATCAAAAAACACCATCCAGAAATTACTTTAAAACTCTGGCATTAACTCATAACACCAGAGTGGCAATTCCCGTTCACAAGAGCTTTCCAGACACAGTAACGAAACTACAGCTGTGAACTGGAACAAAATGCAAAAACAAACATGGACAAGAGTCCAACTTATCTAGTAGTTGTCTAGGAGCAGGAACAAGCACAGAGAGGCTTCTGATAACATTGTTGACCGGCAAGCAACTAACAGAGCAGCAAGGTTATATAGCGACTCCCACATCTTGATGGGAACAGGTGAACAGAGAAGATGAAGACACCAGTTCAATTCCACCAGTAGCCACCGGGGGAGCCCAAAATCCAAATTCACAACAGTACCCCCCCCTCAAGGAGGGGGCACCGAACCCTCACCAGAACCACCAGGGCGATCAGGATGGGCCCTATGAAAGGCACGAACCAGATCGGAGGCATGAACATCAGATGCATTCACCCAAGAATTATCCTCCTGGCCGTATCCCTTCCACTTGACCAGATACTGGAGTCTCCGTCTGGAAACACGAGAGTCCAAGATTTTCTCCACAACGTACTCCAACTCACCCTCAACCAACACCGGAGCAGGAGGCTCAACGGAAGGCACAACCGGTACCTCATACCTGCGCAATAATGACCGATGAAAAACGTTATGAATAGAAAAGGATGCAGGGAGGTCCAAACGGAAGGAAACAGGGTTAAGAATCTCCAATATCTTATACGGGCCGATAAACCGAGGCTTAAACTTAGGAGAAGAGACCCTCATAGGGACAAAACGAGAAGACAACCACACCAAATCCCCAACAGAAAGCCGAGGACCAACACGACGGTGGCGGTTGGCAAAAAGCTGAGTCTTCTCCTGGGACAACCTCAAATTGTCCACCACCTGCCCCCAGATCTGATGCAATCTCTCCACCACAGCACCAACTCCAGGACAATCCGAAGATTCCACCTGACCAGAGGAAAATCGAGGATGAAACCCCGAATTACAGAAAAACGGGGACACCAAAGTGGCAGAGCTGGCCCGATTATTGAGAGCGAACTCCGCCAATGGCAAAAAAGCAACCCAATCATCCTGGTCAGCAGACACAAAACACCTCAGATATGTCTCCAGGGTCTGATTAATCCGCTCGGTCTGGCCATTCGTCTGAGGATGGAAAGCGGACGAAAAAGATAAATCTATGCCCATCCTAGCACAGAATGCCCGCCAAAATCTAGACACGAATTGGGTCCCTCTGTCAGAAACGATATTCTCAGGAATACCATGCAAACGAACAACATTTTGAAAAAACAGAGGAACCAACTCGGAAGAAGAAGGTAACTTGGGCAGAGGAACCAAATGGACCATCTTAGAAAAACGGTCACACACCACCCAGATGACAGACATCTTCTGAGAAACAGGCAGATCTGAAATAAAATCCATCGAGATGTGCGTCCAAGGCCTCTTAGGAATAGGCAAGGGCAACAATAATCCACTAGCCCGAGAACAACAAGGCTTGGCCCGAGCACAAACGTCACAAGACTGCACAAAGCCTCGCACATCTCGTGACAGGGAAGGCCACCAGAAGGACCTTGCCACCAAATCCCTGGTACCAAAAATGCCAGGATGACCTGCCAACGCAGAAGAATGAACCTCAGAGATGACTCTACTGGTCCAATCATCAGGAACAAACAGTTTATCAGGTGGGCAACGATCAGGTCTCTCCGCCTGAAACTCCTGCAAGGCCCGCCGCAGGTCTGGAGAAACGGCTGACAATACCACTCCATCCTTAAGGATACCTGTGGGCTCAGAGTTACCAGGCGAGTCAGGCTCAAAACTCCTAGAAAGGGCATCCGCCTTAACATTCTTAGAACCCGGTAGGTATGACACCACAAAATTAAACCGAGAGAAAAATAATGACCAGCGCGCCTGTCTAGGATTCAGGCGCCTGGCGGTCTCAAGATAAATCAAATTTTTGTGGTCAGTCAATACCACCACCTGATGTCTGGCCCCCTCAAGCCAATGGCGCCACTCCTCAAAAGCCCACTTCATGGCCAAAAGCTCCCGATTCCCAACATCATAATTCCGCTCAGCGGGCGAAAATTTACGGGAAAAGAAGGCACAAGGCCTCATCACGGAGCAGTCAGAACTTTTCTGCGACAACACTGCCCCAGCTCCGATCTCAGAAGCGTCGACCTCAACCTGAAAAGGTAGAGCAACATCAGGCTGACGCAACACAGGGGCAGAGGAAAAACGGCGCTTAAGCTCCCGAAAGGCCTCCACAGCATCAGGGGACCAATCAGCAACATCAGCACCCTTCTTAGTCAAATCGGTCAATGGCTTAGCAATATCCGAAAAACCAGCAATAAATCGACGATAAAAGTTAGCAAAGCCCAAAAATTTCTGAAGACTCTTAAGAGAAGAAGGCTGCGTCCAATCACAAATAGCTTGAACCTTGACAGGATCCATTTCAATGGAAGAGGGGGAAAAAATATATCCCAAAAAGGAAATCCTCTGTACCCCAAAAACACACTTAGAACCCTTCACACACAAAGAATTAGACCGCAAAACCTGAAAAACCCTCCTGACTTGCTGGACATGAGAGTCCCAGTCATCCGAAAAAATCAGAATATCATCCAGATACACAATCATAAATTTATCCAAATAATCGCGAAAAATATCATGCATAAAGGACTGGAAAACTGACGGAGCATTAGAAAGACCAAAAGGCATCACTAAATACTCAAAGTGGCCCTCGGGCGTATTAAATGCGGTTTTCCACTCATCCCCCTGCCTGATTCGCACCAAATTATACGCCCCACGAAGGTCAATCTTAGAGAACCACTTGGCCCCCTTTATGCGAGCAAACAAATCAGTCAGCAACGGCAATGGGTATTGATATTTAACAGTGATTTTATTCAAAAGCCGATAATCAATACATGGTCTCAAAGAGCCGTCTTTTTTTGACACAAAGAAAAAACCGGCTCCTAAGGGAGATGACGATGGACGAATATGTCCCTTTTCCAAGGACTCCTTTATATATTCTCGCATAGCAGCATGTTCAGGCACAGACAGATTAAATAAACGACCCTTTGGGTATTTACTACCCGGGATTAAATCTATGGCACAATCGCACTCTCGGTGCGGAGGTAACGAACCAAGCTTGGATTCTTCAAAGACGTCACGATAGTCAGACAGGAACTCAGGAATTTCAGAGGGAATAGATGATGAAATGGAAACCACAGGTACATCCCCATGAGCCCCCTTACATCCCCAGCTCAACACAGACATAGCTCTCCAGTCGAGGACTGGGTTGTGAGATTGCAGCCAAGGCAATCCTAGCACCAAATCATCATGTAGATTATACAGCACCAGAAAGCGAATAATCTCCTGGTGATCCGGATTAATACGCATAGTTACTTGTGTCCAGTATTGTGGTTTATTATTAGCCAATGAGGTGGAGTCAATCCCCTTCAGAGGAATAGGAGTCTCCAAAGGCTCTAAATCATACCCACAGCGTTTGGCAAAGGACCAATCCATAAGACTCAAAGCGGCGCCAGAGTCGACATAGGCGTCCGTGGTAGGGTTGAGCGACTTTCATTTTTTTAAGATCGAGTAGGGTTTTGGGAAACCCGATTTTGTCCAGAGTCGAGTCGAGTGCAGTCGGCCGATTATCGCTAAAAATCGGGGATCGACCGAAACACGAAACCCAATGCAAGTCAATGGGGAAGCATAGTCGGCAGTGAGTGGAGGCCAGGAAAACACCTACAGTGCCCATTTTAATGCCAAAAACATCCATTCTTGTTTCTGAAGCTTGCCAATCTTAATTAACTGTATAATAATAGTTGGGCATAGGGAATTGGGGGAAAGTTGTGGGGGGAGTAGGGCTGGCTCAAGTTTTTCGTGGGCCCAGGAAATGCGGACTACGTCACGGCGGTGTTGCAGGGAAAGGTAAGTATTTAAAAGTTGCAAGTGCTGTGATCCTGAGCAAGCAGGGGGGGGCCCACTCGTTCGCATTGCCACTGGCACAGGGCCCCTCAAAGTACGGCGGTGTGTTTGCATGGCGGGGGCGCCTCCCACCAGCAGCGACACTTTTGCGTACTCTGAGGGGCCCTGTGCCAGTGACGTCGCCAACGAGTATGCCCCCCCACCTGATGAAGGAACCTGCACTTTCATCTGCACCTTCCTCTTTGTCCCTGTGTAAGGTGGTATAACATGCGGGAAGGGGAACCTTACTTTCAGCAGGGACAGATTCTGGCTGTGTAGAGTACAAGGGGAATGTAGTGGTCTAGGTCAATGTACCAGCAGACTCATTTAGCAGTGGCTGGGCAATGGGCAGGATGAGGAGGAAACAGATATAGGGCCAAAGAATAAAGTAGGCTACATGCAGTTCAAAATTGGTAACAGGACTAAACAGGCGGCATTGCTTTGTTCAGTGGAGTAGCAAACCCAAGAGCAGCAGACACTGTTTCAAGGGCCTAACCACACTAGTAGGCCAAATGCAGTTTAATATCTGATAGTATAGGGCGAAAGCCAGAATGTGGAAGCTCAGCTTTGTTCAGTTGAGGACAACACCAGGGAGGGGCAGACACCTTTAGTAGGCCGGAAAAGCCTATTGCATTTTTTAAAATGGTAATTTGGAGCAGAAGGTTGAAGCTCAGCTTTATTTAGTTGAGGGCAACACCAGGGAGGGGCAGAAGCCGTTAGTAGGCCCTAACCACCATTTTTTTTTTTTTTTAAAACCACTTAATGAGAGCCGGAAGGTTGAAGCTCAGCTTTATTTAGTTGAGGACAACACCAGGGAGGGGCCGAAGCCGTTAGTAGGCCCTAACCACCATTTTTTTTTTAAAACCACTTAATGAGAGCCGGAAGGTTGAAGCTCAGCTTTATTTAGTTGAGGACAACACCAGGGAGGGGCAGAAGCCGTTAGTAGGCCCTAACCACCATTTTTTTTTTTTTTAAAACCACTTAATGAGAGCCGGAAGGTTGAAGCTCAGCTTTATTTAGTTGAGGACAACACCAGGGAGGGGCAGAAGCCGTTAGTAGGCCCTAACCACCATTTTTTTTTTAAAACCACTTAATGAGAGCCGGAAGGTTGAAGCTCAGCTTTATTTAGTTGAGGACAACACCAGGGAGGGGCAGAAGCCGTTAGTAGGCCCTAACCACCATTTTTTTTTTTTAAACCACATAATGAGAGCCGGAAGGTTGAAGCTCAGCTTTATTTAGTTGAGGACAACACCAGGGAGGGGCAGAAGCCGTTAGTAGGCCCTAACCACCATTTTTTTTTTTTTTAAAACCACTTAATGAGAGCCGGAAGGTTGAAGCTCAGCTTTATTTAGTTGAGGACAACACCAGGGAGGGGCAGAAGCCGTTAGTAGGCCCTAACCACCATTTTTTTTTAAAAACCACTTAATGAGAGCCGGAAGGTTGAAGCTCAGCTTTATTTAGTTGAGGACAACACCAGGGAGGGGCAGAAGCCGTTAGTAGGCCCTAACCACCATTTTTTTTTTTAAAACCACATAATGAGAGCCGGAAGGTTGAAGCTCAGCTTTATTTAGTTGAGGACAACACCAGGGAGGGGCAGAAGCCGTTAGTAGGCCCTAACCACCATTTTTTTTTTTTTTAAAACCACTTAATGAGAGCCGGAAGGTTGAAGCTCAGCTTTATTTAGTTGAGGACAACACCAGGGAGGGGCAGAAGCCGTTAGTAGGCCCTAACCACCATTTTTTTTTTAAAACCACTTAATGAGAGCCGGAAGGTTGAAGCTCAGCTTTATTTAGTTGAGGACAACACCAGGGAGGGGCAGAAGCCGTTAGTAGGCCCTAACCACCATTTTTTTTTTTTAAACCACATAATGAGAGCCGGAAGGTTGAAGCTCAGCTTTATTTAGTTGAGGACAACACCAGGGAGGGGCAGAAGCCGTTAGTAGGCCCTAACCACCATTTTTTTTTTTAAAACCACATAATGAGAGCCGGAAGGTTGAAGCTCAGCTTTATTTAGTTGAGGGCAACACCAGGGAGGGGCAGAAGCCGTTAGTAGGCCCTAACCAAAGTTGAAGGCCAAATGCAGTTTAATTTCTGATACTATAGGCCGAAAGCCAGAAGGTGGAAGTTCCGATTTAGACAGTGGAGGACAATTTGAATTAGGGACTGCAGACAGACTTAGTAGGCTGTCCCCTGTGGACCATGCATCCACCACATTAACCCATTGCGCCGTAATGGACACGTAATCTTCCGTGGCCATGCCTACAGGTCCATGCGTCTGTTGTCAGGTGCACCTTTGTACTCACAGATTGCCAGAGTGCATGGACAATGCGGTCTTCTACATGCTGGTGGAGGGTTGGGATGGCTTTTCTCGCAAAAGAAGTGTCGACTGGTTAGCTTGTAGCGTGGTACAGCGTAGTCCATCATGGCCTTATTAATAGTAAATAAAATATATAACTAGGCTCTATGAACTTTTAAATAGGTTCCAGGGGTACACGGGCAGCATTGGTGTGGTCAGTGGAGGAGTATTGCAAGTAGGGGCTGCAGACAGGCTATCAAAGGCCTAAAATAACAAACAGTAGGCAGTCATGGCAGTTTTACATCGGTTACATGGATACACAGGCAGGCACTCCAGGCAGCATTGTGCTCAGTGGAGGAGTATTGCAAGTAGGGGCCGCAGACAGGCTATCAAAGGCCTAAAATAACAAACAGTAGGCAGTCATGGCAGTTTTACATCGGTTACATGGATACACAGGCAGGCACTCCAGGCAGCATTGTGGTCAGTGGAGGAGTATTGCAAGTAGGGGCCGCAGACAGGCTATCAAAGGCCTAAAATAACAAACAGTAGGCAGTCATGGCAGTTTTACATCGGTTACATGGATACACAGGCAGCTAGGTGGTGAGTGGAGGAGTATTTAAAGTAAGGACCGCAGACAGGCTATCAAAGGCCTAACATAACAAACAATAGGCTCATGGCAGTTTTACAGCGGTTACATGGATACACGGGCAGGCAGCTTGGTGGTGGTGAGTGGAGGAGTATTTAAAGTAGGGACCGCAGACAGGCTATCAAAGGCCTAACATAACAAACAATAGGCTCATGGCAGTTTTACAGCGGTTACATGGATACACGGGCAGGCAGCTTGGTGGTGAGTGGAGGAGTATTTAAAGTATGGACCGCAGACAGGCTTCGAAGGCCTAACACAATAAAATGGGCTGGCTGTAGGCACTTTAAAATTGGTTCCAGGGGTACACGGGCAGCAGTGGTCTGGTCAGTGGAGGCCTAGTGGAAGTATGGACCGCAGACAGGCTTCGAAGGCCTAACACAATAAAATGGGCTGGCTGTAGGCACTTTAAAATTGGTTCCAGGGGTACACGGGCAGCAGTGGTCTGGTCAGTGGAGGCCTAGTGGAAGTATGGACCGCAGACAGGCTTCGAAGGCCTAACACAATAAAATGGGCTGGCTGTAGGCACTTTAAAATTGGTTCCAGGGGTACACGGGCAGCAGTGGTCTGGTCAGTGGAGGACTAGTGGAAGTATGGACCGCAGACAGGCTTCGAAGGCCTAACACAATAAAATGGGCTGGCTGTAGGCACTTTAAAATTGGTTCCAGGGGTACACGGGCAGCAGTGGTCTGGTCAGTGGAGGACTAGTGGAAGGAGGGAGCGCAGAAAGGCTTCAAAGGCCTAAAATAACAAACAATAGGCTCATGGCAGTTTTACAGCGGTTACATGGATACACGGGCAGGCAGCTTGGTGGTGGTGAGTGGAGGAGTATTTAAAGTAGGGACCGCAGACAGGCTATCAAAGGCCTAACATAAAAAAACAATAGGCTCATGGCAGTTTCACAGCGGTTACATGGATACACGGGCAGGCAGCTTGGTGGTGGTGAGTGGAGGAGTATTTAAAGTAGGGACCGCAGACAGGCTATCAAAGGCCTAACATAACAAACAATAGGCTCATGGCAGTTTTACAGCGGTTACATGGATACACGGGCAGGCAGCTTGGTGGTGAGTGGAGGAGTATTTAAAGTATGGACCGCAGACAGGCTTCGAAGGCCTAACACAATAAAATGGGCTGGCTGTAGGCACTTTAAAATTGGTTCCAGGGGTACACGGGCAGCAGTGGTCTGGTCAGTGGAGGCCTAGTGGAAGGAGGGACCGCAGACAGGCTTCGAAGGCCTAAC